>NW_019525242.1:873953-874709 GCF_002814215.2 Seriola lalandi dorsalis | reverse complement strand
TCCTTGAAAAGAATACGGGAGGAAGGAGGCGGCAGTGAAGCTGGAGGTGCATGCGTTCAGGTGTGGATTTATGTGTGTTTATTATGAGAGACAGAAGGAGACGAGGAGTCAAAGACTGTCGGAGAGAGTGTGAAAGAGAGAGAGAGAAAGGCTACTTTTCATCCATATGTTCAGATGTCTGATAAGGTTTGTGGCAGACTGCGCCTCCTCCTGCCCTTCTCTCTCATCCTCAGCCAACTAATCATAAGACTGGACCCCTTTGATCCCACTGGCAGCCTGATACACTCTGTGTGTGTGTGTGTGTGTGTGTGTGTGTGTGTGTGTGTTACAGTGAAGTCTATGTGTGTGCATGCACTCGTGGAAACATGGAAAGTGTGTGTGTGCACATCCATGCAACAGGAACAGTGTGCACAATATTTATGTGTGTGTGTGTGTGTGTGTGTGTGTGTGTGTGTGTGTGTGTGGCCGTGGCCACCTGCTGAGTTAAGCAGTCTAGCCACTCATGTTCCACTCCACCAGACTCACATCAATAATATTGGCTGAACTTTCTGCTTGCCTAACTGCACCTCATAAAAAAAGTTAGCTATAAATGTGTGTATTTGTGACATTTTTACAAGACACACAGAAGTATTTTATTCCTCCATTCTTATTCTTGGACAGAGCACATTCTTGGCCTTGGGACCTAAGTCTAACTTATCCTCACTGTGTTTCTTGTCTCCTCCTCTATTCATCTAAATTACTTTAAGTTCTTTCTTC
>NW_019525242.1:873562-873903 GCF_002814215.2 Seriola lalandi dorsalis | reverse complement strand
GTTAATAATGAAAAGCCACTTAGCAAGACTAAGCAGCTTACAGATATGCACAGTATATATTCCGTAGAAAATGTGTGCCTCAAGTTTGAAACTCTTGGACTGTAGAATGACTTTAGATTGATGTAGTGATGTCTTTCCAGAATTCATATTCAAATTCAAAGGTGCTTTATTGACATGAAAGTTTCAAGAAGAAGCTTGCCAAAGCATCAAATTCAATTCGGCCAAAGAACAGAGAAAAAACTGAAAAAAAGAACAATAAAAAAATACAGTGATTGATACGTACACACACATATATACAGTACCTCTCAACTAGTATATATATATATATATATATATATATA
>NW_019525242.1:855513-873542 GCF_002814215.2 Seriola lalandi dorsalis | reverse complement strand
TAGGTGCGGCGGCGAGCGTGGCCGGCCTGACGGTGGAGGGTTTTGGTGGCAGAGTTCCTCACCTGTGCTTCACCACCCCCACGTAAAAGTGTGTTTGGTAAATTTTGCACTTCCTTCACCATTTGTTTGCATCCCTTTGTTGATTTGCTGTGTGAGTGTGGATCTATCCCAGTGTGAATTTTCTCCCTTCCCAGTCTGCGGCCACAGCTGCTAATCCTACAACTCTCGCTCCTTTTATTCATTTAATTATTGGACAGCTTAGATTTTGAAGCACCTCTTTTATATTTTCTATAGTTGTTTTTTTTTTAATTGCTAACTTTAATAAATTGTTGTTGCTTTTTGACCTTTTAACCTTTTTTTGAATAAATTTGTAATCCTGGCGAGAATCGTTGTCTCAGTTCACAATTTTTTTTCATCATCTGTATCATTAAGGGATCTGTGGACTTAACTGATTTAACTGGGGTATTAAAGGGGGTCAGTGGCACCTAAATTTTCAGTCAAATCTGGGCCTTGCCACGGCCCGGCCATATTCATACATACAGTTTTATTTTGGTATTGATACGCAGAAGTCAACATTTGACAACATCTGTAACAGAGCATGAATCCATCGTATCAAAACTACAATAGAACTAATGAGAGACCATCAGCTCCAGTTTGTGATTGTGAAGTTTCCGATGTTGTGTGTTGTGACATGTTGTGTTTGTGTGTCAGTTTTTCAAACCCAGCCCAGATCTGTTACATGAACTCCAGCCTCTAGCTCACAAAGATGGCCTTCATCAGAGACATCAGCTGCCAGGAGGAGGTGTGGACTTCAACGCCTGAGGCTCAAACGATCAGGTACAGCAGCCAAGGACACACATACTCACAAACACACACACACACACACACACACACACACACACACACACACACACACACACACACACACACTGTTCTGGAGAACAAACTGAACAGCACTAACATCAGATATTCATCAGCCCTACTTTTTCCACACGCTGTGCAGAAGATTCATGAACACTATCCAGGCCCCTCTCTTTGTTCAAGGCTCCCTCTCTGTCCAGGCCCCCAAAATTTCAGGATCAGCATCAGGAAGTGAGGCAACTGCTGTGATTGGCTCTTATTGTTTCTTCTTCTCTGTAGATCAAAACCTCCGTGTCTCTGTCTTGACAATTATCCTGGATCAGATCAGGGATGATGGCCTTGTTTTTAAGTTGTAGAACACCAGGGCCTGGAGGGCAGGAAGACAAACCCACAGCTGACCACTGAGCGGAGTTTTCCCTTATACAATATACAGCACATCATTTTACACTATGCATGGAGGCCAACAGCAAAAGCCCTCCCTCCCATCCTCTAACTTTTCTCATATAACTGCTTCCACATATGTGTCTTTAGTCTCTGAATGTTAAATAAAGATGCAGAAGAGAATTCAAAAAACAGGATCTTCTTGAACAAGTCATATACAATATGCTCTATTTCTTTTTAGAGGTTCTGTGATGTCATTCTTTCATGATTAAATGTGGACAGTCACATGAACTGAGTTTTATGTTGCACTGTCTTGTTAAGCTGATCTGTTACAGTAGGTCTGTTATGTCACTTAGCTGTGAAATTCATATGATCCACTTTATGCCTTCGTCATGACCTCTGCAGCTGCATTGTTGGGTGTATTGTGCACGTGTGGAGCCTGCTCTACCCCTGAGGAGGACTTGAGGAAACCTGTGTCTGAATGTGTCTGAATGTGTCTGAAGGTTCAGCCCAGCAGATGCTGCAGGATTACCTGGAGCATCCCATTAATCCTGCAGCATCTGCTGGGCTAGTGTAGTTAGTTAGTGTGCGAGTGTGGTTTATTGACCGTCAACAGTTAACTGACAATTAACTGTATAGTCATTTTTTAAGCAAAAACACAAAAAAAAACTTAAAGGAACCTGCTGTAAGAAGCAACTCACCTGAATTTAAATGCAGAAGAAACTGTGGTCTGTGTGTACTGCTGCTTCATGTGTGTGTAGATAACTGGTGTTAACTGTGTTACTTCTCAGGCTGAGAGGTGACTAATGAACAGCTAGAAAATAGTTCCTGAGCAGTTACACAAAAAAATTATAAGTTACTGCAATATCTTTTGCTATGCCAATGAGCCTGTGTCTAATAATGAGCTGCTAATATCTGTGAATTTTCATAATGACCACTTTCTTAATGAATAATTGGTTTGCAGCCAAAAGAAACCATTTCTTCCTTATCATTTGTTACTATTGTTAGCAATGTTCTTATGATTTTATTTGTTTTATTGTTTTGTAAATGTAATGTGAGGGGAGTTGTCTGTAGAACTGCTAAAATTGAAAGAAACAATTCACTTCTCAGGTTATCACTTCTTCTGGATGGTACAAGCGCAACAGTATATCCAACAAATACAGACGAAAATATTATGTAAAAGTGCAATTTCCAGTGACATTTGAGGATTTTTTTGTTCATAATAATAATAATAACAACAATAATAATAACAATAATAATTATTATTGTTATTATTATTTTTGCATTTGGACAGAGGGCTTTAGTGCCCACAATAGATATGAAAATGACACCTACCCAAACCTTTGACCCTCAATGAGAACAAGGAAAAACTCGCTTTAGGAAGAAACCTTGGGAGGGCCTACTCAAAGAAGGATCCCCCTCCGGGACGGTCAGCTGGTGGGTGCTTGTGGTGAGATGATAGTGGTGATGGTGGTCTGTGTACACCCCCAGTAAGTGGTTTCTATACCAAACCCTATATACAGAGAGGATGGTATAGCTCTTCATATAGAGAGATATAGAGCTTGGTATACAACAGATCTTGGTCTATATAAACAGAGACATCATAGGAAGAGGCGTCACTTCGCTGCCCCATTTCAAAAGCTCCTTCAAATACAGCGGACAAATGCAGCCTTCTTTTCCTGGGCCACGAAGGAAGTGGGTCCTTGGGGAAAACGAGGTGTTATTTTCTACACTTTTTGGCACATCTTTCATTCTCGTCTACTTCCTCATCTCTTTCCTTCTTTCTGAATACTCGAGGACATACTCCCTTCTCTTTTTTAGCTGTATTACCTTCATCATCTTCTTCCTCATCTCTTTTCCTCTTCCTGGATACCTCAGGAAGTGGTTCCACCTCCTCATCTCCTTCCAACAATGTATCATCAGTCTCACTTGTCGCACTACTGACATCGCTGTCAAAGTCGCTGTCTGCAAATTCATCCCACCACCTGAATCTCCCGCTGCTGCTTCCTCCATCCTCGTCATCTTCTCCTCGAGATCGACATCTGGATCCTCCAAGGAGTGAGTCCTCCTGTTCAAGAGGCAGGTTGATTCCCACATTATCCTCAGCATTGAGAGTAACATTCTCAACATTATCATTGTCGATCATATTGTCAACGCTAACGATTCGGTCAACGTGATCCTCATGTCCAGCTAGTTCCGGCCTCCGAGGAGGGTCTATGATTAGAAATGCCAGATGCAGTACTTGCCTGGGAACATACAACAGTGTATAAAATGCATCTCCTTGTCCGTCCATCATAAGACGATGAAGCAAATGGGTGTGTATGAGTGCATGTGAAACATGCAGTCTCTGCAGTGTGTGATCGGTGGTTGTGGTTTTGGTGATCAGCTGTTTTCAGTTTGAAGAAGGTGAAGTGAATATTCTTACTATGCCAGTGATGTCACAAGAAATGATCCTCTGTGATGTCATTGCCTTTGAAATGGTGTATCAAGTGGAATTCTTTAAAATTCAAATAATAACAAACCCTCAAATTCTAGAACACTTTCCCATTTAAATAATGATGATAGATAGATAGATAGATAGATAGACAGATAGACAGATAGATAGATAGATAGACAGATAGATAGATAGATAGATAGATAGATAGATAGATAGATAGATAGATAGATAGATAGATAGATAGAGTTTTAGAGTTTTATACTGTACTAGTACAGGGGATCTGTCCAACAAACACACACACACTGGAGAGCCTCATAAATTCATAGATTAAATTCATTAATTAAACTCATATTCTGCAGCAAAGAGAGTCATTTTGCTGCTTTCCCCGAAGTTTACCCTCACTTGTGTGATGCCTCTATCATCTATGGCCGTAGAACTGAAAGATCTGTATAAGATGACTCATCAGTGATGCAAGTTCTTACATACAGGAACAACAAACCTCATTTACTGCCACTTCAGAGATAAAGTACGTCAGCCATGACACACAGCATTTCCGCTGCCTTGGTGTGCTCTGTTTACACTACACTTTTCTGTAGTGCTCCTGACTGACCTTGCTCCCTCCCATTCCTCCGACCCAGATAAAGCTGTAATATCCGGGATGTTGTTGATGTGTGAGCTGGAAAGTAATCACTTCCTGTTACAAGCTCTCGCCTTTTTCATAAAAAAATCAACATCAGAAATGACACACATGGAAGTGAGTCACAGTCGTCCCCAGAGTTCAGCACTTCAACTTAAGTCCCACGATGACAGCTTCAAAACAGGATATGGGCTGGATAGGTCTCTGTTTATTACAGATGGTGGAATACTTAACAATTAGACTATTAAAGGATCTGTTTGTAAGTTTTGCTATTGCTACATATCCAACGTTAGTATTAACAGCTGTTTACTTACTAGGCTATTATAAACATTGTGAGTTCAGTGTCAAACTTCATTCCTTTACTCACCAACAGTCTCCAGTGTTAGAAAGCAACACCAATGTTAACTCTTGCGTGCTGACCCATCTCGTTACTTTCCCATAGCGATTCACTGTAGCCGCCAATCTGCCCTGAAGACGCATTGCTGTTCAGAGGGCGTGTTATAACCTCTTGTCTTGTAAACACAACGATGGCCAAAGCTCTTGTCAAGCGACAATCACCACCAACTGCTCCCGGAAAGAAACCACGTTCCGCTGCTCATAAAACTTACAAATATCCCCTTTAAACAGTTAGCCTATCTGTAGCAAAACGAAATGGTACTAACAAAAACCAATAACAGGCCTGTTTCATAGCACTTTGACTTATCATAGTAGGAGAAGCACAAGCGTTAGTAATGGCATTAATTATGTTCAGCGTCAAACTTCATTCCTTTACTCGCCAACAGCTGTTTCCAGAGGTGGAAAGCAACCCTCTTGTTTTGCTTCTTTTTATATCACTTCTTTTTTAAGAAAGCATGCTAACCAGCTAGTCCTTGGCCCATCCAGCCCTGAGAACGTAGCACTGCTTAGAGGACTTATCTTGTAAACGCAATGATGACTGAAGCTCTTCACAAGACTGGTTAGTAATGTGCAATTTATTATTACCTAGACGTAATATAATATAATTGAGTATAACACATGTTTGAGCCCCTGTGCCTTTGAGTTTGTTACCCAGGATGACCCCCCCCCCATTTAAAATTTGGCCTTAGACCTTATTTTACCTACATTTTTTCTTCACTTAGCAGAAACGGCTGTCAATGAGCACAACTTCCCTTTTTCTAATTACTGCACATATCAAAGATTCATTTACTGCACTTACTGTTATTTTGCGGCTGCAACAATCTAGCCAGGGGTTTTCCCTGCAAGGAGGGTCGTGTACTTGTTCACAAAACACCTACATTCCTCCTATCCAGCTTTACTCTTTGAAAATGTTCTTATTGTGGACTGAATGACGGAGTCCAAAAACACCAAGGTGAACTGAAAAAAATTAAAAAAAACAAAGCTGGGGTAAGAAACACCACAATGAGGTCAGTCTTACGTCACTACTGTCCTAGCTTCACAGGGTGTAAGTCAACAGTCACTTGTTTGGAGCTGTGGTACAGCCAGGTTGTAATCACTTGGGTTTTCCAGGAGTATTTGGTAACAAAAAACATTATGTTGACTACCTCCACCAGGCAAAATAATTGGGCTACATAGAAATGGAGAGAAAAGTTTGCCCCCTGGCCTCAACTTTAACTGAGTGCCAACTGACATACAACAAATGAAGGGGCCACATCACAGACACTCAGCACTGACTTTAATATTCCCAAGGAAAGATCTGGTTTTCTATGATTTTCTTTGAGCTGAACCTTCTTTTATGAGGGAGTGTGAATGGTGCTGACTCAGTTGTATTTGTGTTTGTCATTTAAGCTTGGCACTGAAATGAACTTAGCAGAAAAAAACACCTTCTTTCTCTCCAGTAATCTTGGGATATAGAATTAGAATATGGGAA
The DNA here is from genome assembly GCF_002814215.2 of Seriola lalandi dorsalis. Lineage (NCBI taxonomy): Eukaryota > Metazoa > Chordata > Actinopteri > Carangiformes > Carangidae > Seriola > Seriola lalandi. Next base: position 867,359 of record NW_019525242.1, on the reverse strand, counting down.
TTGGAAGCATGTGTGGTGGGGTAAAAATACAAATGAAAATACCCTTGAGGGCACTGCATATCTTCCAATACATTTTTTATTTGCAACACACAGGAAAACAAAACCAAAATCAGTCATCCCATACATGCTACCTTTTGTATTTAATGTATATGTATATATCAACATATAGGCATATAGGCTTTGCGATGGATATACATATATAAATATATATACACGAATATATAGCATGTCTACAAAATAAGCATACAAACATGAACATACATATTTTTATGTACAAGAAATATATGTCAATTTATGAAATTGTTGCACTTTTTAATAGGTTTGATTTTTAGATATATTCACATGTATGATTTTACTTCATATGTACATATATTTCATGTATAGAAATGTAATATATGTGCATATATTACATTTACATACTTTGAGAGTAATAGGCTCTCCTCTTTCTGAGCAAGTAATATGAGAGCAGATAGGACCCTGTCAGTGGTATCAGCATGTTTACCCACACACAGTTGACTTTCAGGTTCCTGAAGTTCATACTGTTGCCTTCCAAGGGTCATTGTGGATTTCTGTAGTTACTAATAACCTAGCAGTTAGAATGGTCATACATTTTACATACGGATGGCTGTTTGCATACATTGCTTTGCCTGGAATCTTACTCGGGGATTTAGCTTTCCGATGCCCAAGTTGCACCGCGGCGCGTTTAGCTGCGTGCCCCAAAGTCACCACAGTATGTGCAGAGATCGTGAGAGAGCCAGGCTGTGGTTGCTGTCCAATGTGTGCCAGGCTGGAGGGGGAGCTTTGCGGGGTCTACACGCCGAGGTGCTCCACTGGCCTGAGATGCTACCCGAGCGCAGAGGCTGAGTTACCTTTGCAACAGCTCATCCAGGGTTTAGGTCGATGTGGGCAAAAAGTGGAAATAGATTCGACAAGTTTGGACCACCAGGCAACAAATGGTAAGTCATTTGAAAAAAACTTCTGAGGGAGGAACATTAAAGCTGCAATATTTTATAATTCTATATTAACAATGCATCAAATTACTATGCGTGGTGTAAAAGGTTTTGCTTGTAGAGACCAACCAACAAGATTATCACTCCACTCTGCATTTCACCTCTACTCTACTAAGCATTTTAGTTTCTATTAGCCTCATTGTTTTGGTGTCAATCACACATTATTTCCAGCAGCAGGCGGCAGCTTTTTAAAGCAAAAAAACCAAACAAAATCAAAACAAAACAAAAAAACCAAACAAACACTGATACAGTGGTACACCCTCTTTGCCAGCCCAGCAGCTAAAGACAGCACCTGAAGTTAGCAACTAGGTGGTGAAATTAGTGTAGCGTTGAGGAGTTGGTGGTGACCAAAACAGAGCTAAAATGACAGTGAACCCAGTGAACATTCGACTAACACAGGGCCAGAAACACAAATCTGAATGCTAATGTTAATGCTGAATGTGCCAATATGTGACTGTATACTAACACCTTTGCAACAACATCATTATAAAAACATTTTAGGTCAGATGCTTTGTTTTCAGCTTGTTTTCAGCTTGTTGTGCAAAGTAGCTCAATAAAATATGTTAATGCAGCTTTAAGTGTGTGTAGTGGTTGTAATGGTTATTAAAGGTTGGGTGAAGGCATACCAAGAAGTCCTATTCACAAGATTACATCATTTACAATGAGAGGATGTAGCACTGTTTCTATTCATTTCACTCTCTCTTGTGTATTTTGATCATCAACAGCAGTTTTAAATGTATATTTCTCCCTGACCAAATCAACCAACTAGCTATTCAAAGGATTCTTTGTCTTAAAGTTAAATTACATGCACACAATAAATAATGGAAATAAAAAAAAGCTGTAGTATTGAGATAGAAATCTTATGACCAAACTTGAATAGGTAATGACAGGTTATGTAAGACCTGAAAGAGTGTCTGTGCCAAGTATTTGCATACTGTAATTTAATACCGATTCTTCCAGTGTTCCAGTGTAGTTTTGACCTTTGATCATACCTGTGCTTGACTTTCAAACAATCATTTCCCAAACAAAGAAGATTCACGGAAAGCTGGACACTGAGTCAAAACAATATTTTCACCGCAGGACTCTTTTTATGTCAGAAAAACCACATCAACAAAAGGAATCTGCGGGGACATAGAAATGTTAAGCTTTGCTCTCCAACATTGTAGTTATTAGGGACAAAAGGTCACTATTGATTCCTGAAAATGAAGGTTGACACATGCAATGTGTTTGGCAGGCCCATATCTGTGAGTGCAAACAAGCAGTATCACTGCGATGAACCCGTTACATGTCCGTAACCCACATATCCTCAGTGTTGGGAGCGTCTTATTTTGATGTAGGATTTTGTTTATGTGTATTTGAGAAATGCAATTAAAAGAAAATAAAAAAAAACATACAAACCAGATAAATTTTGGAACGTGCAGTACATATGGAAGATGTAGACCACAGACTCTCGTCGGAGTGGTGTTGGTAAAGTTGTAGATCTCCATAGCAACAGGTGCCACCTAATTTCCCAATCATGCTCTTTTCGTGTGTATTTTGACTCAACTCTTTGAGGAATGTGCTTGATAATGTTTTATTTTGAAATATTTTCAGACATTAAAAGACTTTTTTTTTCTGCATGCATCTTCATTTGATTTCACTAACCACAGACTTAGAGGTTATGGTGTGAGGGGCTAGTAAAAAACAAACCTGATTCCATTCGCCGTAACTTTAGCAGCGTCTGTCTCTTTTGTACCTTTTAAAATGCACATTTTGGGGTTGTTTTCTGCTGTTGGTTGAGTTTACATTAGCACTCCTAAATAACCACACTGATAAGCACAGAGACTTGGTGTGTTCAGATGTCAATATTCACACTAAACTGAAGTAAACAGCCTGAGTAAACAGTCCAGAGTTCAATTCAGCAATATTTAAGTAATTTATTGGGCATTTGTGCCTTTAATGGGATAGGGATAGTGAGAGATGGACAGGAAAGTTTGGGTAAGCGAGCGGGGATGACATGCAGCAAAGGGCCCAGGCAGGATTCGTACCTGGGTGGCCGCTGTGGTCAGGACAGAGCACACATGGTATGCACGCTACCAGATGAGCCACCAGGGCACAGTTCAACACTGCTGTTGTCATTAATGTAGCAATTACCACCTCTGCTCCTGCTCCACCTCCTCCACACTCACTTGGACAAATTTCCACTGGGCAATAGGTGACGGAAAACGGCAACACTGATGTTTTAAATCCATGATTCGGCTTCTTCCGATCTGAAAGGCCTGTAATATTAGAAGTGGCACATCATCTTCAGTATTTCCACTTCAGCTATTTTAGAGTTGACATGGATATGCCCTCCCAGTCCTGATCCTCAAAGGTCTCAGTCTGGCGATGAGTGTGAGCTTCAGTCTCCAAATGAATCAAAACATTTCTCTTCCTTTGAACCCTCATGAGTGTCTCTCATGAGGTACTACGTCCACGGCAGGTGTGGAGCATCTGTCAATGGCATGGATGCATCATTCTACAACAATATTTGGATTAACCATTAACATTTCAACATGTACCGTATTTATGCAAGGAAGGTCTGCTGAGCAACGCGCTCTGCTCTTTGTTCAGCATCTCTGACGCATGTGAAAAGCTGAAACCCAATACTGCTCTGAAACCCCTTAATTATCGCACAGTGGCTTGGATTTCTTTAAATGTGACTACCACTTGAAAAACAAGCCAAAAAAAAGATGTTGTTCTGTATATAAACAATTAAGTTATTTCCATTTACACATTGGGTTAGATCCATTGTTGGTAAAGGAGGGAAAAAAGAATTGCACTTGTAACAGTTTGAATAATGAATATGGGACACTGACGGCTTTCTGTCCCAGTGGTCTCCACTGGATGTGACATGAGAAGAAACACAGAAAACAGTTTTCTCCCACAGATATTCCTGTTTGTTTGTTTGCATTTTGTTTGGTTGTGTTTTGTTTTGTTTTTTTACATTATATCCACTTACACTCCACAACAGCCAGGATGCACGACATCAAAAGAGCTACTTGTAAGTTTTGCTATTGCTACATATCCAACGTTAGTATTAACAGCTGTTTACTTACTAGTCTAGAATAAACGTTGTGAGTTCAGTGTCAAACTGCATTCCTTTACTCACCAACAGTCTCCAGTGTTAGAAAGCAACACCAATGTTAACTCTTGTCTCTATCTCATCTTTTCTTCTACTGAGGTTAGCACCCTGCCTCATCTTGTTACTTTCTCATAGCGATTCACTGTAGCCGCCAATCTGCCCTGAAGACGCATTGCTGTTCAGAGGGCGTGTTATATCCTCTTGTCTTGTAAACACAACGATGGCCAAAGCTCTTGTCAAGCGACAATCACCACCAACTGCTCCTGGAAAGAAACCACGTTCCGCTGCTCATAAAACTTACAAATAGCCCCTTTAAACAGTTAGCCTATCTGTAGCAAAACAGGAAATGGTACTAACAAAATCCAATAACAGGCCTGTTTCATAGCACTTTGACTTATCATAGTAGGAGAAGCACAAGCGTTAGTAATGGCATTAATTATGGGCCTGTTTACAGCAAGCCATGAGTGTAATAGCATGAACAATACCAGGACCCCGAAACTCAAGCAGCCATCGTGCATTTTATTTTCCTACTCTTCCATGAAAAAAACCCACTGCAGTTAAAGTCTGAAAAAAAATCTAACTAGGGCAAGTGATGCCATATTTGAGGTAGAAAAGTCAGTGAGTCTAGCCTCATTCAACTTATTTTCATGATGGAGACAATGTCATGTTAGCATTGAACCAAGGACTGAGAGCTGTTTTATAGTGACATGTTCAAAGTGCACAGTCCAAAGCCACAGGCATATTATCCAAATCTTTCTCTCTGCATGTAGCCTGTCTACAACTCACAGACCTGACTTTAACGTTTACTTTATTAACTTTAGCCACAGTCAGTCCCTACCCTAAAGAAATATATACTATATTAAAAGCGTGCATATACATATATTTTTTTTCCATAACCACCTGACTTCAATCATAACAGTATGTCATTTACAGATAGGGAAAGAACCAAGAAGTTCAAAAACATTGTCACTGAATGTAATGGAGAATCATCTAATATTCACATTCTTGCCTTGTGATAGGGTTTCTATAACCACCTGCTACAGCATGGTCTTTGTTCAAGTCCATCTCACCGCTAGGTGAATATGCAACTGTATTCTCTGTTATTTAAACTATGCAGACCACCGTTCCTACACTAACTGCCTTCCCCAGCAATTATCTCTATAATCCTTATTTGTTTTTTGCACGTTGTCTGTTTCTCTCTCCTTCCCACCCTCCTCCTGTTGTCGGGGATCTAAAAGTGGCCTTGTTTCCCTGCAGGAGATCCTCTGCTGAGACTTGCTCTCTCTACTTTATTCGCCCTCTAAGGTCTTTAATTATTCTATGTAGATGTGAGTGTGCATAGTATGTGTGTGCATTACACATTCTCAGGAGAAGGTGAAGTCGTACGAGATCACTTTGAGTGGGAGCTGCATGCTGATGCCTGCAAATCTGAGAAATCTCCCCCTGAGGTGTAAATGGGAAGTCCTGCCTCATTCATGCCAATCTCAAAACAGTTTATGTTGAAAAGTCATGTTGCATAATATGATTATAACATTAATGAGCCAGATTTACTATCACAGTACTAAAGCACAGTATTATTATATAAGTATAATTCTGAGCCCCTTTTACTGGTACAACACCTCTAACTTTAATCAGTGTTAATGCCTCAGCAGAAACATTATTTATGTACTAAAAAATAAATAAATCAAATGGAACTGATGTCAATGGTGAAAAGCATACATATTGTAAAAGTCAGTCACCCTTGACCACAGAGTACACTTACTGTCTTTTAAGTCTGACAAAAACTGTATTGGTGCCAACTGGCAACAGTTGTCCCTGTAAACTACAAAGGCAACTTCACTTGGTTCAGATGACACACACACAGCAACATCAAGAGTTGAAAGAAAGAGCTAACCGTAAAAGGTTTTGAAAGGGATCTCTGGCCAGACAAAATCTTCTTCATTATTCAATTGCTTTCTGTACAGTTGCCAACAGTAAAGTGTTTGAAGTGGTCGAGCCTCGAGGAGAGCCGTTTACACTGACAATGGTTTGAAGTACTGTAGGGCCACTCTCTCGGCCACAGAGGCGCGGCCAAGTGTTCGAGACACCAGCTCCAGTGTATACGATAACAGGGCAAATACATTAACGCTATGCAACCCTGGAAAGACATTACTCATTCTGTGCCATGAGAGAACTGTGAAAGCATTGCTCAAAGGCAATAGTAAAAGCCAACACTCCCAACAGCTTGAGACAGGTAGTTTCTATGGCGCTGAAGACATAATCAACAACACAGTATTTAGATGACAGCTGTTGGCTTAAGAGGTGTTTTTTCTTCTCTGTGGAACATGCTGTCATGAGTTTTTCTAAGTGTCTATAGAAAACAAGGTCTTAAACACAACTATAGAAAACCTTTTACAACCTGTCTAAATTTACACCTCAGTTAGCTTGACAACAATACAGCCCTCATCCATTCACCACCGCCTTATGATACAGTACATATAAGTGCCAGTGCGATTTGCTATACTACTATTCAACACCTCTGGAAGGAAAATGAAATCTCATCAATTTTCTTCATGTTTCAAAATATTTTTACATATAGTACCGGACTGGGTGACATGTTAATGTGACTGTTTTTTAGTGTTACTGTGTGAAGACTGTTATATTCAGTTAAGGTTGAAAGTTTATTGCATTTACTGAGTTTTCCAGGTTGTCAGTGAATGCGTGTTATGCTTAGAGGCTGTGAAGCCAGTCAGTCATCACAGCTACACAGTGATTTGGGTGAAACAACATACCTGTAACTTCATTTTTGAAGGACGCTCTTTATACAATAATATATAATAATATAAAATGTATGAATACATTATAATATATTAATAATATAATAATAATTAATGCATTATTCTAAGCTTGTGTGATGAACTGCAGTTTGGATTTTATGACTCTTAGCCTTTGCTGACATAATGTAATGAATACAAATACACTTAAGGTCGTGTTTGTGGCCACACAGTTTGAACTGTCGGCACATGGGAAGTATTGCCTTTCTACTTAATCAGATTGGTAAGATGTGGCTGTAGTCATATCAGAAAAAGAATATAATAATCTTCAGTCAACTTGAATTTGGGCCTGGGGGATGGTGCTGTTCAGTTTGGATTGCAAAGAAATGTGGAACACACATTTGTTACAGACATTTAACACCCCTCAGGATGAGTGGTAACAACTGTGACTATCCCCCGACCTTTCATCTGGCATCATCAGGTGAAAACTTTACTTTGTCCAGTACTTGTGGACTGTTTTATGTTTCATGACCAAATACCTACAAACTGTTTCCATCAGCCTCTGCTGTGCTTTGTGCTACAGTAATGATGTTGAACATTGTAAACATGACCTGCTAAACATCACCCCGTTGGAGCAGGTGGTGTTGTGTCAAAGGCTGTTTCCCCTTCGATATGTGTTTTCCCTGACCTCAACCTGAACCTGATCCCTCACCCTAACCAGTCATGTGTTATGATGCTTAACCTGACCCCAACTTTAACCTGACCCTAATCAGTTATCTTTGCCTATTCCCCGAACCGTGGAATCCACTGTCTCCCCCAGGTTCAGCCCCACAGAGCTGCTAGCATAGCTGCAGACCCTGTTTCAAGACATCTTCAGACCAAGCAACTATTGATACAGCTGCTTGCAAAGCAGGACACGATAGTACATGGTAACCATGCAGTTCACAATGAATCATTTGGAAATTTCACACACAAAAAACAATACTACCTTATTTGCATTGAATTGATGGTGCAACACCGCTGCTTTCAAGTTTCATTGAGAGAAGAAGATTGATTGTTCTCAAAGTAGTCTTCATTCCAAACATGAAAGACACAACAGGCAACATAGAAACCTTTAAAGCACTTTTACGAATCAATTCTTGATCACTGAGAGCTTTCATTGCCATTATGAAAAATGGCGGGGCATCATACGCACCTGATAATCCAACTGAGCCACTAAAACACAGTGTTCAACACACTTGGGCCAGGATCAGCAGAAAGTGTTTATAGTGTGAATAGTGTTAAAATAGATAGATATTTCATTTATGTTGATTTGATTATTGTTGTTGTTGTTGTTGTTGTTATATGATTACAATATGAATAGCCTAAATAATAAATCAGTTATGTAACATCATCAGAACTGTCAGATTCAATAACATTTCGAAGTTAAAATCTTCTGTACAGAATTTTACATGAACAAGTGAAAGTGTCTTTTACAATATGGGACATCAAATCGTTTCTTATTCAACCCAACATGAAATATGTATAAAACCGTAACATCGTCATTTGATGATGAAGTAAGTAAAACAAATGTCACTTGCCCAAAAGTTTCCTTTTACACTTCCTGTGGCCAAATTTCTTGGAACAATTAAAAACGGACAACAAATCAGATATTTACAACTCGTCAGTGTTCAAGGTTTAACGTAACTTGCTGTGCAGAAGCCACACTCACTCAGTCTTAACACCTGGAAGAGTGTGAACCAAAACTTCATGTGCACAGACACACGTCAACACGCACAGAAGCTTTTGATACGGTGTCATAACATGTGTACGGAGCGCTGAAGATTCACAGGGGGGCCTTCCCCTCTCAGGCGTGATTTACAACCTCAGACTCCTGCTCCAATTTTGGCACTGCAAATTACACACATGCCCCACACACACACACACACACACACACACACACACACACACACACACACGCAAACAGAGCCTCTGGCAGGTAGGTTAGATACCCCCCTAAAAAGGTCCTTACTCAGCATGAAAAACCTTCATCACAAGTGTTTTCTCACGAGTCTGGACTCACCTCCAGTGACTAACAGCCGAGCTCGGGCCTTTAATTCAGTCCCTGCTTTTTTCGTCTACTGTTGAAATGTGTAAGACCATGCAGGATCAGGACCGTGACAACTAACACTATGCTGATAAATGTCCCTACAGTGTTAAGCCCTTTGTGTTTCACCGTTACGATCATCAGTGGCACAGTGCACGTCTCAGTTTCTCATTCATTTTGCATCATACTTTGATTCTGTTTTGAATTAAGTTGTTAGCTTGTTGTTTGTGTTTTGTCTCTCCTGTGTCTGACAAATGCTGAACATACTTTGGTGAAACATGCAGCAGGAAACACACTGAGAGTGACCCCACTGCTCAGAGGAGATCTGGCAAACAAGCGTCATGAGCGTACTGTTATAAACCTGAATGGGCTGGATGAAGCGCTTTGCTATTTCACGGAAAAAAGATCTTAGCCAGTCTGTTTGCGCTGTCGCCATAGTAATTACAGCCACCGCAACGCCTGACTGTCCAGCATAGAATTAGTCACATGAGGTATGAGGGACACAGGATGCCTCGAGGACACAGGGAGGCTTTGTCTTCTAATTCCAAGATTAAGATGACTTGTAAAAAGGCCTGTTATTAGAAAAATGTTTGCTTTTAATAGCACCTTTTGATTAAAGAATAGATACATGTAGATAATGTGTGAGTGTTTTGGAAAGCAGCAGAGATGGTGAGACAGTTTGCATGTGCAACATCTGCCTGTTATATACATAGCTTAAAGCAGGACACAGATTACTTTCATGCTCAAAAAAACGGACTCTAAAGGCGGATTTCTAAGAACCTACAAGTATTGAATGTTACATTGGGATTAAAACCAGAAATGTTGAATTAGCTTTGAAAAGCTTTCTTTGGACCCAGGCATGAAGTCTGCTTCCAAGAAGGCCCAGGCAGATGTTTTGTATGACTGAGTTTTCTCTGTGTTTATTTGCTGCAGAGGTGCATGGGACTGAGAATCCACTCACCAAGAGACCAGCCATAGATGCTGCGTTATGGCAGGAGTCGGCCAGGCAGCAGTACTTGAACGAGCGCAAAACCAAGATGAAGACAAATCAACTGGAGGACCCCCGAACCCCAAAAGCTCCTCAGGTCAGCACTGTACCAATCAGCCATAATCTATAAGTGACAATTCAGGATTCATTTCCTCTCAATTTATTACATATTGTAGCTAATGCTGGCCTCACACCGAACGACAAAGTGATTTCACTGTCACAGACAAATTCTTCGACACGTTTAATATATACGTTTTTAGTCTTGGCTCATGCAGTGACACTTTCTTTAGCACCAAAGGGGAAGCAGCAAACCGAGTTGAGTGTGCATGGAGGCGGACATTAAATACATAAGAGTGACAAGGGTAATAGGATGCAAGGCAAATCATTTCAAAATAAAACAGAAAATCATAAATACAAAAGTCCAAACATATTAGGGACAGATCATGGCAATTATATTGGTGAGTTCCTAACTTTACTTAATAATAATCATAATAATAATAAAGAGCAAAAAAAGCCTGTAAAAAAAACAAACAGCTTTTCTTCCTGTAAATTTCCACTAGGAGCATGATGGGAAATAATCTCAAAGAAATCTAGTCTTTCAAATAGTGACCCTGCAACATCCCCAGTCTTTACAAAATCTGATAGAGTGAGACTAAAAACTCTGTTACTTTATGGTACATTGTCTTTAGATGTGAGGGGGTGTCAGACTTTAGTCTTTTCAAAGTCTTTTCAGAGTTTTCTAGCGTATGGTAGGAAGAAAAGACAGACAAAAGAAAAGTGTATTATCTTATACATCCAGACTGATCCACTGGGTCTGAAAAGCAGCACAGTGGTCCTCTGTGTTGGCTTAAGGTCTGAGGCAGTTGCCTCTGCAAGTTATTATGAATCTTAAAAGCAAAAACTCAATGTCGTAACCTCCCCTGCCCATAGAAAAATGAACAATTCAGCCAAACAAAAGCTTAGTGCCGTATAATGTTGCATGGACGTGGGGCCCTGGTAGCTCCCTAAGAATTGTTGATCGTTTTTTTTTTTTTTTCCCCCCACAGCAGCGTTCCAGCTTTTATTTTCTGTGCACTGCAGTTTCACAGTACACGGCAAAGTGCAGCCAAGTGCTCAGTCTGCCTATCAAAAGCAAGCAGTGACAAAAGGTCAACAATGTGCCGTGTGAGCGACAATGTCTGGTAGAGTAGTGCCCTCCTCTGGGCGCTCTTTCTCTCAAACAAGCATACGCACGTGCACAGACACACAGACACACACTTTTTTTTATCACTGACAATGCATGGACTTAGATTTGGTCTTGGATTCATTAACCTAACCTTAGTCATACCAACTGTCTGCCCAACCACAACTCTCACCCTAACTTAACCCTCACTGCAAGCAAAGACAAAGTTTTAACCCTATAGTGACTTAGTCATTAATACAAGCACACATTTATGTGCTTTCATGCTATCGCATTAAAATGTGGTGATACATCCAGTTGTCGTCCAAGAATGTGAGAATATTGTCTGTAATGCGATAATCCTTAACAATAACAGATCAACATGTAACTAAGCTGAAATCAGATAATGTGTTAATAATGAAAAGCCACTTAGCAAGACTAAGCAGCTTACAGATATGCACAGTATATATTCCGTAGAAAATGCGTGCCTCAAGTTTGAAACTCTTGGACTGTAGAATGACTTTAGATTGATGTAGTGATGTCTTTCCAGAATTCATATTCAAATTCAAAGGTGCTTTATTGACATGAAAGTTTCAAGAAGAAGCTTGCCAAAGCATCAAATTCAATTCAAAGAACAGAGAAAAAACTGAAAAAAAGAACAATAAAAAAATACAGTGATTGATACGTACACACACATATATACAGTACCTCTCAACTAGTATATATATATATATATATATATATATA
>NW_019525242.1:854548-855463 GCF_002814215.2 Seriola lalandi dorsalis | reverse complement strand
AGAACCTGGCTGATGCAGCAGGACAATGACCCTGAGCTTTAAAATAAATCTAACACAGAAAAAGAAAATCCACCTTTTGAAGTCAGAGCCCAGACTTGAATCCAGCAGAGATGCTGTGGAACAACCTGAACAGAGCCGCTCACACCGGACATCCTTCATGTCTGAAGAATGGTCCAGACTTCCTCCTGAACACTGTGCAGGTCTGATCAGCAGCTACTGGAAGAGCTGGTGTCAGGTTATTGGTACCAAAAGAGGTTCGAACTGTTATTAAATCCACTTACCTTCTCCACCAGCGCTGTGACTGTGATATTAGCTTCAGCTCATGCTTAAGGGGTCCTCGTACTTTTTTCTTACCATTCTTTGTGTATCTCCTCCACCTTGATTACAAGCGCATGTTGTGCATCGTTCAGACCCACAGAACTTTAGTTCCCAAAGTTTCCAGAGACACATAACTACAGTATGTCCTGCAGAATTTTCGGAAAATCTCCATAAAATGACGCAAATCTAAAAATCTTGAGTGAGAGAGCGGCGAAGTGAATTTCAGTACCTGATCATGGAAGGACTGGACGCATTTATTCAAATTCCATTATCCAGTTCAGATGATGGATAATTCATATCACATCCTCTGTAAAGTAATCTTTCACGTTTTAAAAAAATAAAGTTAACAGTGAATCACACAGCAGAAAACGGCTGCTCTCTCACTTTTGCACAAATGTCCCATTACTGGCCACGCCCCAATCAGTGACGTCACAGCAGGTGTTTTCCATCCACTGTCAATGACAAAACACCTGCTGTGACATCACTCATTAGGATTTGGCGCAGGGCTGTTACACGTTTGAAAACTTCAGCCCGTAGAGAGCGGTTTTCTGCTCCGTGGAGTTCACTGGTGACTGACTGTTTCATGAGGAACTGTAA
>NW_019525242.1:848129-854498 GCF_002814215.2 Seriola lalandi dorsalis | reverse complement strand
CTAGTATATATATATATATATATATATATATATATACATATGTGTGTGTGTGTGTGTGTATTTAAAGTATATTATATGCATGTGTGTGCATGTATGCGTGTCTAGGTCATTCACTGACCTCAGGTTTGTGGCGTGTTGAATATTTTTGCACGACCTCTGTGCATTTATTGACAAGTTTCTAATTATGTAAAAATCTCGAAGGAACATGTGTTGCATTCAGACGGAGTTGTCTCAGCTTCAGTAATTAGACATAATGAGCATCTTCCTGATGAAAAGTCCATATTGTTTTGCTCTCTGCAGTGGAATGTGCATTGGCAGTTTAATGCGATCTATACAGTAGATTATGACCCCCAGCAGCCCCATTCTCTAACACTCACCCAACATTTCACAGTCTCAAAAGCAGCTTCACAAAAATAAAAAAACAGTTCCTGGAAATTCCTTAATGGGATGGCGTAGAAACACAGATATTCTTTCTGTTTCATGCAAATGAGCTTGGGTCCAGGGGGGTTGTGCAGAGGAGGCCCATATACATCGCAACACGGCAAAACAATGATATGCATTTGCTCATTTTCTCCCTCACTTAACTCTCTCAGTTGCAGCAAAACAAAACAAAATAAAACAAAAAAATCACAAGCGGCAGGACACAAAACAATTGTTGAGATCATTAGAAGCAACAAAAGAGAGAATGCAGCAAAAGGAGTCGTGCAGCTGGGCAGGGGGAGGGATTTCAGACGGCTGGTGTCAAGCATGGATGCACTTCATTGTGGGTGGCCATACGAGGTCATATACTGTACACAAAATGCATACCTCGCTGTCAGAGCTGTGGTCGTGTGAGGATTGTAACCCGAATGCCTCAAATATGTACACATTTTTTAAGATAGTTAAAAGCTTCTTTTGCGCCATATTGACGTTATAGTTTTCATGCAAAGACCCTGTAATTCGAGTTGTCTTGACTGCTATTTAACTTTGAAATATATTTTTTTTCCTCTTTGGCCTCATTAAACCTTTTTTTATACTTGATTAACTAAATAAAATGTATCTATGAAAATCAAGTTAAATCAAAGCATTTTATTGTCTTTGTTCATGGAGACCAGAAAGTTTTCATGGTAATAAAGTGAAGATTTTTAAAGAATGTAATTAAAGCAGAAAACCTTAAAGGGGAACACCAGCAATTTTACAGGTCAAAGTTAGTTAACATATGATGAGGATTAATGATGTTACTTGAGTCAGCGCTGGTTAATGCTACATGTTTGTTAATGAAAAAAATCTGTGGGCGTCAAGTTAGAAAGAAGTGAACTCACCAGAGCTCTGCAGCCTGCTCCTCTTCTCTGCTTGAGGTTATAATATGTAACTTTTCCACATTAAAATGTCAACAAAAAAAAAACTAGACCTATGTTATATGTTTCCAGCTATTCTCAAACCTAGAGAAATACATGATTTTAATCATTGTAACATGTCATTTGCTCACCTGTCAATGGCATCATATCCCCTATACGAGCGCACTGCTGTTGTGGGTGCCTGCCAGAAGCTGAAAATGGACTTTTATCCAGTTTTTAAATGTTTTTTTTTTTTTTTTTTTTAACACCTTGGTCATTTTCATCAACATATTTTAACCATGTGAAGGATTTTAGTCACGGGACATCTGAATCTGAAGTTATCAGTGAAAAAAGCTGATTGTATGTTAGACAGCTCAGCTCCCAGCCCCTCCGAGATGTCCAGTGTTGGCGAATCACTAATTTTCGAGCTAAGTGCTTTATTGATTGTTTCTACTGGTTTTCCCCCTGGTGTGGTTGTTTTGGAGAGGAGGACACCTCTGTGGATAATTCAGCTGCTGGTAAAAAAACGCCTGAAGGAATACAAACTGAGAGAAGCTTAGGGCAATGGTTGTAAAAGCAACTCCCACGATCCCACGCTATTTCACCATGTCACCCTACGCTGTCTTTTGTTATTGTTTTGGTAGAGAGATGCCTGGTGGCAGAAGTTACATAATGTGCATTTAAGGCTAGTGGCTCCATTAGGCTACATTAGCATAACACACCGAGATCTCTGACCGCACTGTCGGTGGTCGAATGGCATTGTGGCTAATGTAGGCACGAGGCTTAATACAGTTTTCTATCCCTGTTTATATAACTGCCTGCCGAAGCAGAGAATATGGAGGAAATGTGAGTTAATACTGCGAGGGCATGATCAATTGTTACAGAGACAAGAGTTAACATTGGTGTTGCTTTCCACCACTTGAGACGGGTCTTTGTGAGTAAAGGAATAAAGTTTGATGCTGAACTCGCAGTGTCTCTTCTAGACTGGTAAGTAAACAGCTGTTAATGCTAACGTTAGCTATGTGGCGATAGCAAAAGATACAAATAGCTCCTTTAATGACAGAACTGCAAAGTGTGTGATAAGAAGCTGTGTAACTTTGTGGTTTAACTGTTTGAAGGTGCATATGTGAGAATTGTTTGGCATGAAATTTCCTTGAAAAGAATACGGGAGGAAGGAGGCGGCAGTGAAGCTGGAGGTGCATGCGTTCAGGTGTGGATTTATGTGTGTTTATTATGAGAGACAGAAGGAGACGAGGAGTCAAAGACTGTCGGAGAGAGTGTGAAAGAGAGAGAGAGAAAGGCTACTTTTCATCCATATGTTCAGATGTCTGATAAGGTTTGTGGCAGACTGCGCCTCCTCCTGCCCTTCTCTCTCATCCTCAGCCAACTAATCATAAGACTGGACCCCTTTGATCCCACTGGCAGCCTGATACACTCTGTGTGTGTGTGTGTGTGTGTGTGTGTGTGTGGCCGTGGCCACCTGCTGAGTTAAGCAGTCTAGCCACTCATGTTCCACTCCACCAGACTCACATCAATAATATTGGCTGAACTTTCTGCTTGCCTAACTGCACCTCATAAAAAAAGTTAGCTATAAATGTGTGTATTTGTGACATTTTTACAAGACACACAGAAGTATTTTATTCCTCCATTCTTATTCTTGGACAGAGCACATTCTTGGCCTTGGGACCTAAGTCTAACTTATCCTCACTGTGTTTCTTGTCTCCTCCTCTATTCATCTAAATTACTTTAAGTTCTTTCTTCTGTGTAGGTGTTTTTGTGAATCTGCTTTGATGGTTACTGAGTGGTTGTTGTCATTATTAGTGCAAGGATCAGTATCGCTGTGAATAACTGTCTCCTTCCTCGTCCTTTCAGAGTGCCTGTCAGACGGAGTTGGACAAGGTCTTAGAGGAGATCTCCAAAATGACCTCTGAGGATAACAGAGGCCCGCTGGAGAACCTGTATGGGCTCAAATTTCCAAACTGTGACAGACATGGATTGTACAACCTCAAACAGGTGAGCCATGGACAGAGCGCTGGTCTCACCCCACATTATTTTACACAAACACAAACTCTACACAAGACGTCAAACATAAACATACAGATGATGTAAACATAAATTGATGGAAAATCTCCCATAATGGAGAAAACTTAAGTATATAGTTTATTGACCCATCAAACAAGACTGGAAAAATATTTCAAGAAATAAAAAATATAAAAAATCTAATAAACAACAAACAATTTATGACTTGTAGGAGAAAGACTTACAAGTGGAGAGGTTTACAAGAATGGCTTAATATCAAAACCTAGAGTGAGACCATTGGGGGATAGGAAAGATGTTGAAGAAGCCATCTTGAATATTTCCCACATCGTTTCATACCCCTCCAACCTCTCACTATCAATGAATCTCAGTGCTCTTACATTATGTTTGACATGTCTAAAGTGAGTATCTGCAGGATTATTATGGTTATTATTATTATGGAATTACATGTATTTATTTATAGTTCTGTTAAAAATATGGTCAGATCTTCATCTAGGTTACAATAATAAACAAACAGAAGTATGTGAACTCCTCGGCCGATGGCTTCAGTGAGAGCTGACTGGATTCAGGAGTTAACAAACATGGAGTTCAATCAATGAACCATGATTGGAGGCATGTGTTAGAGGTACTTTGATTTGTAAAAGTGACCCAGGCATCAACAAGCATCTGCTGATGTGAACCAAAGCCTAGCCAAAAAAGAGGCGTAGAAGATTTATGATCAAGAATTACTGATCCGCATGAAGCTGGAAAGAGGAACAGAATCATCTCCAGGAGTTTAGATCTTCATCGGCCTACAGTCAGACAAACTATCAAACTGTCAGTAAATAAATGGAGACCGTTTAGTTCTGTGGCTACTCTCCACAGAAGTGAGCGTCCAGCTGTGATGACTCCAAAATCACAACACAGACTGATCAGTAACTTAAGAACCCTGAGTAAGAAAACAAAACATCACTGCATATCTCTTCAACACTACTGGCAAGATGTTTGGTGAACAGATGAAACTAAGATTGCAGTTCTATGTATGGTGTAAAAAGGGCACTGCATACCAACATGAAATCATCATCTCAACGATGAAGCGTGGAGAAGGGGAGCGTCATGATTCGGGGGTTTGCTGCCTCCGGGTCTGGACAGCTCACCATCTTCGAGGTCACTTACAGGATGATGTCAGGGTGGCTCCACCTGCTGAAAGCTCAGCAGAACCTGGCTGATGCAGCAGGACAATGACCCTGAGCTTTAAAATAAATCTAACACAGAAAAAGAAAATCCACCTTTTGAAGTCAGAGCCCAGACTTGAATCCAGCAGAGATGCTGTGGAACAACCTGAACAGAGCCGCTCACACCGGACATCCTTCATGTCTGAAGAATGGTCCAGACTTCCTCCTGAACACTGTGCAGGTCTGATCAGCAGCTACTGGAAGAGCTGGTGTCAGGTTATTGGTACCAAAAGAGGTTCGAACTGTTATTAAATCCACTTACCTTCTCCACCAGCGCTGTGACTGTGATATTAGCTTCAGCTCATGCTTAAGGGGTCCTCGTACTTTTTTCTTACCATTCCAGAGCGGCGAAGTGAATTTCAGTACCTGATCATGGAAGGACTGGACGCATTTATTCAAATTCCATTATCCAGTTCAGATGATGGATAATTCATATCACATCCTCTGTAAAGTAATCCTTCACGTTTTAAAGTTAACAGTGAATCACACAGCAGAAAACGGCTGCTCTCTCACTTTTGCACAAATGACCCATTACTGGCCACGCCCCAATCAGTGACGTCACAGCAGGTGTTTTCCATCCACTGTCAATGACAAAACACCTGCTGTGACATCACTCATTAGGATTTGGCGCAGGGCTGTTACACGTTTGAAAGCTTCAGCCCGTAGAGAGCGGTTTTCTGCTCCGTGGAGTTCACTGGTGACTGACTGTTTCATGAGGAACTGTAACACAAGAGCACGCAGAGGCTGGAGTGGTTGCAGATGTCATCGGGTTTTCGAGTTGTTCTGGTAGCTGCTGTAAGTGGGATTTACTGTGAGCAGTGACTCTGACGAAGGGGAAAAGGATTATCGTGCCTACACGTGTGACACATTTAAGTGTGGCCCCGGCTTCGTCTTTGGAAGGAGCTGGGTATATTGCCGCTGATTTCCTGAATGGATTCAGTTGTGATTCACAAGGTCCCGATTCGATTCAATATCGATTCCCGTTACAGATATTTCAGCTACGATGTCAGTTCCTCTTGGGTATGAATGAGATTCATAAGTTGGTGCATTGTTAAAAATATCAACGTTCACACTACACATCCAGCCGCACATCTGCTTTCAGTTGAGTGGCGTCTGCCGTGTTTTTGCCCCCTCAAGTGACCAGATCTCGTTGGGCGAGGAGGCCGCTAACCCGAGGGCAACGGTGTTACAGCTTCACACATCCACAGGACTGTAAAAGGCAGATAGATTGATCTCAGGATTTTATGAATCGATATCGGATTATTGAAATGAATATTGATTTGAATGGGAGAATCTTTAGCCTTTATTCTTTAGACCAGCTGGCTGAGGCTCAGGAGGTAGAGCAGAAGGTCGGTGGTTTGATTCCCGGCTCCTCCAGTCTGCATTTCAAAGGGTCCTTGGGTAAGATACTGAACCCTGAGGTATGATGTGTAAACGTGTGTGTATTATGTGTAGGAAAACGTGCTGTGTGAATGTAGCTTTGAGTGGTCGATAAGACTGGAAAAGCGCTGTATAAATGCAGCCGTTTTAATTCTC
Source organism: Seriola lalandi dorsalis (assembly GCF_002814215.2). Taxonomy (NCBI): domain Eukaryota; kingdom Metazoa; phylum Chordata; class Actinopteri; order Carangiformes; family Carangidae; genus Seriola; species Seriola lalandi. The sequence continues at coordinate 848,395 of NW_019525242.1, read as the reverse complement.
ATTCTAACACACACACACACACACACACACACACACACACACACACACACACAGACATACATATCATTTGCTGTAGTTCTGCCTTGGATTTCCCCTCTCTTCTCTTTCATAGTCTGACTCACACACATGCACGCGCACACACACACACAAACACAAACACACACACACAAATTCTCTTGTATCACCCGGGTAAATCACCCTGGCAAAAAAAGACAACCTCCCCCTCCCTCCCACCTGCTACCACTCTCCACACAACTACCCCCCCC
>NW_019525242.1:840597-848078 GCF_002814215.2 Seriola lalandi dorsalis | reverse complement strand
ACCCACCCACCCACACACACACACACACACAAATGCGTGGAGAGATGTTGTCATCGTGAATGAGGCAACAAGCTTCTGAGCTCAAGGTTACAAGGCAATAAAAGTGTTTGGCGTACTTCATGGGAAGACTTTTGTTAAGCCGAGGAACGAACCGTGCTTCCGACCGGGGGCTTGAATTTGAATTCTGCTCATCCATAGAAATCAGACAGAGGAGGACAAACAAGGTCACATATCCAGTGTTGTCTTACGAGGATAGTAGAGCAGAAAAGAAGATTTGAATAGGCGCCACAGTTTCCTAAAGCAGGGCTCTCAGCCACTCAGCCAATTTTCATCACTGGTCACAAACAACAGCATTGTTTCGGACCGGAGTCCTGGGTTCCCAGGGAGGAACACTGTACCTCCTCAACACTCGGCTCCCTTTTTTTGGAGTTGTCCCTCCTTGTCGCGCGGTAATTACTGTAACTGTCACTTTTTTTGTTCTTTTTCATCGAAGGAAGAAAATGGAAAGTCTTTTCTTCACCCCCAGCTCTTCGTTCTTTTTCGCCGTCCCCTTCTCGGGCCGCCCCGTGTGCACGGCGTAAACTGTGTCCACTTCAATTACGACCTCATTTCTGAGTAGAGGGAGGGGGGGGGCTCTGTGGGGGGGCTGGTCTACTGGCATGCCTCTGTGTGTGTGTGTGTGTGTGTGTGTGTGTGTGTGTGTGTTTGTGTGTGTGTGTGTGTGTGTGAGTGTGTGTGTGTGTGTGTGAGTGTCTGTGATGGCATGTGTGGCTGTGGATGGGTTGTGGGTTGGGGGTATGACCTGAGGATGGGCTGTTATTGGGTGACTGTCGTCCCACCCGAGCCATAGCCCTCACTCTCATCCAATGGCCCCCTGCCACCAGGAGATCCACAAGTACACACACACTCACTCATACACACACACACACACGCACACACACACATCTCGAGCCACCATACGCCATGCTTCATTAGTGCACCCCCCCCCTTGCTTCCCACTGTGCATCCTTACCCCTCCCGCTTTTTTTTCCAATGTTTTCCAACTTGTCTAGTTTTTGTGTTTTTCTTCTCCTCTTTCCAGTGCAACATGTCCACCCACGGCCAGAGGGGCGAGTGCTGGTGCGTTAACCCCTTAACTGGGATCCAGATACCGGCGACACCTAAAGTCAGAGGGGATCCCAACTGTAACCAGTTTCAAGAGGAGCTCAGGGCAATGCCCACTGCATCAACGTCCCGCTGATCATCAGACATCGTGACGGGGTTGACGGGTTTCCTTCAAAATTCAGAATCTGGGAGGATTTTCTTTTTAAATTAATACAGTTATTCTATCAAAATGTTAAAAGAAAAAAAAAAAAAAAGTGTAAAGACCAAGTTCATCTCTCAATGCTTCCCGACTTCCCTGTTTTGTCTTTGGGACTCAGAACCAAGCTGTACATTTTTAAAAGGGAGGAACAAATGTATAGTTTAATTTGTTTAAAAAAAGTTATGTCTTGAAACAGCCGCTTAGCAAAAGGTAATAAAACTGAAGTAAATAGTTCATTTGTTGCTGACTGTTTTTACTGGCTGGTTATTATACATTTGGTGTGTATTATGCAGCTGTGTGCTGAGGCCTCACATTCACACAGTGTTACTAGATCCCTACCAACCTCAGTCAGTGGATAGTCACGCCAGATTTGTTGCTGTGCTAACGATGGAGCAGGGCTGCCACTCATCAAGAAGACACGCCTCTGTTTTTCTGGAGCGGAGGTGAGAATCTTGTAGGTTTATAGGTTTAATCACGCTCATACTTTCCCTGATTATATCTTGTAATATTTCTTTGCTTCGAACATTCAGCAGTTTGGAAAACTACAGAGAGTTGTTGTTGTCGTTGTTGTTGTTGTTTGTCAGCAGTTTTCTGATCAACACTTGTCAATTCCAAATAAGTGTCACTAAAGAAAAATTACACTGAGAGTAATAACAGCGAGAACTGCCGGGTGTGCAGACACGCATGTGTGTGTAATAATGTGAATCATTACATTCTTAGGTGAAAACGTGTTTTTAAGGTTTGGTTAGGGTTACGCTAAAGATAGGCTAACGTTAGGCTAAGGTTAGGTTTAGGTTAAGGTTAGAGTTGGTCTGCAGGAAATGGACGTAAGTCAATGTTATGTCCTCTGAAGTCGTGGAGATTCGACTGTGTGTGTGTGTGTGTGTGTGTGTGTGTGTGTGTGTGTGTGTGTGTGTGTGTGTGTACCCATGTGTTGCTGGGGTTACTAATGAAGTGTTGACATGAGGAGGGATTAGGATGGGGGGCTGACATTGACAAATGTGATACTAAGTGGGTAAAGGTGTCTATGAATAAACCAACCCAAGTACACACACACACACACACACACACACACACTCTCTTACACACATACTTGTGTTGCAGATCATGGTCTACAGAGAGATAACCAACATGAAGTCATAACAGAGGGTTGTAGTGGTGTTAGTATTGATTCTGAATGCCCTTGACGAAACAGGATATTGGGACCATTGTGTTGAAGTGTAACTTTGTGCCGCCCTGTCTCACTTGCGCAGACTGTGCTGGAACTCTTTTACCATCCTCAAGCTGAAAACAATCCACTGTTACTGTCTCAGCTGAGACAGTCATGGTTGACATGAACTGTTTTTAGCATATTTCAGAAATGCAATGCATCAATTCCAATCTGTAATCAACTGCAGCCGCAGAATAATATGATTATTCAGCAGATGTTGTGTTATATATTTTTATTCCTCCTACAATTATGGAAGAATTTGAAATGACTGTATCACGTAACTGGGAACAATAGCTTCATGACTTTTTTTTACATCTCAACAGATCCTTGAGTGAAGGTGATGGTGCCATCTGATGGTGACTGATTTTTCAAGAGTTCTGCATTATGATGATTTGATAAAACTTTATAATAAAGCTCAAGATTTACACTGTAATTTGTTGTCAATTAGGTACCAATAAAATACTTATTGGTAGACACAGAAAATGTGACTGTGGAGAACAACTACACTTGTTGTGTGTGTGTTTTTTTTCCTATTCTACCCTATGAATGAACCCTGTCCCAGCAATGTCCCTGGTTATGATCTGGCGGCATTGTCATCGCTGGCTGGAATACATTCAGAGGCAATATTTTCTGTAATGAATGAAGAGCTGCATTTATCAACGACATTGGAGTCACCATGAGTTCTCTCCTCACAGTAAAGCAGGTGAGGAGAGAACTCGGAAGGTGATGGCATGAGCAGATGGCATCAGCTCATGTCTCCTCAAGTCCTGCGCATCTCACCTGATGAAGACCCTGGAGCGGCTGGCCCTGGTGAGCCCTTCGCTGGATCCTGGACTACCTCACCAACCGACCACTACCTCACCAAGATCCATGACTGTGTGTCTGACAGGGTCGTCTGCAGAGCAGGATCCCTCAGGGGAACAGTTCTGGCTCCGTTCCACTTCTCCTACAACTCCACTAAGTGCCACATACAAAAGTTCTCTGACGACTCTGCAGTTGTCCGCCTCATCACTGATGGCGACGGCAGGGAGTGCAGAGAACTGACCTAGGTTTTCGTGGACTGGTGCCAGATGAACCGCCTCCAGATCAACGCTGGGAAGACCAAAGAGCTGGTGGCGGAAACACACTCCTCCCACACCAGTGAACATGCAGGGAATGGACATTGAGATCATGGACTCTTAAAAGCACCTAGGTGTTCTGATGAACAATAAATTAGACTGGACTGACAACCCCAAGCACTTTATGAAAAAAGGACAAAGCAGGCTGAATCTGCCATGGAGACTCAGGTCTTTTGGAGCGCAGGGGGAACTCCTCCTGAGGACCTTTCATGACTCTGAAGCGGCATCAGCCATCTTCTGTGGTGTGGTCTGCTGGGGCTGCAGCATCTCCACTGCTGACGGAGGAAGAGACTGAACAAGCTGATCAGGAAGGCCAGCTCTGTTCCGGGATGCCCCTTGAGGTAGTGGGTGACTGGCTAATGGTGGCTTCTCTATTAGCCCTGCTGGAGAACATCTCCCTCCCCACTCACTGAGCAGCTCCTTCAGTAACAGGCTGCTGCACCCACGGAGAGATACCGCAGGTCTTTCCTTCCTGCTGCTGTCAGACTGTACAACAAACAGTGCACTCAGTAGACCACACACACACGCACACAGACACACACACACACACACACACACACGAGGAACTGATATACTCACCATGTGCAATAATTTGCTATAAGTAACATACACCATCTGTACGATATACCTCACATGCTGCTATTTTGTAATTGTATTTTGTATTTGTCATTTTGCAGTTTTTCTCTCTTGTACTATCCTCTTCGCTGCTGTGACTCTGTAAACTGCCCCAGTGTGGGACTAATAAAGGACTATATTATTTTATCTTATTTCAATTGATCAGACTTTGAGTCAATTTCAAGCAAAAATGCCAAACATTTGCTAGTAGCACCATTACAAAGGGAATATCTTTGGGTTTTGTCTGAACTAAATTTTTTTAATGAAAATTTTCTGACATTTCAGTACAAAATCGCCTTGTTGTGTGTCCTTGCCGAGCAAAGGTGGAAGGATACGCCCTAGGATACATTGTCACATTAACGTTTGTTGCTGGGAGACAACACAGGCCGTAAACATGCAAACAACTGACAGTCAGATGATATCAATACAGAAAATCTATACAGAAAATCTTATTTTTGATAGATGTGTTCACTGGTTGAGATTTCTTGTTGTATACAGACAGGACTTAGGACATACTGTATGTAAAAGTTTTATATGTCATGCAGCCTGACTGTGGTCTGTGTGAGGCTGAAATTGCAACCACTTGCAAAAGTCCCCAACAAAAGTCACCAGTGATTTGTGATCAGAGCGACTCAAGACTTGGGTGTAAAGACAGACTTCTTTAAAGTTGTGGCCAGAAGTGGATCATATGAGACCACTCCTGACTGGCTTTGGACTTGTAACCTAATACACATGCCAGTGTGCCAGCTAGCTGAGCAACAGTCCAAGGGTGAAATTAATCATGCTGTGCAAAACATGAACGCTCTAACAGCCACAGCTTTACAACTTTGTACAGTTTTTGTGACACATTGTTCTTTTTTTTCTGATTTCTTTTCATATTGTCTTATTGACGGCTGGTTTTTGGCGATAGTTTGCTTCAAAAGTCTGACAGTTTGGCTGGCTTACACACACGGATCCTGGGCGTCCTCGGGTTGTTCAGCACATTTAATCGTAGTTTGAGGCCTTTCTCCGTAAACAAATCAAAACAAGTGTCTTTTGTTTGGGGGTTTAATAGATCATGCACAATGGGCTGAGGAGGGAAGTTTAGCAGTGGGAATAGTAGTAGGGGTGAGTATCTGTGCTTGCATGACTGTGTGGGTGCCTGTGTGTGTGTGTGTGTGTGTGTGTGTGTGTGTAAAAGCACACGTGTGTGTATTTGTGTGCTTCCGCCCTACTTTCAGACGACTATTTCTTTTGTTATCATTCAACTACTTCCCTCGATATGTTGATGGTAGGTCTGTATCTAAGACTCACGGAAGCTGAACTTGTTGAATGTTAACAAAATAATTGTTGTTTTATCTTTGTTACAATGACAAGGCGCTCCAGTGTTAGCAGGAAGTACAACAGTAGACATTTATCCTTGAATATGGACAAAAAAGACAATTATTATGTTTCACTGTTGTAGAAAGAGTGAGAAAAAAAGCCTCAATGGAAAAATGCATTGTAACAGATGAAACACAAGCTAACGTGGAGGAAGAGGAAGACTTCAGCTTCATAAAGGTCGGTGTGTAACAGTGCAGGGGACATGTACAAAATGCACTTGCATTTGTATATTAGCACTGAGCAAAAGGGAAGAGGATACAAAAATATATTGCACAAGCTAATATCTTAAAGCAGAGACTGATTTGAAGTTAAAAACAGGAAATATACAGGTTATTCCAATTTGGATTTTACTCTTATTATTCTGGTTATCGGTTAAAATAGTATTGTAGCCACCAAAGTAACAGCATGCATTTCAGAGCGCTGTAAGAATCAATAAAAACAGGCTCAATGGGGGCAAGAAAAACAAGCAATGAGGCAGTCACATAAATTATGAGCGCATCTAAAACGTTATTAATAATCCCTCATTCCAAAGGAAATCCAGGATTGTGTACAACTGGGGCAAGAATGGTGGCTCAAAATTAATCCAGGAAGTTGGTCTGTAATATGAGATGGAAAATTCTGGTTATAAATTCACAGTTTACCTTAATTTTTTTCTCCGACAAAAAACTGGCCTAGATTGCAGCATTTACTTTGGTGAGTAGAAGTTTAATAGAAGCAATCACCAGAACTACAAGCTACAAAAGAGTTGGCAGCCATAACAAGAGCATCATAGTGGTGCCCTAAAATGCTCCCTTTATGACTTGTAGGATGTACATTAGTAATCTCAAAGTTAGTTTGCTTAACATGCAGTTGTGATTCTCACAGTCACATCCGATCCGAGCTGAACTAACCTCCATTTGGGATTATGGGTCTAAGTCCATGTTTGATGAAAGGGCTTGGATGAGAACTAGCAGACACTTGTCTGTCGTCTTCTACCACCGGCATCGGAGGATTCCCCCACTAAGTCATGTGATTTACTCCCGACTGCTGTAAATTCTTTCAAATCTCCTTTCATCTCCATCCCGGTGATGAAAAGAGCCACCATTACCTCTTTGAGAGAAAGCATTATAGCAAAGCACAAGCAGTGATTTGCAAAGATCGCAATTATGCATGTGTAAACATCTGCATGCCATTTGTAAGCTTATGTCTTTAAATGCACCGTCATGATTTCCAAAAGTCACATTTAATGATATGAGCCACGGGCAAATCGATGCACAAGCAAGTGAGAGCATCTCCAGAGCTGCTGCCTGTGATTTTACAGCACTGATCATTTGTTTAATCACATCACTGCATCTACAGAGAGACATGCAGAGAGGAAGAGAATCCAACCTTTCTGCAGAGCCTTGAGGTCTGAGGTTCCCAGAAATGCTCTGCACAGCAGTTTGACTGGCTTTTGGGGATGGGGATGGGGTGAGGTGCGTGAGCTGACGTTAGATGAAGCCATCCAACGTTGTTGGCCTAATTATGTAATAAAAGGGGCATAAATGCTTTGAAGTCCTAAGTGCATTTGTCAGTTTCTTTGAAGGCAAATAGTAATTGTCATGTTCACTGCCTCACAAATCAAATCTCGTACACATGTTCCCTCCTCCCTGAAGTCAAAGTCTGTGCTGTCGCTGCCACACGCACACGCACACACACACACACACACACACACACACACACACACATACACACACACACACACTGAGACATACCACAACCTTTACGGCAGCCTTGATCTGGCATACAGGAACTGCAGGGCCCTCCACCCTTTCATGCCCTGCATCAGTCACCCACATCTGGAGTTGGTCAAAGTCCAGAAGTCCCCAGGGAAAGATTTTGCCCCCCCCCCCCC
>NW_019525242.1:838298-840577 GCF_002814215.2 Seriola lalandi dorsalis | reverse complement strand
CCCCCCCCCCCAAAAAAAAAAGAAAAAAAGAAAAGTCCCATTCTGTCTCTTCCTGGAATCAACGAGGGGAATAAAAATGACCAGACACCCCTCTGTGCGGATGCATGCAGAGCAAATAGCTAATCAAAAGCTGGTATCATTGCCAGCGATTTTTAACCTTTATTTAACCAGGTGGTCCCGTTGTGTGTTCACCTTTGACTTACAGCTAATTCAGTTGAGTTTATCATATTCTGTCCACACCTTGTGTCTGTGTATGCACTTGTGTTTAGCTGCATGTCAATGGGTGTGTCTCAGGGGAGTCCATTCTGCCTTGAAGTGGTGATAAATGTAGGTTTTCCATAACATGTTGAAGCTTCCTCCAGGCTACAAATCTCTTCTTCCCAGTCAGAGCTGGTTCCACTAGATGTCCCCCCCCTCCCTCTTGAAGTTCAAACTCATGTTAAATGACTTCCTTGTTCCTGTGCAATCTTTTTGACTATGGTGTTGAAAACCAGGTGACTTGCCCTCGGGCGAAGCTTTATAAAGTCACATCCTGCATTCTGCATGAGATCCTGTGGGCTTCCCTGGGACTCTCAGACTTATGTCTAAGAGGTTTATCAGCTCGTGCCTTGGAGATTAGTCGGTGTTTACTATCAGGATGATTCCACTTCAAACTGCACATTTCAAGCCAATTTAGCGGCCACTTACTCCTCTTAAAAAAAAACAAAACAAAACAAAAAAACCCCACAAAACAGTAGAAATGAAAACCTCACCAGGATGCTTAAATGAATACATAACTTTATTTAAATAAATGCTTTGTCATAACAAAAAAAAAGACAAAGGTTAAAAGAGTACATAAATTACAAGTTGAATAAATATTACACAGTGATATTCACTTTAATAATTTGAGATTTTTTGTCTTTTTTTATTTTTATTTTTTATTTGTCTTATGTAGTTCCAAATACTGACCATTTTATTTCCCACTATCCTCCTGCCACCGATGGGTCTATTTCACAAGCCAGTGAACACCAAATTATAAAAACCAATTGTGTTGTCTCATTACAACCAAAAAGTGTTATGTATTCAGAAAAAAGCTGTACTGTAATTACTGTACTACTGAAGTATGACATGTGAATATGGATTTTAAACCAAGCAGGAGAGGAGAAACCTGAGGGAGTCACTACTCGCAACCAGGTGCGAGAGACAGGAAGCTGCTGATGCAAGAAAGAGGAGACCTTTTTTTTTTTCTCCTGAACCTCAACCTGGAACATTTCAGTTTTCAAACCCTTGATTGATCCAGACATTAAAGGGTCCCAGATATCAGACATTTCAGAGAGTATTTCAGATTCTAATACTCCTTCACACTCCTGGTTGCAGTACTGCATTCCCCAGATTTCAATGACTCTGAGTCCTGATAACTGTCTTGCTAACTGTATCTAATGTCATGCAGTTGGTGGCCCCGTATTGGGGGAAGTGGCTAGGCCCTGATTATGACCACTGCCCATGGCGCTCGCTCTTCCTCTTCCCTCTCTCCTCTGTCTCTTTCCCCCTCTCTCTGTGCAGTAGGCCATGAGAACATCTCTAGCTGTGTGTCACGTTTCAAGCTATTTTTTTTTTTTCCCTAAAAGATGTTTCTGTATCGGAGGTCCCAGGCATGGGCTGCACAGCCCCTGTCGACAAATATTACCTCAAAGCACCACCTTTACAAGGTAAGCACAAGATAACACAACATTTAGCTTTTGTGGCTGTTTTTTTTTTTTTTTTTCTTTATTATTTGTTCCACTAACTTCATGATACCACATCTTAGGACGTCGTTGTGTGTCAATATCAATAGTGAGTAACTGAAATAAGTGCAAGCTGCTTTTTTTTTTTTTTCGAAAGTGGTAGTTGGGATTTGGTGTTGGAAGAGGGGCTTAGGAGCCTTGATAATATATTCACAACCCGGAAACCATTTAGGATGCACATATCATTTCCCTTTTGTTGCAGCAAAGGAAATGGTTGATTTACCTCCAAGCATCCTTTGGCTTCCCCTCTCTGGCAATCATATACATTGGCATTCACATGAAAAAAAAGCAAGAATCCTAGCTTATCGGTTGTCAGAGAAAGAGGGAGGTCGAACCAACTGCGGGTACACAGCGTCATTCTTGTCCAGAATATGCCCCGAGGTACAGGCAGATTGCAAATGTGTTCGCTGACACCATTTACAGGACCTACCACATTCACTGTTCTTCTCTTGATCAAAACTAAACCTAGACCTATTTGTTGTATCAAGTATCAGCCCTGGGGGGAAGTGGGGTGGG
>NW_019525242.1:828185-838278 GCF_002814215.2 Seriola lalandi dorsalis | reverse complement strand
GAGGGGGTGGGGGGTGGGGGGCAGTGTGAGAAAGCAAATTGCCCTGTATGATATCCATGTCACTTTCACGTCACTATTTAATGTATTTGCATGTAGGAAGGCACTGTGACTTGCACACAGAGAGAGAACAACTCTACTTAAATGACCCTGTTATAACCTGTAGCATTTTTATTTTCATCATGCTCCCCTTAGATGTAGGTAGATAACCTTTGCATGGGGGCATGTGCGCAGAAGGGCTGCAGGGGGTTAGCTTCTTTGACTGCCCAGTAAGTCGAATGACTCAGGGTCAGGCTACAAGGACCTATGCAAATTCTTTACAGGCTAAAAATCTTTTTTTTTCCAAGCACAATTACATTGTTGTCATACTTTTTGTCTCTACAGGAAAAACAACATTCAATAACTATATTTAAAAGTAATGTAATACACCATGGTTACACTGTAGTAGCAGTACTGAGGGGAAACCACTTGATAAAGGAACATGGCTCAAAAGTGGGTGGTCTTTTTACTTCACTGAAGGCAAAGAACAACAGCACAAACAAAACCATACAAAACTACACTTCACACAACTGAATCAGAGAAGCGACCGGCCTTGACTGGCAAGTTCGGTTTACGCGCCGAACGCGTCGTCGAAAAGGTCGAAGTCAAACTCGAGTCCCGTCACAGAAACGGGAGAATCTTTATTTCACCAGTAGAGTCAGCGCTCTCTCTAAGCTTTGTGTCGCCCTGCATGGCATTGTCTGTTCAAAATAGGCACAGTTGGCATATCAGGCTAGCTACATTGTCGAAGAGCCACTTAACGTAGGTTCATCTGTGACGATCTGCTCGCTCTTTTGTTTTACGAATGCTCCGTGTCTGTCCCGAGACGTGCTTTACAATAAAGAGAAGGCCAGCCCCAAGACCACTTCAAGCGCTAGCAATACTTGTGACAAAAAAAACAAAACAAAAAACAAAAAAAAACAAAAAGGAAAGAAATTAGAACATTCTTTTTTTGTTTTTTGTAATAGGCTCACTCCATCATACACCAACATAGGCTGATACATACCACGCACTCGCACTGTATACATACATACGCACATTCATGCATGCATCGCTTTGTGAAGTTACACATATCTAAGCAGGTTCCCCTATTCATAAGTGCTCTGACAGAACCACATACCCAGATAGAGTCAACTGTTAAAGCATATCTCTATCACTTGTTGCTTTTCTTTCTTTCTTTTTGGAAAAACATACAAAAAAAACAAACCAACAAAAATACTCAACAGCCAATCATCAGTTCCACAGTAGCATCATGTTCCACAGCCTAAAAACGGATCTGTTTTCAATCAATGTGCCTGATGCTTTTTTTTTTTTTTTCTTCAAAATGATTTTGTGTTAATGTTACATCATACAAAGTGTTGTATTGAAACCCCCAGCTTCTATAAAAATATATCCATTGTGTGCATATATTTTCATGGATCTGCAATCAGGGGACCCGGCTCATACGAGGGGTCCCATGAGCAATAAGTCAAGGGCTCTATTTAAATCTTCCGGGACTTTTCCCCCTCATTCGACGACGAGTGCTTGGTCAACAACAGAAAAGAAAAGAAAAAAAAATACAGGTGTCTTTTGTTCAGCCTGTTCTTTCGTTTGGATTTTTTTTTTCTTCCTTTTTTGTTCAATTTGAAAAAACAAAACAAAAAAAACAAAACAAAAATCTTGAAGTGAACGGAGGGCGGAGCATACAGGTGTGATTCAGAGAGGAGGCGTGGGCCCTGGGTCACGTGGTGGTTAGGGGGTGGGGGTTGGTGGTAGGGGTTCGAGGGTGGTCTTCCCCTTTTCACTCATTGTTGTTGCCACTCTCCAGGTCTTTACACTGAATGTCCCCTCCGCTGTAGTCTGTGCCGGGGAGCTGGACGCCATACTTGTCCACGCACCAGCAGATGCCTCGTTTGCGGCCGCGAGATGGTTTACACTGTGGACCAGAAGAAAGGTAGACGGGTTATAAAAAAAGGTGAGGGTGAGGGCCTGTTCACCACAGAAAGTCACACCATGAAGTCCTTTGCGAAATAGACTAGTAGCCTTGAAACGTAGTGACTACTGGAAGGGCTAGTCTGTGAACTTGTAAGGTTATTTTTTCACCTGTTAGCTTGGTTGCCAACAGATTCTTGAGGATTTACTTAATCGCAGCGAGTGAATCCACTAATTCCATTGATATTAACTGATTTTACTGAAAATATTTTGCTGTTTTAAAGACCTTAAAGGCCTTAAAAGTACAGTGCATGCAATGTACTTTGGAAGGCTCTCTGACATTAAAGCTCCATATTTTCCTCTTGTGTTTTATTTGAAGTGTTGATCCATCCAAGAAGATATATTTGTGGTTTTAAGAACTAAAAACCATATCAATGTAGTTTTACATCTCCTCTCTCGGGCTTCTCTCTGGAGCTCTAGTATCAACAGGTCAGTGAGCCAATCAGAAGAGAGGAGGCTCTGAGCCTATCTTCTGACTGGCTGACTGTTTTCTGAGTGATCTAATAAAAATATAGCAGATTTCAGGTAAACACTCAGAGAAACCAAAGGTTGGATGGTGGGTTCAGGTGGGCGGGGAGTGGTGACTGCTTTGTTGTGACATCACAAAGTTACAGAAGTCCTGACGGCTGGTTTTAAGGCTCAGTTTCTGAATACAGGCTGTGTGTATTTCTCTGTGGACTGAGGCTTTGATACTTTCACAGTATTAATATAGAACCTAGACCTGCTTTATAATCAAACAACACATGGACATCTACTTTTATACAATATAGGACCTTTAATGCAAAATTGAAGTGCAAAGACCTTTCAGAGGCAAACTCACCTGCTTGCGCTTGAAGAATCCTTTTCTGTCGCAGTTGGGGAGGTACAAAGACAGAGCCATTACACGAGAAGTGTCCTTCATCCCCTGAATGATCCCATCCAGTTTTCTTCTGCATGGACCCTTTGGAGTGAGGCAGCACAGGGTTACAATCAAGCAGCACAGTCATTGGAGGCCATTCTCCACTCCAATTACACCCAAGTTAAACATGTATTAAGATGTAACTATGTAGGAAGTGGTTACAAGGGAGCAGCTGTCTGTCGCAGTGTCAGAAATGTCCCGACTCTAACCACGTTGCCTTTAAAACATGATACAGGATCAAACTAACACTGAATACTTACAAATTCAGGCTCATGCTTGTCGATGGGCAGGGGGGAGTAGTCCATGGGGGAGCCCATGGAGCGCTGCTTGCCCAGCTTCCTCTTTTGCTCCTTGCGCAGCGCATGGACTTTTTTACTGTTCACAATGTCTTTAGGAAGGAGCGGCACTTTGGCTGGCTGCAGCTCCTCTGTAATCTCTGTGGTCATGGTGTCCTCGTGTTCTCGAGACTCACGATCTGCAATCAATGGAAGACGGGTCAGTTAATGTCACATTTTTAAACCTGTAACAAAGATGAAGCCGTGGATTAATGTACTGTCGTGTATGGCTGGCCGGTCTATGTGATGTCATGGGATTGTATTTAAACAGCACCCCACCTTCAGAGACATGTCGTGTGTCATGTCTACATATTTTCAGTTCATTTGACATCATTCTGGTTTGGGTTTGTTGGAATGTTAGGGAGTAATGAGTCAACAGAGAAATGATGTTGCATGAAATGACACAGTGATAACAGAACAGAATGACTTAAGGAAGCTGGCATGTCATTCATATGCCATTTGCTAAAACCAGGCTGGGTGTGTTGAACTTGCACGCTGCTCAAAATGAAGAGAAATGTAAATGAATAAAGCCAACATCGGTATTTTATCACCATAGAAGTTGTTACGGTCAACATGTTAGCAAAATATTGTGTCTTTACACATCCAGCAGTCATTAGCATTTCTTTAGAGTTCTGTTATGTAATTTACTGTAAGTCAAATGTTCACTATCTTTCTAGCTCTGTAGCTGCTCCATCAACTGGCTCTCAATGATCCCTTATCTTCAGTAGCTAGTTTCTTCTCCTGTGTGACCCTCGGTTCTGGTGTAGTCAACAACATGCTGTATTTATCAGAGCATTAGCTGGAAACAACACTTAAGAAAGATTTGTGACTCAAGCAAAACAATGAAGTCTGCAGGCTGTAAAACCAAAACAAGGAACTGAAAGACTCTTAAACGCTGGCTGAAAGGAACCGCAAAGTTTTTGAAAGTCCCACCGTTTTTTTATTACTCATAATCCCTTGATCCACTGTTAATATTGAAATACTGACTCGTTTAGTTTTAGAGAAATGCCATCATCTCAGCTCATAGCAAGTTGTTTCTTGTTGCACCACTTTTCAAATTACGTGTGTTTGTTTATTTCATCTCCAGGGTTATTTCATATGAAACTGGTCTTAAACTTTTATTTGAACCAGAATGTAGGATTCAGGAATGTAAAACATCTCCACAACATCTAAAACCAGTCATTATAGAGCCACAATCAAGCGTCAAGATGAACCAATAAAAATATCACTGGAAGAAAAAAGTCAAAAGGTGAAAATTTTATATCATTTTTGCAATGCTCACTATTATATGCTCATTTCCTCTCTGCATACAGTGAGATTCAGCAGCCTCCCACATAAATACAACACCAGGTGCTTTCCCGGGGTTTGTGCCACCAAATGTTGCTTAACATTTGTTTACAGAGGAGGGGAGGCTGGAGCTAAGATCAACAGCTGATGAACTCCTTCAGCTACAATACAACTGTAACTAAACTCACCCACCAACACTGTCCAACCCCCTACAGCCTCCACTTATAATTAGTTACTTATCACAGTTATTGAGAAGCGATGCTGACCTAAATCCGTGAGAACATGAAAGACACCAGATATTTGCCCACTAATCTACTCTCTTTGGCATATCAGTGAGACATAAACACAGACACACAGATACAGATCAGCTCATGTTTGTGAGCGTCCGGAGCTCTCCGACCTGGGAAAACTGCATCACACGTCGCACGGTCGCCCCGACACTGTGCCTGGAAAATCTGCTAACACATTATCTGGGCTGCGAAACTGCAACAGGGACTGAGACCTCTGAGTGTAGTAACTTTATGGCGACGTGTCCCACATTAAGCTGATTCAAATGTCAAGCTGAGGAAAATCCAGTTGCTCTGTGGACTCGTATAAATGCTTGTACATTTCTGTCACATTTTATGCAGTTACTTAAGACGTGATTTCAGCTCCCCCAGGGGGCACTATAGTGTCAGAGATCTGAAAGTCCCTGTTGATAGGATATTCACAGGTTGAGGTCCTTTATCCTTAACCTTGCCCCCAACCCCCCTCTCCTATCTTTGGGGGCTCAGCCTCTTAAGCCTGAACCCCCAGCCAGAGGTTCTCTGAGGCCACAGAAAGAAGCCACTCTGCCCCCCCACCCCCCACCTTGGCTTAGCTGTACCATAAGTACAGAGTTATTGTGGGGACTTTGCCAGGCCCCAACTGGCTGAAGCGATGGTGCCAGTGGATGACCCTGGTTATATTTATCTGACAAGGAAACCCGCCGTGGTGCACAGGGCCAGACGCACTGAACCAGAGAGGAATGTTGGCTGCGGACTATAGGCCAACTGCTGCTGAAAGACAAATCAACCTCCATACTCGTGTGCTTGTATAGAGAATACGTCGGAAAATGTGATTTAACAAGTTGCCGTAACTCTGCTGACTGGGCCCGTTAGCGCACAGCCACTGTGGAGAAAAGGCACTGAGACGTAACAAGGACAACGAGCTCCGAGAAACTGATGTTCAAAGAACCTGACACAGCATGAGCGTCTGGAGTTTCTGGAAGGGGAGGAGGGAGATGGGAGGGGTGGGGGGGGGGTGATTACCAGAATTGGGTCTTTGGCTTCTGTGCTGCACTGCCATCTCTTTGAAATTAATCTCACAACTCATGACTTGGCAGGCCTTGGTTTGTGTTTAGATATGTCCTTGTGTCTCCCCATTCAGACTACGAGGCTATTACTTGCTATAAATAAATACGTCAAACAAGCATTCCTATGTACACCATGCATGCGACCACTGTGGAAAAACTCTTTATTTCTGCTGTACAGCCCAATAATTTCTCAGGGCACTTGATTAAAATGCCACATATTTGGCAGTGAAATATGCCGTAGAAAAAAAAAAAAACAAACAAAAAAAACATGCATTTTTAACATGCATTCTTGTTTCATACCTCATTTGGGCATATAAATGGCCAGACTAAGAAAGGTCTGAGCCATGGCACGTCAATTACGCCCACCTCACACGAGTCAGTCACTTTGAGAAGAAGTGTCCTTAGAAAACAATGTCAGAAATGTGGGCTTTTAAAAATTCATATAGCTTTTGTAAAAGACAATGGTGTCTGACTTCTTTTCTCCTCCACTTGAAAAAAAAAAAAAAATCACTAAATTCATCTCTTCTGAAGTGGGCTCTTCAGTGCAGCCACAAAAACTCAGTTTTTCCATGCTCAGGGTACCCGGCTTGTAAAGGAGGCTTAGAGGGGTCTGTGTTTAACTCCTGAAACTCAGCCAAGATGCTGGACCGGAGCCAAGTGAGCCAAGTCATGTGCGGCTCTTCCATTCAGCTGAGCCCAAAGCTGTGCTGCTACCCCCCCCCCCCCCCCCCCCCCCTGCTCCAGCTAAAGATTTCATTAGGACGAGAGGAGCGGAGAAGCCAAAGGAGGTGCACCTGATACTTCTCTGTTTAAAAATTAACATCTGCACACAATTATGCTTCATGAATATCCCAAGTTTCTTACAGGCTGCAGTCCAAGCATGAAAGATAAGCTACCCCTTCTTTGGATTTTTCTCTCCACCTGATCTTTAAGACTATAATAATACCGTTTAGATAAAAAAAAAAACAAAGACTGGACAATAGATTCTCCCACCTTTCATTGAATTTCCCAGCATTACACCACGTTTGTTTCATCCTGCCTTTGATTAAGTCAGTCTCTGTGCAGCATCTGAAATTACATCTTTACAAGAAGTAAGAGAGTGGTGAATAGCGGTGCTGTTTAATCTCAACAGGGGGTATGACAAGATAATTGTGGGGATAAAATGAGCCTGAGGGCCCTGTGTCATATAAAGCACAACGTTAGTAAACTATCCCTCAGCCTCAGACGGCCTCAGCTACTTAATATTTGAAAGAAGGCCATGGCCTGATAACCCTGTAGTTTCTAGAGCAGAAAGGGAGGTGTGAACTACCCAGTGGAGTTGTGTAAGTCCTTGAGGGTATGTGTGTGTGTGTGTGTGTGTGTGCAGTGCAACAAAACTTGACGGTCCGGATGACCAAGAGAAATGGGTCAGACAGGCTTTTTCAAAACTGTAGCAAAGTTACCACCGCTAGAAAGAATTTGCAGATGAGGTGACAAAGTTAGTATCGTGGGAGCGAAGCACGATTCGACTAAAATAAAAGTCTGGTTGGCAGGTAGGACCTTCATAAGGTGATAGCGGTTTTGATCCAAAAAGCCAGTGAGTTACATCCTCTGCACGACTTGACAGAAGCGCACAAACTTTTATCAAACGGTCTGTCCGTGATTGCACATTTGTTTGACCACAGGAGTAAGGGAATTATGTTTTGAGCCTTATGTCCTGTTGTTTCACAGGAATTTCTGTTGTGCACGCACTCAATCAGCCACTGAATATGCAGGAAATAACTCTTCCCATGGTATTGTGCACACAGAATATGTTCATTGCAATCAAAAAGTTTCCTGCTTTTCTGAATGTAGGGTATAAATAGCAACAAGAACAATTCAAGGATTATAAATCACAAAACAGGGACTTATGAGAGGATGCACAATCCTTCCAAGTGGGAAATGCTCCTATAGGTAAGCAAACTTTCTGACCTGTTTACAGCTCCCACAGTGTAAATAAACGCTCGGTCCGCGTCGCAAGCGGACATGTGAAAAGCACATTATCAGAGCGAGGCGCACGGCGCTTCTGCCGTACATTCCTAATTTTGGTCTGAGGTCTCTTCCCACATCTGAGTTTGGGTTTGCAACAAGCCGCACGGACGGACGCAACCTCTTTTTTTGGGTCACGGTCGCCACAACACAATTGCTGGGTGTGACGATGTTCTGACTCCCCAGCGGCAGAGGCAGCTATTTTGGCGAGAGCGGAGCGGCACTGTACAAGGCAGCATAGAAAGAAACATCACAGTGGGTGTAAAAGTAGATTCATTTGCGTTCGACACGTTGTTTTGTGGGATCGGACAGAGTGATGGTGTTATTTTTTTTTATCTTGAAAAGTGCTTCTAGGTGATCAAACCAATACCAACAATTTCAATAATCATGACGCATTTAGGAGGAGGCGCTATTCAATGCAAAGGATGAGCTTACTAGCTGGGACTGGCTACAACAAAAGGTTTCAGAGGAGTCACCGGAGCCTCCATTGTTTTTCAACTCCTCAGAAACTTAAGAGGACTGTTTTTTTTTTCTTTCTTTCTTTCTTGTCCTGCCAGCGACTGGACTTTTCAGAAACTCCGTCCGACTCAGCGGAGACAGAGTGATGATTCTGGTCCTTCCTCGCACCATGCTGGCGTGCGACCAGGTGTCAGTGGGTGAGATCACAGCGGACAGGTCACGTCTAAACACGTGACATCATTCTAAAGCCCAGCATGTGGCCGTCCCTGCCTATTTTGAATCGCATGCCTGCAGCGCGGGGAGGACGACAGTGAGTGTTGATTTCTTTCACAGCTGCTGCCGCCACCAGCAGCAGGATAGGTGTCAGTGACCAATAAGCAGCACGAATATCTCTCTAAAGTTTTACAGGGGGAAATCAGACAAGTGTGCCAAAGAGGTTAGTGGCTTGCCAGTGATAGGTCCAAAGGCGTAGACTTAAAAAAAAACAAAAAAAAAAACAGACAAAACCAGCTCTACATCAACAGTCTCAGTGTCATATCTACGAAACAGCTTCTCTACCTGTTTCCTGGCATCACATTTTCCATGAATTACATGTTTTTTTTTTTGTTTGTTTTTTTTTTTGTTTTTTTTGTACTTGAAGTCCTCCTGTGATATCGTGACAAAATGACCTTTCCAATAATTCTCCCTAGCACCTGCAACAGATCAGTTGCAGCATGCTAAGCTTTCACTGCGCTGTCTCAGATGTTCAAGGTGAGACGGATGGAAAGCCACATGCAGTCTTTCCTTTCACATGAGCCCATCATGAAGCTGTCAGGCAGCTGGGACCACACGTGACCAGAGCTATATCCAATGTGGCATGTCTGTATGAGCACGCAACGTCCACAGCAGATGGACTAATGACAACCAGCCACCGTGCTCTCTCTTAAGTGTGTATACCGTATGGTCAGAGAGAGGAAGAAGAAGAAGAAGAGGAATCAGCGTTTTTTTTTTTTTTTTTTTACCGCACGCTTCAGTTCCTCAGCTACGACCCAATAACCAGCTGTGTCAGTGATGATGTGGACATGGGAAAAGCAGATGGTGATTCTCAGAATTGAAGTGCTTTCTAAAAGTATGTGATGACAAGTGATTTTGTACGCCGCTTAGAAACGTGAAGGTAACACTGTTAGCGCACGTACATACATACATACACGAAGTTCTCTGGCAAACATTAAGCATGAGTCCGCCCGCAGTTGCTTGACTGTAAATATTGATGACAAATACATGTGACATGAGGAAAACCCACTGAAATAACTCTCTGGCAACAGGTTAGAGCTGCATCTGAAGAGCCAAGACAAATGTAAAGCATTACAGGAGCAGGTTTCCTGTTGCTATGCTAATAAGGGGCATAGCGTTTCTCGTCCGTGTCTGTGTGGAGTATTCTGGATTTGGAGCCACTCCCTAATCATCTTTTGTTTCTTGGCACAGAGCAATCTGTTCAAACATAAGGCCCCTTTCAGGAGCTTGAAGGACGAGGGGGCCTGCTGCCATGAAGTCATATCTGTTGGCAAGCTTTCCGGGATCTGATTCACTCATAGGGTTGGTGGGGGGGGGGGGCTGGGTTTGACAAAAATCTGAGTGCCCCCCCTCAACAGCACATATACCACCTCCTGTGCTTTACAATCCACGCAACTTCTGGGATCACAGTGCAAGCAAAACATGAATTAATGCGCTGCTGGGACTTGAACCCAGACGCAGAGAGTGATGGTCCAGGATTCTTTTTCTTACATG
>NW_019525242.1:811920-828165 GCF_002814215.2 Seriola lalandi dorsalis | reverse complement strand
GGGGGGGCTGTAGGATAGCAAAGATTCCTCTCTCCCATTGTTTAGCTGCCCCAGTCAATATTTAGTAGGCTGCACCTCTCATGGCCTCCTGAGTGTGGCGGACACTTGAGCTCCTCCTCCTCCTCCTCCTCCTCCTCCCTGTGTTTGCCTTGCTCAGCTGGTACAGCACACAGACAGCTGCAACCCCACACCACAGGAAACCAGAAGCTCACCTCAACAGTTCCCATCGGCGGAGCTGTTTGACAGAAGGCCCTTCAGAGGAAAGAGAGAGCCGGAGGCATTCTGCTGAATCACTGCGTTGTGACTGAGCGCCAATGCAATGAATGCAGCGCCAGAGGCAGGAAAAGATGCTCTGATTACCTCTGTGGGCCAACAAAGAAGTTAGGTTCCGTGTGTGTGTGTGTGTGTGTGCCTGTGTGTGTGTGTTTGTGTGTGTGTGTGTGTGTGTGTGTGTGTGTGTGCATGCAAAGCCAGAGTGAGACAAAACTGCCGGAGGTGTCATCACTCACAACAATGCACACCCAGACACCCACACAACCCCACCCAAGTACACGTGAAAGTAAACACACACACACACTTGAAATACACACACACACACACTTGAAACACATACACAAACACACAGCCTACCTTTACATGGACTCAGCGATCAATGCTTTGCAAAACGTGGTTTCCTGTGTATTTTCAGACTCCACACCACATTCTGCTCTAATGTCATTAAGAGGAGAGGTGAGGCTGCAGCTCGCTGGCTGCAAACACCCTAATGATTCTGTCAACAGCCAAAATGAGCCCAGTGGTAGCCTATTTTATAGAATGAGGCATGTGGCCAAAACCTTTGTGGTTACCACCTACTTATCTAGTTGTTGACAAGCTGCTAAAACTCTGAGTGACAGTGGACCTCTCTGCTGCACCAAGAAATGTCTTTAATCATTCAAGGCTATTGGCTCTGGCTCTCTGTCTGTCAGACTGTCTGTCTCTCTGCCTCTCTTTCTGTCTCTTTTCTCTCTCTCTCTGCGTCTCTCTCTCACGCACAGGCTACAGATTTAGTGGTAATCCGACTCTAAACACCACCCTAGGGGTACAGCCCGAAGACCTAAATCTATCTGAATTCTGCTTCAACAAGAACCCAAAAGTTTGTGCACCTCATGTGGTCGCTCTGTTCCCCACGCGTTTCCCCTCCAGCCTGGATCGCTCTCCACATCTCGAGTGGTTAGGTGCGAGTGATATTGGGAATGAAAGACATGAGACTCGAGTGCGCTCCGGCGTGAGGATGGAAAATCGCGGCGTTTGACAGACACTTGTTAAAGTGCTGAATATTAAAGGCGGCAATTTGCAGAATAAGCTCCACTTTAGGGGTTTCCTCATTTTCCCTCTCAATATTCCTCACATAAATAAGCGCTGCTTTGGCTCACAGAACGCTTTTGATAAAGTTTTTGAACATTTGTTTTTGCCAAGATCAACAGCAGAGACGGAGAGAGTTCTTAAAGGAAATGCGTTTAGTAATTGAAATGTAAATATATATATATATATATATATATATTAAAAAAAAAAACATGGAGCTGCCTGGATCAGTGTCAGCCTCTCTTAGGTCTTGCTAAACCGCAGTTCGACAGACACTGTCCCGCTACACGCTCTGCTCAGCCCGGGATCACACCATGTGCGCTTTCCGCAGCGGAGCGTCGAGCCGCCCGCAGCAGATTATCCGGCACCGGGCACACAACCAGAGTTTTTTTTTTTTTTTCTTCTTCCTTTTTGTTCACCCCGTGTTTTTTACTGTAAAGAGTCATTACGCGCAGCCTAACTCTACGGTGACAGTACAGCTGGATGCTGAGCCTGCGGCCATCAAGGTGCATTCGCTATGTCTCCACAAAGAGAGAGAAGAGCAGGAATAAGCTCCTGCAGCCAGTTTAATCAAGGCAGTGGATAAAAGTTAATCAGATGGCACCTCAAACCATCTGTCAAACAAACGGTCTGTCAGAGAGCACCGGTACCGGCTACTCCTGAGCCACAACAGCGGGTCTTCGGGTGAGGGAAGGGAACCACACAGGGTCCCTATGTGTGGGAGGAAAGGGAGGAAAATAAAGAAAAACCCAAAATATAACTGACCGAAAGCTGTTGGATCTGTCGTGAAAGATTCTCTGTTGTAGCCACTAGACATTGCAATACCACACGCACAACAGCACACAGTGGATTCCCGCATGGGACGAGATGTTATTAAACACAGATCCACAGAGGAGAGGGGAGACTGTCCTGCGCTACAGGAGACTTTTCAACAACTCTACTGATTTTAAAGGCTGGTTCCCGGCATGCATTCATTCAGCCAGCCAGCCGGTGCGGCTCTTACCTATGGGCGGGTGAGCAGGTTTGTATCCTTTCTCGTTGGTGCACACTCCCCTGCCGTGGAGAAGGGCGTGCAGGGGCTTCTCCTCCCCGCTCCTCGGCAGGCAGCGGAGGCCCTGGGTGCACGTCCCGGTGTAAACGCCGCACGCCTGCCCCTCAGACAGGGCGCACGTTAGGCAGCAGCCGCAGCCCGGCTCCTTGACCAGCTGGCAGCCGACCGGGACCGGAGGGCACATGGACAGCGCCTTCTGGTCACAAGGCTCGCACGGCACGTATGAGCCCAAGCACCCGGACAGCCCCAAGATAAATGTCACCAAGAGGCAAAAACTCAGAATCATTGTTGGTCTTCTCTTCAGTTATAGCATAAACCTCAAATGCGAAGAGGAGGGGAAAAAGTAGACTGGTCTAATGAACACAATGCCTCAGTCAGATAATCCGATTTTTACAGCTAAAGCCAAGAGTCTTTATCCAAGAGTGTTGCTATCTATTTAGAAAAAAAAAAACCAAAACATTAATTACAGGCTTGGAGCTGTGCACCGTGCAAAAAGAGTTCAAATGACAAGTTTCAAATATGTGTGCTATATTTTTCCCGAGGTACTGTCCTCTGCATGAGCAAAGCAATTCTTTGCACAAAATCTCAACTTCTCTCCCCCTTCAGCTTGGACTCCAATACTTTCTCCACCAGAGGTTTCCTGAGCAGACTGATCAACTTGAGAGCTGCCTTGCCTTTTTAAAAACAGCCGAGCCCAAACCCCTAACTATGAATACGCTAAACAGCAGGGAAGGGAGGCGCACTTGTTCCACGGCTTGGCAGGCGGCCAAACATTTTTTTTTTTCAGCAGCAGCAGCAGCAGCAGCAGGACGAGGATCGCTCTTTCACCCTGAATGCTGAACTGATGCCGAGGTACAAGAGGCAAAACGCAAAAACCTCATCAAAACATTTCATCAGCAGGTTTTGACTGGCTGGAGGCTTGTAGCTGTAAATTTTCTTTCAAAGTGCAAAATATGTCATAATCAACAAGTCATCCACACTCATATTGAGCCATAAAATCTCACTTTAGTGTCAAACAAGCTTATTTTTTATTTATTTTTTTTTTACAATGACTGAGATAATTCCCCTGGAGACCGATATAAACAACGTTATAAATAATAGATTTACAAATGGCATCTAATTCAAGATCACTGTGCCAAATTTAACTGAAAATGATGGAGTTTGAATTACAGATTCCTAGATTTGAAAACCGTCTTTTCTTTTGAAAAAAAAAAAAAACTTTTTTTATTCGGAAGGAAAAATCATTTTCTTACATCATGATTCTTCCCTGGCCATAAAAGATTAATCATCGGTAACCCCCCTATACTTGAGTCATAAGTGCCTCATTCTCACGGGTTTCAATGGAATATCCTCAGTTTAGTAAGGGGGAGCAGAGCGGAGCTGTGCTGCTTTGCATTCATGGTCGGAACAGACAAGAAAAAACGAAGAGTCTGTCAGAGGAGTGACCAGCACCTCACTGAAACACCGACTGGGGCTGTGCAGAGGACACTGGCACTGATAAGTCACCTTTAGAGCATGCACCTGTTGCTTCCATTGGACACCATTTATGTTGCAAATGTAGCCAGGAGGGGAACCAACCTACACGCCCCATTTTCTCTCCCTCTCTCTCTTTGACACACACACACACACACACACACACACACACACACACACACACATATATATACAAGAGGAAAAATAGAAAGTCATGTGCAGAGAAGAAAAGAGAAAAAAAAGGGGGGGGGGTGTCACGAACTCTGAGATTTGAGGCAACAGCCTGACAACTTAAGTGCAACTGGGCTCTATGATTTTATAGCCTGCACGCAGAATAATGCCTGATTGCTTCAGCGTGTGCTTTTCTTTCTCTTGCACCACATATATGCAGCCTGAACCAGTCTCAGTGAGGGCTGCTCTTTCCATCTCTGCAGGTTTAAAAGCTGACCACCCCCCGCCCCCCCCTCCACCCCCGTCCTGCAGTAACATTCAGGAAGCTGTATCCGTTAGTCCTCACTACATCCACTCTCACATTGATAAAAGTAATTTCCCAAACGTGGCTTTTTTTTTTTTCTTTTTAAACTGAGGATCCACAGAGAAGTGACGCCAGTTTAGCAGTTGACCACTAGAAGGCGCTGTTAACAATGATAAACTCTGTGGAGGAGCTCATCCTCCTGTCCTCTGCATGTAGCTTAGAAATCAGAGAAATGACCACATTAATGACACATAACTGCAAACCATGGCCCTAATAATGTACTCGACTCTGTACAGTAGACTCACAGAGTACATGCAGCTGCTGGATTGGTGCGCATGAAGCTAAAAATAGAGCTGCTGAAGTATTTATTTCATACTGAAAATGAAACGTTCCCCATGGAATCAGTGACTGAATAATTACATAATCTCACTTATATGAAATCAACTTCACATGGGCATTTTTTCTAATTTCCTTTGGAACCGCTCTCAAAAATGTGATTCACCACAACATTAGTATGGCACATGTTTAGTGTTTCCTTTATTTCAGTTCAGCTATGATTGTTTAAAACGCGGTTTACAGGGGATGTTGAAGGCTTCCATAACCACTGTTTACATATCTGGACTGTTTTTTTTTTTTTTTTTTTTTTTTTTTGGTTTTTTTTTTTTTTTTTTTTTTTTTCCTTCATGGCTTTTTCCTCTGGTTTCCCTTACATGCCTCCATCCGTGCTATCACTTCCCATCTTCTGCATTCAACCGTAAACATCTGGAACGGGCTGAAGTTTTTGTCAGAATTTAACACACAGGGACAAATCCTAAAAAAAAAAAAAAAAAAAATAGAGGTCACACATGAATCCAGCAGCCACAGAAACTGCGCTGAGTGAATTGTGACGGCTGAACGTTTCAGCAGCCAACCCCGGAGAAAAAAGTTGTGGTGAGTCAGTGTTCCCTCCAAAACCAGCAGGAGCGGCAAAACCCCTGCAAGAGCGAAGTAAGACATAAATCTGAGCTACTTTGGCCAAACCCGAGCAGCGATAATGAATGGGATTAAGACAGTAAAGCAGTGCGGATTAATGATGCATCCACCAAATCTCATCTGGGCATGAGACGATGGATGAGGAGACAGGACGACAAATGTCAAGGAGAATATTCTCCATTTAAAGATGAACAATATTATACATGTCGTGAGGGGAAGCAGTGTTGTTGTTTTCTTTCTCACTGCTAATCATAATTCCTCAAATATCTGTTCATGTATCAATCCATCTGCCCCTCCCTTCTTCTATTCACGCATCATTCTACTTAAGCAATGATGAAGTTTCACTCTGGACCCAAAGTGCAAACTCTCAAAGACTGAGTGGTTTCTTTGTGCGGTAGCATCGTTTGAATGCCAGAAGACTCATCACCTGGCACTGCACTTTCCCAGACTACATCTACGCTACTTAACTACTGGCAATTTCAGCGGCTCAGCAGTGTAAATGGCGTCCAAGTGAGCGTCATTTGGACTACTTGGGCTGAAGCATCATAATGGATCTACGTAACGGAGGCTTAAAGCTCGGCTCCCACTCCAAAACCAGAAAGTGCTGAGCAGCATTAGTTACGTTATTTTATTGGTGGATGTTTCTGCTGGATCTCAGCTATTATCAAAGGGGGGATAAGATGGAGTAAATGTCTTACAAGAGTTTTTCTATTTTTATTTTGATAAGTTAAGTTCTATCATTGTTGTTGTAGTTGAAACTGGACACAAGAAAACGTCACAGATTTCTTCAGATTTCATGAAAATCCTGCATTTGTTGCCATCTAGTGGTTGAATTGTTCACAGTACAAAGGTGATGTAGTATTGTACCATGGTGCAGTGTGACATCACTGGTGGGTGTAGCTGAAAGCAGAGCAACCTTAAATCTCACACGAGTCAGTGCAACAAAGACTTAACCCTCTTCCTAAGATCTTTTGCCAATTTGGCCTCACAAGACATTTTGCATCTTATAAATATTCTTATAATATTATATTAGTTTCAACTGTAGCACCAGAAAGAGGCTTGATGGCAAAACTTAACTTAGGTAAAAATACTCTGTAACAAGTATAGTCCTGTATTCAAAATGTTATTTAAGTACATTATTATTAGTAACAAAATCCACTTATCAAGTATCAAAAGTAAAAGTGGCCATACCTATTGACTGCATTAATGTATAAGTGTAGTTTAATTTTGTTAATTGGTTGAGGTGGAGCTAATTTGAACTATTATACATACTGTTGGGAAGTTTGATCATAGTATAATTTGTCTCTCTGAATTGGACTGAAATTGTATAGTAGAATAAAATTAAATGATAATGGAATGAAATGGACAAACCTGTGTAACATTCAAGCACTTCAAATTTGCACTTAAGTGCATCATTTGAATAGATGTACTTACTTACATTCCACGAAATGTTAATTGTTGGCACAAACTTTCGTCTCCTGCCTGACATTTGGATCTTGCTCCACATGTCTATTCTTGAGCCCATTGTCCACAACCCTACTTTCTCCCTTAAAGGTCACACCACTTCCTGCCAATGGCAACGATTGTTGCTACTGGACATAAACCATGACCTTCACAATTGTCCAATATGAACATAATTCCTGGGATAGTCAGATGTAGTTTGTAATAATATGGCTTTGTTTAAAAGTTACTTCTAACTGGTTGATGGATACATCCTGAGAGTTCAGCAGCAAAGAGGTTCAGCCGTGTTTTTTTTTTTTTTTTATGGCAAATCAATGGATTCACCTTCTCCCAGAAGAATGTCATTCATTGGTTAATGCATCAAACTTATTATTGAATTACTTTCCAATATTCAGCAAATGCAAAACATTTGGTGGCTGGGGTTGTTTTCATGGCTGTGGATAGATATTTGTGAGTAGTCTGGATGTAAGCCACAGATGTTTCAACACTATCTGCTTTGTATTTAACTAAAAACCAACAGGCATGGTTTGCACATTGCTTACTACTGATTTTATTATGTCAGCGTTATCTGCCAGTATGCTAAGCTCTTGTACTGTGTGAACAAACATCGTGTGACGTGCAGTACTTACTGTATGCATATGTGGAGTATGAGTTAAATTGTATGTTTATGTGTGTGTGTGTGTGTGTGTGTGTGTGAATGTGCCTGCGTGTGTGTGTGTTTGTGTGGTCAGGTGTATTTGTGTTTTACGTCCTTGCATTCCCCATAGATGGAAAATAACGAATGCCAGAGTACGCGGCTTGTAATTTTTCTTGTTCCACTTTGTCAAGTCGTCACTTTACATATACACAAGAGGAGTGCGTGATACACAAACACTCCTGGGCACACAAACAGTCCCATTTCCAAGGACATACAGAAAGGTGTTGTTGTGTATATCTGTTGAGACCAGACAGCACGGCTCCGGGAATAAACCTGTTAGCGGTCTGCAGTGTGTCATTTAAACTGCAGAATAAAACGAATAGGCTGTTCTGGAGTCAGTAACTTCTATAAAAGTGTGAGAAAGACATGAGGACGTGCAAATGTGAGTGTGCATGATAGAAAGCAATGAAGAAGGAAAGGAAAGAAGGGATTTGACCAACACACTGGGCACACAAAGAGCTTTGATTTACAGACATAATGGCCGAGGGCGGTTTTATTCTTTGTGAAAGCAGCGGATCTCTGTGCTGCAAAGAGCTCCTAAACCCAAAATTATTTCATTTGTCTGGGTTTCACTGGAGAGCTTGAATATGTTATTATGGTATAAATGCTGTTTCAGAGTCTTTTGTTTGCGGTGAAGAGTGAAAATATTGACTTTTTGGTGCATTAATATGGTCAAATTTTAATGAACCATATTGAATATCAGTGCAAAAAATATGA
The DNA here is from genome assembly GCF_002814215.2 of Seriola lalandi dorsalis. Lineage (NCBI taxonomy): Eukaryota > Metazoa > Chordata > Actinopteri > Carangiformes > Carangidae > Seriola > Seriola lalandi. Next base: position 819,978 of record NW_019525242.1, on the reverse strand, counting down.
GCTATTGATATCTCCAATACAAAGACACTGATATCAGTATCAGCCTTGAAACATTTGAAATCCACACGACCAGACTAAATCTCATTTCGTAAATGACTGGAAAGAAAAGTTGGTGGTTTTAGCTGTTTTTGTGCATTGGCTCACACAAAGCAACTCCCAACTCATTCCTGAAATAAATAAATAAATCTCATAAATGTGGTTTATTTTCTAAAACACCAGATCGTTTGGAAGTGTGTGTGTGTATGTGTGTGTGTGTGTGTGTGTGTGTGTGTGTGTGTGCGCGCACAGAGCTTTTTAACTCACTAAATACTGAGAAGCCTTCAGCTTGCTCCTCGCTTGGACTGCAGTCCTCGCTTGGACTGCATCTTGACAGTGTTGCTATGGTGGCCTTGTCAACAGGGCGGTGAACTTTGCGGCAACAAGCGCCCCGTGGGTTTCCATTAACGTCGGATTGCCTCAGTGTGACCTGTATGATCTTGCAATGTGAGACCGTGCGAAGGCTTACCTGAGCGCTGTGATGGAAACTGCAGATTGAGATAAGCTGGCTGTTAAGTGTAAAAACCTTACACAAGTGGCAGTCTTTTTATAGTCTATTAATGTATGGTTGGCCTAAAGCATTTCCAAAACAAAGCCCAGTCAAACATGTGCATGAAGCCAGAGAGAGAGGCTGAGAGGAGGGGCATGCGGGCACCGTGGGATGGTTTTCCTTTTGTGGCCTGGTCCCCGGCCAAAAACCTTTAGCTTGAAATGGCTAACGCTTGGTTTTGTTAAAAGGTGATGTATTTGTGGTTTCTCCTCCCCACTGTTTCACTTCTTCAACCCCCAAGATGATCCACTTAAAGCTACATTTCTCTCTGACTCCTGCATATTTCACTATCTCACTCCTCATGCTTGTAATTGACAGGCCACCTTGCGCAATCAGCCTGAGAAAAGAGTTTTCTGTTTTTTATTGTGTGTACGTGAGCATGTGTGCGCATGGAGGCAGCAGGCCAGGTCAAAAGTGACTAACAAATATACTGACAAATATTTGAATTCAAGTATTCTTGATAAACACTTTCAAACAATGTCTTCAATTTGTCAGTTTAGGTATTTAGCTAATGCTCCCATCCAGAATGTCTTACAAGATCAACATTATAATTCTTTGCTATAAATTAAACTGAATTCCTGTGATGTCAACATTTCAAGAAACTATGGAAAACAACTATACACTAAAGAAGTGCTGTGCTGAAATAAATAATAAAGTAAAAAAAAGAAAGAAAAAAAATCAAAACTGACCGGACATGACTTCTAGTAACTTCTATGTAAAAGAGCTATGTTTTATTAGAATAGCTATCGGAAAATGAACTAAATATAAGCAGTCAGTTGTATTTATGCATTTATATAAAAATAAAAAGTCAGTTTAATGAATGCAATAAAATAAACAGTGTAGGGAAAAAGAAAATATTCTCAAGCAAATTAGGTTCCTGTCAGTCCCTTTTGGGGCCAAAACTGGTGCCTATTACTTTTATCATAGCTGTGCCAACATGCCCCTTTCAGTGCCAGATGCTACAACAGCTCCAGGCTAAAAGACTCTGATACCGGGCAGCTCAGGTACTGTATGTGCCAACCTTTGGGTATGAATGGCATTTTGGACAGTAAGAGACAATCTGGCAGAGGCTGAACCTCACTAAGCTTAGTGCCAGGACTCAGCTGGAGAGCAGATCAAACACATTAGCATGCTAGCATGATACGCCAGGCCCTACATGCGTGTATGTGTGTGTGTGTGTGTGTGTGTGTGTGTGTGTAGGTGAGATAGATTTGGGCACAGGGAGGCAGAAAGAAAGCAAATCGAAATGATATGGAGCAGCAGTTTAGACAAAACAAGACTCTAGCAAATGCTAGCAGATCTATGAGGTTGTAACCTACTGTTGCACAGCAGTGCTTTGAGCTACATGCTAACAATAGTATGGCAACGTGCTACCAATTACAGGCTTACAATGCTAACATGCTAATGGTTAGCGGATATGATGTTTACAAGCCTATGGTCACCAAATTAGTGTTTGCAGGCTAATATATGCTAATTAACACTGAGACTGATGGAAGCGTGACTAGGGTTGTTGGAATGTTTCAATAAACCAAACTCTTGGATTAATTTAAATTTTGAGCACATGATGACACTGAGTGGAAAGTTAAGGGATCACTGAAGTCAGCCGGATTCATCCTCTGGGAACCATGAATGTCTGTACAAACTCTCATGCCTTTGAGATCTTTCAGTCTGGACCAACATCACTATCGACACAGCCACGCTACTAGCATAGCTAAATCTGCTTATTTAAAGTTGTCTTTTGTGTCCTTTACACAGCAGCTTTCCAAATGACAACAAGTCATCTTGGACAAGCAATTATATACAAACGAGAATATGGATTAAACTCCTTGCTGTGCTGCTGCAAACATTTCTGCAGACCACAAACTTATTTGACTCATTTTCCTGTTTTGTTGAGGGAGCAGCAATCTGTTTTATTGAGCATCACTGAGCGAAGGCCTGAGTGTTATTTTTGTATTTTCTGACATCATTCATAGCTGTTACCATAACACTTTACTTGCCAGTTTAATTGTTGAGATATAGGGATACAATGACATCACTAGAGAGACAAAGGGACAAATACATGCCTTGACCTTTTAACATCCATTGTGCTCCTTTTATTTGCCCTTACATAGCCATTAAGTTGGAAAGATGTTTTGTACAACATCATCCAACAGTATATATTCTGTATCAGCTCGTTTAAACTCTTCACTGAAGATGCATGTTGTTTACACCATGGGAAATATTCCAGAGATGTTTTTTTTTTCATTGCTCAAATGAAAATATTCATGAGGCCTTCTGCATCAATTTATTCACGTTAAACATAAATTCAGTCTGACATATTTGGTATCTTTGAAAACTTTGGGATTTCCACTAGAATTTAAAATAAAGGTTTGTCGGTTTGGCTGCACAGCAAGAGTTTGTAATGATTGACCCAGCAGCAGGTCAGTGGGTTTAAGAGGTTACAACTGCCCATTTTCATCTAAACCACCTATTGACAGGCAAAAGCTGAGGTGAATATATAACCGTAATGTCCTGTATCTCTGTGTGCTCACAACCTTTTCAAGTGTTATACAATCGGCCAAAGTAGCTGTGCAAAATGCAACAGTGCGGTTAATAATTTTTATATTCAGTATTCTTGGTTTGTGGGAGTAGTGGTTAGACCCGGGAGCTGCAGGCCAGGTGCAACTTTAATGACGTAGCACAACACAAAACAGTAGCTTAGTGACTTGCACAGGAGAGTAAAAGGCGTTGAGGGGTCAGTAAGTTAATTATGACTAAATGGTGACCCTCTGGACTGTCTGACCTGTAAGCAAGAGTAAGACTTTCTTAATAATATCCAGCTGCAGAAATCTAATTTTTATTACATGTTAATATCCATTATTATCTATTTCTATATGGGTGGTGTATTGCTGTGTATTGTGTTGGAAGTACTGTAGGCTTATTTTAAACAGATGGTAGAATTAAGGATAAAGACTATGCATACCAGTATATATGTAGGTGTACAGTAAGGATGGGCAATATTACACAGTATGGTTCCAATCAATACCAGAGCCAGAATGAATAATATCGATACAGATACTTTATATTATGAAAAGTGGCTAATGTACTATCATGTTTTTACACGGATTGGTTGCCAACCGTTAATGTTGATAGTCAAAACAAGTTGTAGTTGGTTAACTTTAAACACTGACCCACCCATCTCTAGTGTGAGTATTTTAGGATGGATAACATGGTGAGTTTACACAGGTTTACAAAGTTTACTGACAAATCACCCACAGACCCAAGTTTTACAAGGCAAGTGAGTGAAACCCAAACCATCCCACAGCCTGTTATAATTACAAAAACAGCAGTCCACATGTGTTAATCAACAAGAAGTAACACGCTGGTATGTTTGTGATTTAAAATACACGTGCATCAGCTGTGTTTTAACTAGTACAAATTTGTGCACAGCACACAGATGATATAAAATGGATTGAGCTTTGGTAAGTGTTCGCCCATGTTCTCAGTCACTGCTGTTGGCAGAAATGGATCCCAGCCTGAAGCAGTGAAGAAGTGTTCACTGAGCACTACACGTCCATTGTGCTTTGGCTTGAGAAGATTCACCTATTGTGGATGTCAACTTTTTTGGGCCCTGAGTCCAATCAAATATTGATTAAATATGTACTTGATTCTGTAAATTTGGCACACACTCTTCACAAAGACTGGAGGTCCTGATTGAAAGTTGTTGAGGTTATGAACTTAAATCATTGATATGATGTAAATCAAAGTTTAACTGGAGAATGCGACTTCTGAAGCTGATGCAACACGATCCAGTAGAGAGAAGATTTCTCACGTACAGTTTTGTTGCAGAGTGAAGCTTCTTCCCTTTAGAATTGATATGAGCTGATGTGACCTGTTGCCAGTGACAACTGTCGTTATAACAGGTCGAAGCGTCAACGGCGACTAAAAATGAGAAGCTGCGCATCTTCTTTGTCAATATGAAAGGGAGGAGCGATAACAGATTTTATTAGCAAATCCATGAACTACCAGTGTAGAAGAAACGTTCCTTATCTTTACTCACCCACAGCTGTCTTCAGCGGTGGAAAGCATTGCCAATGTTAACTCTTGTCTCTATCACGTCTTTTTTTCTACCAAATTCTGTAGGCTAACCAGCTACCCCCGGCCTGTCTCATCACTTTCCGATAATGATTCACTGTAGCCTCCAGGCTGCCCAGAAGACGTAGCGCTGCTCAGAGGACGTATTATAACCTCATGTATTATAAAGAGAAGGATGGCTGAAATTCTTGTCAAGCGACAATTTCCACCACCTGCTCCTGGGAAGAAACTACATTTCAGAGAAAACTTACAAATAGCCCCTTTAAAGGGAGCGCTGCTGCAACTCTGGGAGGCTGAGGTGGACAAAACACAACAGAGTACAGTAAGAAAATAATTGGATTTATTTTTAGCTGATACCAATCCATGCAGATGCCTGGATCGGCCCTGATGCCAACTCTGTTCTTGGGACATGTCGTGCGTTTGCCATATTTTGTAATTGCACAAGAAGCATCAGTCTCTGAATGATGGCTGGTGTCCCCTGACCTGCAATCTGTTATTTTTTTTAAAGCCTTCAGTCTCAACAATCATACAAAAACCTATTGCTGAGAGGAGTTTTCTAGTGGAGTCTTGTCACTTTTCTCAGCAAACCTCTGCCAACTGTAACAACAGGACATGTTTTGCACTAGTGCTGCACAGACTGCAGCATTTTCAGCTGTGCGCTGTTTTGCAGTGGCTCAAGTGAAAAAACAAAAAGAAATTTGGCTGAGCTGCAAATCAGAAATTACACCCCAATTGTTGGTGTAAGGGTATTTAGCAAACTGCAGACATAAAACTTTGCCTCTGGATGTGAGTTTTCCAGCTTTTTGATTAGAGAGTGGGTTTGAATTTTGATTTGGTCAAGGCTCTGGTTGTGACTGCAATGCTATAGAGAATCCCAAACGGGCCTGAGTGGACACAGAGGCTTTTGCAGAGTATGTAATTACATAGTAAATTATTCAGTGGGTCCAAACCAAAACATAAAGGCATTCATTTTCAAAACCAGCTTACAAGGAAGCCTCTGGCAACACAGAGCCACACTCTTTAAAAAAAAAAAAAGGAGACCTTCGACATATGCTGGAACCATGTACCTGGAAGTGGTTTATTGTTTTTGTAAAGAAGGATGAAGCATTGCATTTCTTTTTTTTTTCATATGGCCTCAGTGAAATATTGTCAATAAATATGAACTGAACACGTCATACATGCTGCAGGGACCAGTGAGTTGTATCTTGGCTTTAAGTATCAAAAAAGAGTGTGTAAAATAGCAAGATACACACCATAAAAGTGACAGCAGAGACTCAGTGATGACAGAAAAAGAGGGAGAGAAAGAGGGAGATATATTGAATGAGCCTGATGGGTTTGGCCATGACTTTGATTTAGTGTAAGCATATCCAACTGGTGTATTTGTACAGGCAGAAAATACCCAATGGATCCTGTGTCTTAAAAACTTAATACAAAGCACAACTGACTTCTGTGAAGAGTTGAGCATTCCTCCTCAAGCGGAACATCCTCTTCCTCATGCAATAATTAAGGCACGATGGAGCTTTTCGAGGCGCAGTGCCGAAATATGATACATGAGTTAGGATTTTGTTCAAAGTCAGCGAAATAAGCTCATCATATCACGTCTGAGACATCAGGGTCTGTGGTTATGGTTTTGACCTCTGAGACGACCTCTGCTGCTCAATTACATTTTTCTTCCCCGCATTATTTTCCTGAGTTTGTGGATCTTTTTGTATCACCATGAATGGTGATGATGAGGAGTGGAAAGTGAAAAGATATAGTTTGTGTTTATCATATAAAAAAGAGATCTAAATGTGCTCATTTCATCCGGAGAGTGAGAAGATTGACAAGGACTGAACTATAGTTCTGGGAAAGCCTTTTTGAAAGGTTTTGTTGGTATGTGGGAAAGACTGGGAAACAGCTAGCCTACCTCAGTCCAAAGCTAAAGATAGCAACTCTGAAGCTAATCAACATGTTGGGTCAACATGTCAAACTGTTGTGTTATGCAGAGTATACCGACCATGTCATGTGTCTTGGTGAACAACGGCCGTTTCCAGTGGCTTTGTGCTTCTTCACTGTCATGGTGAGGTTGCCAAGTTTGGTACCATCAAAAACAAAATATCTATTGTTATTAAAAGCAGGGTTTTCTGCTTCATTTCAAATAGTTTTTCTCCAGTTTTCATTTTACTACTTCCTGGTTGTGTGAAACAATGTGTTGGCATCACACCATTTCAAATGAATGAGAGCATCTGACTTATTGTTCTACTCATGGAGGACCCTGTATACATTGGCAAGAAAAACTGTTAAAATAGTTTGGAATGGCCGGAACAAGGTCACAAGTGTGGACAAACACAATGTGATTTAAAGGGGCTATTTGTATGTTTTCTCTGGGACCGAACGTGTTTTCTTTCTCGTTTTCTTGGTGGTGGTGATTGTTGTTTGATAAGAGCTTCAGCCATCGTTGTCTTTATAATACAAGAGGTTATATTATGCCTGAGAAGTGCTACATCTTCAGGGCAGACTGGATGCTAAAGTGAGTCGCTATCGGAAAGTGACAAGACAGGCCGGAGCTAGCTGATTACCATGCAAGCCTCAGTAGAAGAAAAAATGTGATAGAGACAAGAGTTAACATTGGTGTTGTTTTCCACCTCTGGTGACAGCTAGTGGTGTGTAAAGGAATGAAGATCGATGCTGATCTCACAACGTTTCTTGTAGACTGGTAAGTAAACAGCTGTTAATGCTAACGCTGGCTATGAAGCAACACTTACAAATAGCTCCTTTTAGCTAATAACACACAAGCAATTGTAATTATTCGTGGCTTTATTGAACTCAACATTCACAGTCCTGGTGGATCCTGGATTTAATAACCAGTTGAACCTCCTTTGGCACCAATAACCTCAAACTCTTCCAGTAGATGCTCATCAGACCTGAACAATGTTCAATAGGAATTCTGGACCATTTTTCCTACAGAGTTGCTTCGATGATGTTGAGCTGTCCAGGTCCAGAGGCACCAAAGCCCCAAATCATGATGCTTGATCCCCTGTACTGTTTTCATGTTGGTACACAGTGCCCCTTTTACACCATACATATAGCTACATATTCTTCCCAAACCATTCAACGTTAGTTTCGTGGTCCACAAAACATTTTTCCAGTAGTGTTGTAGAGAGTCAAGCTGCTGTTTGGCAAATTTCATGTGCAGTGATGTTTGTTTTCTTGGAGAGCAGCAGCTTCCTCTGTTGGTGTCCTGCCATGGACATCATGCTCCATACAAACATGCACCATGATCTGTGTATGGTCGACTCATGAACAGAGATGTTAACCAGCTTCAGTGATTCCTTTAAGCCTTTAGCTGTTACTCTGAGGTTCTTTTTTACGTTACTGATAATTTTGCATTGTGTTTTTAGTGTCATCTTAGCTGAACA
>NW_019525242.1:794068-811900 GCF_002814215.2 Seriola lalandi dorsalis | reverse complement strand
GTGATTGTTGTTTGATAAGAGCTTCAGCCATCGTTGTCTTTATAATACAAGAGGTTATATTATGCCTGAGAAGTGCTACATCTTCAGGGCAGACTGGATGCTAAAGTGAGTCGCTATCGGAAAGTGACAAGACAGGCCGGAGCTAGCTGATTACCATGCAAGCCTCAGTAGAAGAAAAAATGTGATAGAGACAAGAGTTAACATTGGTGTTGTTTTCCACCTCTGGTGACAGCTAGTGGTGAGTAAAGGAATGAAGATCGATGCTGATCTCACAACGTTTCTTGTAGACTGTTTTTTCCTACAGAGTTGCTTCGATGATGTTGAGCTGTCCAGGTCCAGAGGCACCAAAGCCCCAAATCATGATGCTCGATCCCCTGTACTGTTTTCATGTTGGTAAACAGTGCCCTTTTTACACCATACATATAGCTACATATTCTTCCCAAACCATTCAACTTTATTTTCATAGTCCACAAAACATTTTTCCAGTAGTGTTGTAGAGAGTCAAGCTGCTGTTTGGCAAATTTCATGTGCAGTGATGTTTGTTTTCTTGGAGAGCAGCAGCTTCCTCTGTTGGTGTCCTGCCATGGACATCATGCTCCATACAAACATGCACCATGATCTGTGTATGGTCGACTCATGAACAGAGATGTTAACCAGCTTCAGTGATTCCTTTAAGCCTTTATCTGTTACTCTGAGGTTCTTTTTTACGTTACTGATAATTTTGCATTGTGTTTTTAGTGTCATCTTAGCTGAACATCCACTTTTAGTGCAGAGTAGCCACAGAACTAAATCATCTCAATTTATAGACAGTTTGTCTGACTGTGGACTGATGAAGATCTAAACTCTTTGAGATGACTTTGTAACCCTCTCAACTTTATAACAATACTTGATCGTTTCTTCTGAGATCTGTTTCTTGTGAGACCTGGTTCACATCAGCAGATGTTTCTTGTGAACAGCAAACCCAAAATGTTTAAGTGTTTTTTACAAGTCAAAGTTGCTCTAACTCACACCTTCAACGGTGTTTCATTGGTTGGACTCCATCTTTACTAACTCCTGACTCCAATTAGCTTTCATTGATTCATTAGCCGAGGGGTTCACATACTTTTTTCCAACCTACATGTTTGAATGATGTTTTCAATATGGACAAGAACAATACAGTGATGTGTATTATTAGCTAAAATACATTGTGTTTGTTCATTGTTTGTCCAAAATCCTTCTCCTGAGTCCTGACCTCCCTGCATCGACAGGCCGGTCTACATTCCTTTCACAAGCTGAAAGTGAGTCCCACTCCACCCTTAGCAATCCATCATATCACACTCTCATTAGCTTTATGATTAACTTGTGTATTTCTATGGCGTTAAACTAGGTCAGATTCAACAGGAAAGGAAACATCTTTCAGATACATCAAAATATGTGACAGATACAAAACTGCTTTTGGTTTTGAGCAGTACTGGAAGAACTCAAAACCTTTACTTGAAGAAGTTATTTGAAAGTTTTGCCTGCGCTCCTAACATTAGCATTAACAGCTGTTTACTTACCAGTGGAGAAAAAATGTTGTGAGTTCAGCATCAAACTTTATTCCTTTACTCACCAAGAGCTGTCTCCAGCAGTGGGTTGTGACGCTAGTGTTAACACTAGCCCCGGCCCATCCATTGTCACTTTCTGATAACGACTCACTGTGGCCTCCAATCTGCCCTGAAGAAGCAGCACTGCTCACAGGACGTATTCTAAGCTCTTGTCTTGTAAACACAACAATGGCTGAAGCTCTTGTCAACAGCAATCACCACCACCCGCTCCCGGTAAGAAACCATGTGCAGCGGCAGAGAAAACTTATAAAGTACAGCACCAGAGCTGCAATGTAAAAATACTCAATTTTAAGTAAACATCCTGCATTTAAACATGTGCTTAAGTAAAAGTACAGAATGCCAGCTGCTAAATGTACAAAAAGTACCAAAAGTAAATGCACTTGGGCCCTGTGACTGATAAATGATCATTTATTACATTATTAGATTGTTAACATTAATGCAACAGTGCATAAGCAGCATTTTACTATTTACAAGATGTTCCAGGTGCAGCTAGTTTTAACTACCTTATATCCAAAGGGTCACACAATAAATCTGAGGGGCTGTGAGATGATTAATGGGAGGGGCAAGAAGAGAAACAAATTGCTGCTACAAGAATTTGTATGCACTTTAAACATAAATTTAAATATCTATTCTTTGCTTTTAGTGAAATATTGGATAATTTTTTAAAATATCTTTGGGCCTCAAACAATTATTTCAATGAGACCATGTCAGAAGTTAAGAGGTTGGAAATGTCTCTTTTGTGGGGGCTGCTAACAACTCAATAGAGCTGAAACACAAAGGGCTTGTAAGCAATTTTGCATCGTATTTTATAAGCCTGTCTTTATTTTTATGCATAATCTTAAATTGAAAAGTAACTAGTAACTAGATCAGCTGTCAGGTCGATGTAGTGGAGTAGAAAGTACAATATAATATAGCATAAAATGGAAATAGAAAAAAAATGAAAAGGACACATAAAAAAAGAAAGAAAAAAAAAGAAATATACTGCAGGTGGAAAAGGCCCCAACTTTCATTCTTGGTGAAACATACTGTATCAGTCCCTCCTTGATCTTCGTGCACCTTAATAATTATTCTTTCACGTGTTTCCACTCAGAGAAAAAGAGAGAGAGAGAGGAGGGGAGAGGGGGAAAAGATCTGGCCTCATATGTTAAAATTTATGCAGTGTCCTCTGATGTTGTTATCACGCATTTATGTGCTTTGTTACACAGAACCTTGTGGCAACCCTGGTTTTAAAAGCACTTCATAAATTACAACATTGACCGGACCAGACATCTCTCCCTTCGTACTCGCTCCGCCATGTGAACGGCTGGAGATAAACTTGAGTAGGTGCAATCAGTCCAACAAATAAAGTGGCTCCATCTGGTTTTGCGAGGGCCCTGGTGTTGACATTATTAAGTCAGAAAAACCTCCAGTGTGGTGGGGCTATTTTGGACTGTCCACAGTGCATCTGCTCTACTTCAGCTTTAAACCGACGCAATAGATTTGTCATGAGACACGAACACATTCATCGTACGTCATCTTGCAGTCCCTAATTAGTGGTAAATATCATTCCACCTTACTGAATGCATGTGAGGATGGAAGTTTTGTTTTCTCAACCAAACAACCATAGAAATCACCATTGGTGTAAAATACATTACAATGATTTTAAAAGTGTGGAAGCCAAAGAGATGTTTCTAATGAAAGATGATTTGGCACGTTCAAATCCTTGAGTGGGTCCACTGTGAAATGATGCACAAATCCACATGTTCCTGTGTTTGCAGGACAGTGCAGATCAGTTGATCCTTGGACTCTCTAGTTGTCAAATGGCACCAAAGGAATGACTTATTGAGTTGGTGCTTGGAGCTGGTAAAGTATTTATCCTCCATTATTTACTTAAAAGTAGAACTACAGCATGTCTGTGTTCATTGTAAATCAAAATGATGACCAAGAAGCCTGCGGGTGAAATTCGTCTCCTTACAATCCCTAATGCCAGGCCCCAGGCTTGCTTGATTGGGTCCCCTAATTACCCAGAAACCTCAAGGGGTTTGTTATCCCAGCAGAGTCCCAGTTGCCACACGTCACGGCCGTGGCAAGGGGCTGGACTGAGGCGGTGGGGGTCAGAGGGTCTTCGTCAACATGTGGGCCTGCTTTCAGCATGTGACTGCTGACCCATGCATTGTATCACATTGCACTCATTTAAGAGGTCAAGACTTGTGGAACCTGGTGCCTTTTGCCCAACCCAACCTTTGACCCGGTGTGGACACTTGCTCCGTTTTAATCCCCAACAATAGGAGCCATTCAGAGCAGGGCAACCTGTAGAACATCTGTTTCTGAGGTCTGGAGCAGACCATAGATCAGCAGTAAGGGAGGGAGTTGGCAGTAGGTGCTGCTTTATCAGAAACATTTATCTTTTCCTTCGAGGGCTGACTGAAAAAAAAGACCAGAAGACTTTAAGTTTGAGGTGCAAAATGTTCAAAATGCCTCCATTTCTGTGTATTCCTTGTTCAACACTGTGTACACAGTATGAACTGTCTTTGCACAGACATTAAATCTGTTTGAATGGTTGATAATTGAATGGCAAAACATGAACCCAAAACTGTTTACATCTGCATTTATGGACATGGAATGAAGATGTGCAAATAATGTTTATAATTTAAGAATAATAAAAAAGTTTGACAGAAAAGGAACAGCATGTTCCAAAGCTTTTACCCGTCCAGTGATTACAGAGAGCTAAGCGGCACAGTGTGTATATGTGTGTGTGTGTGTGTGTGTGTGTGTGTGATGGGGAGGTGCCCACTAATCAATTTTATTTCCCCGACTACTGATGTTTTCTTGTACCTGTTGATATTAATGAACATCTGTTCATAATTTAACTGAGCAGTAAATCAATTAGTGGTTGGAGGCACACAACAATGCATATGATGACCTTATTGCTCATTGAAAATATGGAATCTGTTTTTTTCCGTTCTTTATGTTGGAGATGTTAAGTAGGAACATTTTCACATTTGTACTTTATATCAATAAGTGTCGATGGGTACAACTACTTTAAAAGATATGGCTGGAGACATTCTATATTTTTTTCAGTGCCATAGAGCTCCATTGTCTCCAAGACTATTAAAAACACATCAGTCGGCCACACTGTTGCAATGGGTGACAGGTTCCTTCATTACCATGGAAACACACACTGTAGTTTATTTTTTTTCCAATCCCACATACACTGTCCTGCTGCTGTAAATACTCTGGCAAAACCTGTATTCATTCGCAGCTGAAAACAGTCCCTACCAAATTGACTATTTAATTCTGATTGAGTAATGTTTTCTAAGAACTACAGTGACCAGCTGTTTAAGGAAATTGTTTAGCGTTCATATAAATGAAACTATATATGTGTGAACCATCTATAAACATTTATGTCTTCAGTAAGAACCGGCTTGGGGCTGAGTGCCACAGAGCTGGAGGGAAGACAGGAATAATTTGGAAATGGACGAACGTTTGTTAGTTTTGGTCTCTTCATGGGAACACTATCCTTTATCCAGGTGTTCCACTGGATCTATGATCTACGTTCCTCTGGGTGATACAGGAAAAAGGAAGTGCAGTTCCATCTACTGTCTTCAATAATTGCAGAATGCCATCACGTCACATCCCAACCATGGAAAACTTAATCAAATCATGTAAACATGACACTGTCAGTGTCTCCAATTTATTCTATCATCATAGCAACATGTAAATGTTTTCTGTTATAAAGACATCCATACTTATCTCATTATGAGGAGAAACATTTGTTTTTATAATGAGATAAGTTGGTATGTGTTAATAACAAGAAAAGTATGTGTTACTCACATGCAAGCATTTTGTGATAATGAGAAAAAGATTTTGTTATGACAAGAATTTTTTTTGTTAGGGTGAAAAACTGAGCGTTTTTTCTCATGGTGGCAGCAACACACTTCTCTATAAATGTGATGTGAGCAGCTCAATTCTTGATCACTTAGTTCTTATCTACACAATGAATTCGTAATGACATGATGGTAAGGGACACTATGTTATTTTAGCAATAATGTAGCAATAATAATGATGTAATAATCTTGTGGGTTCTGTTTTGGTTTGTCTGTTGCACAAAATGTAATTCAACAATTTATAATATGTAACATCCATATTCATATTGAATAAATCATTTTTTTTTTACATATAAATTGTCCTGCTTTATTCAATTCCTCTTGTTCTATAGGGGTATTAGCACATATGATAATTGGACTCTTGCATTCATCAGAATTTAAATGTGCTCTTTTTTTAGAGTAAATATTTAGCACATTGAGAAATTCTGGATCAGGCCTTGTTCCCCGCCCACCACCACCACTGCCACTCTACTAGGTTGACAGGTGAAAGAGCAGAGAGTATCAAGGTTTGAGCCCTCAGCCAGACCCAGACCCAGACTCAGGAGTTTGTTGAGGAGTGAGGAGCTTGTTGTGCATCAAAATCAGCAACTATAAGATGTATCAGAATGTCTACCGTAATTATTTGTTCATGTTATTCGTTAGCTTGTAACTGGCAGCGGCTGTCAGTGAACCATGAAAGAGCAGTGTGTATCATGATGGTTAGCGTTAGAGGAAGCAATGGAGAGACTCTGCCGCATGTTTGAGCCTCGGTCAGACCCAGACTCAGATGAGGAGTCTGTTGTGACCAGAATCGGTGACTAGCAGACGGATCAGAACAGTTAGCGTAGTTGGCATCTTTTATTTGTTTATGTTTGTTAGCTTGTAACTGGAAGCGGCTGACACAGTGTTAGTGGTTGTGCTAATGCAAACTCTTACTCTCTGTACTGGCAAGGTTTCAGGTTTATTTAGCTCCACCCCCCGTCCCCACAAGTTGACAGGATGGTTCCTTAGGTTTGTGATGTATCAACCCCTGGCTGTCTGAATCTGTGTTTATGAGACTGTATGACTGTATGAGACTGTATTAACTAAAAAACATCACGTGGTTGTTAACATGTTTAAAAACTTGATTTTCATCAGAGGCGGTCCTACAGGTTTGTGGGCCGAACCCGTACGTCTTTTCTGAATCAGAGGATTTACCGCAGCACCATCCTGAATGCCTGGACTGAGCCACACAGAGACAAAAACTACTTCAGAAGCTCCTTGCCAAGTCTGAAAATTCCATCTCTCTGAGAGTGTGCCCGAAAACATCTGGTAAAAGTGTTAAATAACAGTGGTAAACTGAGACAAGCTCTGTGATACCTGAGTTTATACTCCTAGTCTTTACATTTCACTTCAACATACAGTATGATATACAGCTGTCAATGTTTTATGTCAGTGTCTTTAACATCTATTCTATTTAGCCTTTAACAACATATCAAGCTGCAGGTACGGGCCTGTCTGCCATTATTTATCTCTTGCAGTGGCATTTTCATTGGTCCACTTAATGTGATGTATTTACCAGTGACCGATGACCACCTGAACACAAACACATGCTAAACTCTGTCATACGATGTTTTCCCAA
This sequence comes from Seriola lalandi dorsalis, assembly GCF_002814215.2. NCBI lineage: Eukaryota > Metazoa > Chordata > Actinopteri > Carangiformes > Carangidae > Seriola > Seriola lalandi. The sequence continues at coordinate 804,848 of NW_019525242.1, read as the reverse complement.
CTTTATGAGTCGACATGGACTGCTGTGAACGCACCATTAAACTATTGTTCTGGTCTTGGACTACTGAGATCTGCAAGATATACGGCAGCTATGTCGTGCAAAGTCACGTTTTTCTTTGCTGTGCATTTAAGGAGTGACATTTATGAATTTGCGCTTAATGCAATATTCTAATTAGGTTTTACTATTGTTTTTATATGATACAGATGTTTCTATGTGCTATGCTTAAGTAGACACAGAGGCCTAGACTACAAATCTTAGGTCTTGTCATAATATTTTACCAGATACTGACATATATTTGGTAGGTGATCCCGAGAAGATGTGGTGTGTTTGAAAGAAGTCACAAATTGTTCCACTCACATGCACCAAACAGATGTTATCATGATATGTGAAAGGTAAGTCGTTTTTTTTATTTCTTATTTTATAATTTGAGCTGACCTGTTGTCTTTCATTTCAAAATACATGTTCATCAGAGATGCCAAAAAAATCTGCTGCTGCAGATGCATGTTTTCACCCAGCAGCAGCAGCAGCAGCAGCAGCAGCACTATGCAGCCTCTGTGCCATGCAGATCCAGTTACACATGTGAGTCACAATCTGCTCCTCTCGTGACAGGCTCCTAGCACCTCAGGCACTGCAATGTTGGCAAGCCACAACAAGATGTGATGAGCCACTCTAACAAAAAGTGCTGACACGCTTACTTCACTGTGCCTTCATCAGTCAAGACAAAACAGCCTTTTTCTACAAGTTGCTGTGTGGTGATTTTACTTTTTGTTAGTTCTGGATTTTTTCTTTGTTTTTTTTGCTGTTGTTTTGAGGAGTTGGCTGCTTCACCTATGCATGGGGCATGAAAAATTGGAATATACATATTTCTCCCCAGCATTTAGAAAAAACATGAAACGTACAACCAGTTTTTCTTTGTCTCTTATGCCGTGCATTCACGACCATGGCAAATCAAGCCACATGGAGCTTAATCAAATGTCATGAATGATTCTGAGCGTGGAGTTTCTCATCAAACCTCATAGTCATGCTGTATTTGCATGTTTCCATTAGTTTCATTAAGTGTTTTTCAGTAGTTCATTGAAGAAGCATTGCAGTTTACAGGGTCAATAAATAAAACAACCCAAACCAACCATAAAAAAGTGGCTTAAATAAAGTTTCAACAACATCTCTTGGACCTTAAATTCTCCAGAGGGAACAAATGCATACACATACTGTATTAATAAAAGGGGACAATAAAAATTTGTGTATGTACAGCATGACTGTGGGACTGTGCATTTGTAGTGTGTGTTTTGTTTGCATGTGTGAAGGCCAGCATGAGGTAATACCAGTATCGTATGCCTGCTAAGTATAAGCATATTCTTTGCTATGGGCGTCTGTATGGTAAGATGTTCCATGTGTTGGGAGTTTCATCAAGTGAAATGATGCACAGGTACTCTGAGGTAATGACATAATGATGCTAATCTGATTAGCCGTAATGATAGCACCAAGAGGGGAGTTGTATCGCGATGACGTGCTAATGATACTCGCAGAGATTGCCTCATGAATAATCTGTTGGTTTTCCCTCTGGATGAAATCGAGTTTTGATAAATATAATTTCAAAATGCGTATGAAGGGAGGAGTGTGTGGTCTCTTTCTCTTTCCTTTTTAACAGTAACCAAAACCTTCAAGGTTTCCTGCATATACTCAACATTCTTAATCTTGGATGATGTGATGTAAGCAGTAAAACTTTTACAAGGCTGATCCAAATTTTCCAAATTTAATTTGTTAAAAAATGTAAATGTATTCACAGAGGGCTTTGCTGCTTTCCAACAACATGCTGCTTCATTCACAGTCATACAGTTACATGCATTCACACCTGTGAGTTGTGCAGTTAAAACAGCAGTCCACAACACTGAGCAGTTGCGATGCTGCATCTGGAGGTTGAAGACTTTTCGACAAACAATACTACGTGGTCCTCTGCCTTTTCAACATTCATGTTTTGTTCCCTTATTTCTCCCCATATGGTTGGAGCCACCAGTGTTAGTCAGCTTACCTCACATAATCTGATATATCTTCATCTAGTTAACAGCTGCCATTGAGTGACAGGTTAACCAAGGGGCTAAGGAAAGTGAATGTACAGTATATATTCATGGCTACAAAAACAACATTGTTATCATCAACTGGCATCCCAAAGGTTCTCAGTTGCTTCAGTGGTCAATTTCTTCATTTCCATTTTGTTATCTGTTTGACGTTAACATGGTTATTTGTAGAATTGGTGTTTATGAACCTTGTTATACCATTCATTCAACTAGTTTTTGTAGTTTGTCTGGGCCTGGGTTGTGGTGGTAGCAAGTGAAGCAACAGAGTCCAGATGCCCCATGCCTTAGCTACTTCCTCCAGCTTCTATTGCATGGATCCCAAGGTATTCCCAGGCCAGATGGATAATACCTCTAGCATGCTCTGGGCCTACCCCAGGGTCTCCTTTCAGTTGAGCATGCTTGAAATAACTCCACAGAGAAGCTTCCAGGGGGCCTCCAAACCAGAAATCCAAACCCCCTCAACTGGCTCCATTCAGTGCGAAGGAGCAGCAATCCTACTACGAAGTCCTAGCTGCTATTCCTCGCATCCCTGAGGCTAAGGCCTAACACTCTGCAGAGGAAACTCATTTCCACTGCTTGTATCTGCAACCTCATTCCTTCTGTTACTACTCAAACCTCATGACCATAGTTGAGGGTTGACAGATCCTGTATATCAACTGGTTAATCAAGAGCTTCCCCCTCACGATCAACTCTCTCTTTGCCCCGACAGTCTTGTACAATGCCTACACATGGGGCAGTAACTAGTTCACATTGCAAAGGGGGAAATCCAGTTTTTGGTATTTTTCTAGTTACAATGGCCTCAGAGGTGAAATGTAACTGTTACCATGGGAAAACCTCAAAATCTTGTCTTCAGACATATGGACTCAAACACTAGAGGTACAACAGGAGGACATTTGTTGTGTATTGAACCTCCAAACGCAGTGTCAAGAGGAAGTATGTGAACCCTTTGAATGACTTAGATTCCTGATAAAATGTGATATGATTGTCATCTAATGTAGACAAACTCCCTAAAATAATATCACACAATTATAATCTTCTGTGTCTTTATTGAACACACCATTAAACAGTCACAGTGCTGGTGGAATAAATAAATCAACCCTTGGATTTAATAACAGGTCAAACCTCCTTTGGCACCAAAAACCTGAAACCAGCTCTTCTAGTAGCTGCTAATCAGTCCTGCACAGTGTTCATGAGGAATTTTGGACCATTCCTCTTACAGAACTGCTTCGGCTCAGACATAGTGTCAGGATGTTTGGTGTGAGCGGCTCTCTTCAGGTCATACCACAACATCTGTACTGGGTTAAGGTCTGGGCTCTGACTGGATCACTCCAACAGGTGGATTTTCTTTGTCTGACATCATGCTGTAGCAGATTTACTTGGATGTTCAGGGTCATTGTCCTGCTGCATCAGCCAGCTTCCTTTGAGCTTCAGCAGGTGGAGCCACCCTGACATCATCCCGTAAGGAACCTTGATAAACTTGGGAATTAATTTTCCCCTCGATGTTGAGCTTCCAGACCCAGAGGTAACAACGCCTCAAATGTTTTCGCAAATAGTGATGTCAAGCTGCTCTTTGGCAAACCTCAAGGGTGCAGTGATGTTTTTTTTTTTTTTTGGAGAGCTGCAGCTTCTTCCATGGAGTTCTGTCATGGACCATGCTCCATGCAACCATGCACCGTGATCTGCGTATGATTGACTCATGAACATTGATTCCTTTGAGCCTTTAGATGTTGCTGTGAGGTTCCTTCTTAAGTTTTTCCAACCTAATCTGTGAATTTTGGAACGATGCCTTGAATATGGACAAGAACAACAAAATGATTTGTGCATTAGTAGTTAATTAGCACCCACTCCTTCCTTTTAATGTAATTCTCACCTATTTGGCATTTTCCAAAAGCCAAATCTTATAACAGAAGAAGTAAAAGGTCAAAATGCAACTATGAGACATCATTTGAAAGGTTTTTTTTAGATTTTTTTTTAGCATTGGACTAAATCCCAACCTAAACTATATCAGTTCAAACATGCCTAAAAAGTAATTTTTCTCCTTGCCTAAAAAATCTGTTATATTTGAGTAACAATAACTTGGTCATACTTTGTGCTGTCAGCTGTTGTCATGTGGCCAAACAAAACCGTATGAATGGGGGGATCTTTGAGTTTCTGGTGGGCACCAGAAACTTTCATGTGTGCACAAGAAAGCTCAGTGCCAATGCAATGAGTGCATAAGGATCCATAAGTCAGTATATTAAGACACACAGTCAACACGGTTTTGCTGTCTTCATGGTTTATGATGCTGGTAAATCTGAATTAATCATTCTTTTGTGCTCATAGTTACTGAAAAATGAACTGGATATTTGAATTGTAGAGAACTTATTGGAGCTATCCAGATATAGCATGTCAATATTGACAAAGGTTCTGGGCCCGTCCATGGGCCGGCGGGCTGTAGATTGTATTGTTCATAATTGTTACTTGGATGAGGATTTGACCATATTTTAGGACACATAAATGGAGGTCGACCTGCAGAGGCTAAGAAAGGTTCAACTTTGAGTAAATGTCCTCTGGCACACTCTTTTCAAAGACAACTCTAATAGAAGTCAACTGTGTATGTCACTAATTGCAAAACCAAAAACTCTTGAAATTCATGTCTCTTTTGCGCCACGATAATAGAATATTTTCAAATGTGCAGAGAGAAAAAAGTTTTTAAAGAAAAAAAAATTTTTTTCAAACAGCTAAAGTAGTCTTTGCTCAATAATCATGATTTGATTTGATTTGATTTGATTTGATTAAGTCTGGACTGGACAAATGAAAACAAATAACCATGTGGATTAGTGCTTTGAAGCACATTGTCTATAACTGGATGGACAGTCAATGTGCATCCCTCTGTCTCTTCTAGTAAAGTGTAAGGAACAGGCTAAAACATGCTCTGGATACAATCTTTTTTCTGTGTTAGGATAGTGTGATCAAGTCACGAGGTAAAGCCAACACATCGTTGCTGAAAACACTGGCCCTTTCTGCTCCTCTGCATTTCAGCTGAGGGAAAGAACAGGGAGGAATGGGATGGTTGGTGGCAGTAAAGTTGATAGTAGGGAGGATGCGGGGGCCAGTGTGAAAGGGAACAGCTGGGGATGGATGGTAATCTCAATCTGATAATGCTCATGTACCGTGCAACTGGGTGTAGAAAGGTAAAACATGATGCCACAGACCCCACTCCCTTTTTTCTGTGGTTTTCATTGCCTTCCCTCACACTGTATGCTTCACTGACATGCACAGCATGGTTATACACGAACACAGCCAGGGTAGAAAATCATGTTTATTGTCACGTTTATTGGTAATACAGTCAAGCCGGTGAAGATCTTGTGCTGCAGATTTTGGGGAAAGAAACATCATTTTTCGTAGCAGAACCTGAAGCTGGATAAAATACTTAAATTTTCTGTCTCTTGCTCTTTCCTCCTGGTCAGACATTTCAGGATTGTATTTCTGCATCTCAGGGCAAGTGTGTCTGCGCAATCAAGTCTTTCATTGTGTGACGCTAAATGTCACAATCATGCCACAATAGGAGAAAACATGATACACATTGTGTTCAGAGAATGGGAAGACAAAGGTTTTCTTTTTCTTCTTGTTTTTTTTTCCTCTTTACAGTTTTGTTTTGTCAGACACATTGTCAAATTTATGAAGACTGATTGTGTACAATACAGGTACTACAAATCATTAGTGACACAACTTTGTGATTTAAAATTACCAGAAGATATGGGTAACTCAAAGACATCAGAAAAACTACACTAGTATATTTACAGTCTATTTCAATACTTAAACTAATCTGACTGTATTTCTACTCTGCTGTACCATCACAATAGCCATGCATTAAAAGCCATTACATGGGAAATTAACAATAAATTGTTTCCAGTCTAGAAGAGTATGTTTTTTTTAGCAAAACCATGTTCAAGAAAATGGGTTTCTGCACCAACCACTGTGGAAAACCATTGAGAGGCTTCACCCACAGTTCCTTATGCACATGGAAGTTCATGCTATCCCCTCTAAACCCAACAGTAGTCCTCCTGAAGTCTAATAGAAATCAAAAATGCAGTGTACAGTTCACAATCCCTCACTTGCTTCCCACCCAAAGCCAGAAGCAGTGTAGCTTAGTTTGAAACCCTATTACCTGTGGGAATGGCCGATGTGATATCAGATGTGTTTTTTTTTTTTGTTTGTTTGTTTGTTTGTTTTTTAATTGAGACAGCACCCGGGCAACACTGGCTCCTACAGAGCAGACCATTATGGGTTGTTTGTAGCCTTAATGTTGCTAGGCTAATGAGTGTCTCTTTAAATTGCAGGAGTTTCTTTAGGCTTGTTTAACATGCGTCTTGGAAAAAGTCCAAGACACTTTTACTGCAAAAACAAACCTGTCATCTGTCAAGCTGCCAAAAATCACTATTGTCACATGATGATGAGCTCAAAAAGACACTAACTGATTCTAATTACCAAAGAAATTCATTTTGACCTTTTCCAAGAGCCTGAGTGCGAGCGTATGTGACATATGTGACTTTATGTTACGTTTATGTTATTTCATGTTTCACTTATAAGAGAGGAAAGGCCTTCCTTAGATTAAAAGTACCTTTCCCAACAGGAAAGCGTGTTCTATTTCCGTGAATGATTTTGCCCAATACAGCACTTTAGTTATTAATTTTGATGGGGATGCAATTATATACTGGTTTACATTAACACATTGCTGCAATAGGAAACACAATCCAGGGTTTTTAGTTGCTAGATAGCATTACTCCAATAATGTTGTTGGTCTCTTTTAAATCTAATTTATAATCTTATCTATAAAATGCAATACAATAGTCATCGTTCACAATTATCCTACAACCATATCTACAACACTGCATCAGAAACTGTCAAAGTTTGATATATCTAAAGATACGCATCTGGTTGTTGTACCTCCCTGCCCCACCAGCAAAATGTTGAAAAGACATTAAATGAAAATACTTGTTTTTTCTGCTTTTTTCAAATAAGACACCTGTAAAATACATCTACATTTGAATGTGGTTGAAAAGTGTAAGGTGAAAAGATGTCTTTTTCAGCCCATGTTTTCATAGGCACATCACATAAAACTTGGGGTTAGACAAATCCTATAACTCTCAAACTGTCTGACTTCAGAAAACAAAACACCAACCCAAAGCTTGAAATACTGTTCAGACACTACTGTGCCCACATTAGACCCTTTATTGGGGAGTATTTGCAAGAAAATTCAAGTTTATGTGACACATATAATGAACTATCTCACAACAATCTGTGAAAACTTCTCAGAAGGACCAAACACAACAAACAAGCGCAAAATACTGAGAACCCATAAAAGTAAACCACCTCTGTTTTCTTTTGAACAGTTTTGTCTTTAACAATCAGCCCTTTGATGTGTAATATATTCAAACCAAATTCAAATTCATACTGAAACATCAGGATTAAATCTATGTCTATTTAAAGGGGAGAATTCTTCGTACCAAGTATTCTTAGTACCCACAGTTGTTTTATGCCTGCAGCCTGTTCAGGGACATGTGTTGTGTTAGACACAATGACACAGCAAAGGAAACAGAACATCATGGTCCAAGGCCTTGCTGTCCTACTAACCTTAAACGATAAGACCGATGCTATTCTAGACTTTTGTTATTGTCAACAAATCCCATGGAGTGAAACAAAACCATGTTTAGACGACTCAAAACAAAATGTGTTTGTCTGGCTCTTGATGCTCTCTCACTTCCTTATCTGTGGAACCCAGCCTTAAGCCCACTGGCTCCTATTGAAGACATTAGTTTTTCAAAACTAGTCACAAATATATATAATTACAATCAAAACAATTATAAAAGTAGGCATTTGGTGAAGTAGCATGGGCTCATGGGAGTTGTTGTCTTCATCACCATTGTCATCATTGCAGTCAGCTTCTCCCTGTTAGGATTCACTGGAAATATCCACAGAGGGCTCCTCCTCTTGCAAACAAACAGAACAGATGATTAAAAACAGTAGCAACACTGAATAAAGCAGTCTCACTTTAAAAATCTGTGTTTCTCCGACACTGTTCGGTGGACACAGGAGGTCTCGGAGGGCTGGGAGCCAAGCTGCAGCTCACGTTTGCTCAGCTTGCTCAGCTGTCCGATGACTAGAATCTTAAATGGTTATCTTAAAGGTGTATCATAAAAATGTGGCTTAAAACTGGATAAAAGTCCACTTCTACCTGACAACTACAACATGTTGCATGTTGCATGTTGCTATGATGCATGTACATAGGAGATATGACGCCATTGACCGATGACCAAATGAAACGGATCGTTACCATGATTAAAATATGAAAATTACTGTAAACATCACTGTATATCTAGTCACTTTTAGACATCACATTAATTGTTACCAAAAGTTACACATTATACCTTCAAAAAGGTAATTTCCTAAAAGAAGGACAGATTCGGGAACAGATTAGATTTTATCAAACAGTTCTCAAACTGTAGTAAATAGTGTAAACAGTGCAGGTCACTGTTGTGTGGAGTGGAGCTCTGTGATTCAGAGGATTGAGACATATCAGGCTTTGATGGCAATACTTGGGGATCAGTGAGATCACTTCATTGTTGGTTTTGGTTTTTTAAAGGGATTTGTTGTCAATAAAACTACACAATACTGCACCCTACCTTTACACTACCTTTAAACAGGAGCTGCAAGGAAGAACACATTTTTAAACTGATTACCTTCGTTAATTAATTCTGGTTACTACAAGCTTGATACTGTCCAAAGATATAACATTTTGAGTTCTGGTAACAGAAACCTTCTGGGTAGAGTTTACAAAGCATCACTGTATGTTCATAATAAGTTCTTAGAATATAGTGAGTGGAACCAGACAAAAAGAGTTCAAAGCTCTTGAGGATGGTTAGTTAGTTAGGATGGTTACAGTTTCTGGGCTCTGGGTCGTAGGAACGCAGAGAAATCTGTGCTGTCGACTAATTCACCCATGATCTAAGGGCTTTCTCACTTTATAACAACAGTTCCCCTAATGGCTCTCTTGTTTATGACTTGAACACTTTTGTTTCCTACTGACGGATGCAGGATTCTCTTGGTTCAGGGAGAAGTTACACCTCAATGAGGTTAGAAGCCCGATACTCCCTGTGGGTATGATGACGACCAGAGGCACTGTATGGGAGACGAGGAAGGGGGGAGGCAGACGAGGAAACATAATGATAGATGTAGTCAGACAGGAATGGACATTTGGACAATGTAGAGTCAAAGTAGCGTGGCGATAAGGCCCGGTCTTTGTCAGTGCCAAGCAGATGACAACACCGACACCCTCGAACCACTGTTAGTCATTAGAACTAGTCATGGAAACACTGAGTGGAAACATCTACTACAGCATTCTCTGAGAAGTGCTCACCCACCATAGCTTAAGAGAAAAAGCTGTGTTTTTCTTTATCACGGTAAATGAAGCTGACTGCTCCTCAGTATTGTTTTAGGAGCGCACGCGTCTGCATCCCGCCGAAGCGGGGCGAGAAACCATGTTGTCTTTCCTTGAAGTCAAGTTGGGCGTTCTCACATCTCATCCCGTGGGGGAAAACTGCTTCAAAGAAATACGACCAAGGCCCATCGTTGCCCTTTAGGCATTTATCAAATGTGTTTTACTTCATTCTGCAGCAATCAAATTTCACAAAAAACAAGAGTATATAGTAACTGTAAGACGAATAAATCCTGGCACTTAACAACAGAAGGCCTGTCATACCATGTAATTTTAGCCATTACTTCTTACATGCTGGCAGTAACTTTAAATAGTTATATTGTCTATCCAGGTCTGTGTTTAAACTCATGCAGATCGGACTGTGCACAAGCATAAATATCAAAATTTGTGAGTGGATTTGATGAGAATCACAGTGCGCTTGCTTAAATCAAGTGCGCTTGCTGAGGGTGCTCACTTTGTTCTCTGCAGCAAACATCTGGTCACAAGCCTATTTTGTAGAAATTGAGGTTGTGCCACTTCTTCCAGTCAGTTTGAAGGATAGCCTCTGTGCAGTTATATGTGTAGGCTATAATGGTGCCAGTGTATTTTTGCAACTTAAGTCGAGCCAAACGTGAAGCACACATGCACATTTTACATGACTGTAATATCAGTTTAGATAACTTATATGTGGGCTGCAACCAGCTCTGTATGACCAATTTAGCCTTAAACCAATTGGCTTCTAATGCAAATCTTAAAAAAATAGGTCACAAATATATAGTTTCATTAAAAAAAAGACTCAGTCATTCCCTGTACTGTACTTTTCAGCAAAAGTTGCTGAAACAGGAGTAAATAGTGCAAATTGGAACTATTTACAGTTGTGGATTATTACAAATTTGATGCTCTGGTAACAGAACAGTGTATGTGAGACGGAGAGTATGAGTCAATAGTTTTTTTAATTGTGTCTGGACAGCAATGGCTCTATGGTACAGAGGAATAAGCAGGGGTCAAATAATGGGTGGTGATTGCTGGGGTCTTACTCCCTTATTAAAACCTAACCCTGACCCAAAAGATGTAAAAACGACAGTTTGGAGGGGTTGAAACATTGATATAATGTTCTCAACTGTAATTGTAAATCTATTGTATTGTATTGTATAATATATTTCCCATATTCATGCCTGGAAGAATCTAGTGATTCGATTTCAGGCACCCCTAAAATGGACTATACCATCTCTAAGGTTTTGTCTGCCTG
>NW_019525242.1:766323-793090 GCF_002814215.2 Seriola lalandi dorsalis | reverse complement strand
GGTTCGGGTGTGCTTTGGGAGGGTAGCATTGTGATGAGCACAAATGCTAATGCAAACCTAATCTGAAGTGTCAGCTTTTGTTAAAAAAAAAAAAAAAAGCGAGCTGCCAAGGCCTGAATTCCTTGAACCCAAATGACGCCTTGAAGGACAAGAAAAAGCCACAGTGATTCATAGGTTTACAGTTCTGGGGATGTGATTCAAAAAGGGCTATTGTTCGACGTTTATGCTCACCACACTGTGGCCAAAGAGGCTAACAAAGCAACTGGCAAACGCCATGTCTACAGTTTGGTCATTAAGGCAACGTCATAGCGTGGCTTTTCTTTAGAAACTATGACACAAAAGACTAATGAACACAATGAGGCCGGGTCGTATAAAGTTGCTGATGATTTGTAAATGGGAAAGAGAGAGCAGTGCACTGAGCTAGTTAACCAGCCCACACACAGACCTCCAAAAATGTCTCTCCGATCGAACAATACCTGGCTGTTTTTTATGTTGGACTGATGGTGTGGCAATGTGGAACCAGCCTGCAAGAATTAACAAGCTCGTCCCGGGGGAGGAGGTGGAGGACACAAAGCTTGGGGACAGCAGGGGAGCGACAAAGTCAAATATTCTGCATGTCATCCATCACTGTTAACTGGAGACCATGTCAAGACTCATTGGACTCTGAAGGCGGTTAAGGCTTGTCCCCCCATTAGACTTCAGTGATGTGTTGTCACAGTTAAAATTCTGAATTGCTGTGTGGTGAGGACATGGCTATGTAGACCTTCTGATCCACCCTTCTGTGTTAATATAGAGCTACCCACTCATTTGGAATGAGACTTAGACACACATGGAAAGCTTTTGAACATTGCCAGCTCAAGAAAAGCAGGAAAAAGTTCCTTAAATTCCTACATTCAGACAACGGTGTATGGCACAAACCAACCAGATACCACCGTCACTTTATAATCCCAACAAACAAAAGGTGAACCTGAATCAAAAGGTTCTGCTTTACTGAACAACCCTTTATTAAAGGAGTGGTGAATGATTTCCAGATAAACATCAGTTATGTAAAATATGGGATTTTTTTTTACTCTTGCTTCCAAGTCCACACTATAATACTGAGGTTAAATTTTCCACTGAAGTGTTTACCTTTTGAAAAAGACAATTTATTTTCATCTCTTGAGTTGCTGGTTTGTTTTCCTTTTTCCCCAGCTGTTCATGTAACACAACGCTGTCATAACAAAAACTACAGATGTGGCTCAGTTTATTGTGCGTTTTTTTTTTTTTTTTCTAGCAATGAAGAACCCAAACGATATTTCCCAGACCGCTTGTAAAACGTAATCTGTGTAACATCAATCTCTGATGTGATTTTTCCAATTTTTGCATATCTGTCAACCTGTCAGCTTTAGAGCTTCCTTCCATAGGTGTCACAAGACTGATTTCTGGTTGTTGTGTGTTGAGTCACTGGACATAACATCAATGAGGGAGAGGACACGGTCATAAAACTTTTACTAGAAACAGACTGCAGTGTGAGGCATTTTGTCCGTTTCTGCTGCTCCCTCCCATCCATCACAGGATCCTTCAGAAAGGCCCACTGGATGTGACAGGACACGGACACAGCGACTGACAGATTACTGGCGACAGATAACAACGCAGGATTTTGGGTCTGTAAAAGTGATGTCCTACAAAGATGAGAAATGAGACTAAATTGAAGTAAATGAGACAGTAAATCGATCTTTTCCAATCTCTATAAAACCAAAGAAAGATTCCACATAAAAAAGCTGGAACAGTAAAAATAGAAAACAACTGTAACAGAAATTTATTGCCCCATTAACTATATGATCTCTCTGCTGGAGGCAACATTGTGTCAGTGTTCACACAGATGTCTAATGCAGTTACTAACATTTGGACATACAGTAAAAACAGTGTCATGAGTGCATGCCTTTGTGGCCAAATGAAAGCTAGATTAACTGCATGGAGATGTAAGTCACAGTATGAATTTGAACTGCTAATGATAAATTCCATCAGTGTTTAGGCCAGAGTTTCAGTTTCAGTTTTCAGCCACGCAGTTTGAGGTCCTTAGAGGAGCTGTTTGTAAGTTCTGCTATTGCTACATAGCTAACATTAGCATTAACAGCTGTTTACTTACCAGTGTAGAAGAAATATCGTGAGTTCAGCATCAAACTTCATTCATTAACTCAATAAGAGCTGTCTCCAGCAGTGCAAAGCAATGCTAATGTTAACTCTTATCTCTATTTCTTCTACTGAAGTCCCTATTAAGCACCAATTCATTTCCCTTTCTGTGCAATGTTGACAGTCTTCCTATGATGTTGGGATATGACAGATTTCCTGTGTGACATGATTTCACAGAAATGAATTTGGGAATATGCACAATATAATCACAGTATCAGCTGAACTATTAAAGATCCTGAAAGATTTTGACAATGTCCTACAAGATCAAGTAATAAGGAGCCACCTGAAAGCCCAGTTGATGTGTAGGCTATTCCCATATTCCCAAAGCTACTGTTAATTGAATTACTAAAAACTGTTGGGACCCTGGGTCAAGGCCCTGCTCTGGATGGTTAATCTAGCGTTTGATATTAGTGTGAATTTTCATGAACCTCAATAAAACCTTGAAATATTCCGGTGCACACATGATCTAAAACTGAAACAATTGTTGACCCTTGTGCAATAGTTTGGCATTATGTGAAATACAGTTGCTCACTTTCTTTCCAAGACTTAGATGAGAACATTGATACCACTTTCATACCTGTACATAAAAAGGAGGGAGCAGCTACAGTCTGAAGGTGATGAGATCCGCCTACCTCTAAAGCTCACTAAGGTGGATTTTGTTTCATTTGGACACAGCCAGAATAGGTTTTTTTCCCCCTGTTTCCAGTCTATATGCTAAGCTAAGCCAACTGTCTGAAGGCTGCACAAGTAATAAATGGATTCAGGAGTGTATCAATCTTCTCTTCCTACTCTTGCCAAGAAAACAAATACGTGTATTTTCCAAACTACTGTTTGAAGTTAGCAAAATTGCTATCATTAATTATTATTAACAATACTGTTTGTGAATTGGAATGATTATTTAGTCCTAGTTAAGTATTGTTTGAAAATGCTTTTGCTGCCTTCTGAATATGGTTTAAAAACGTATCTTATAAACTCATGCAGGTTGGGAGCACAGTGTTTTTCATGGTAGCTTTCATTTATGTTGAACGATGATGATGATCACTTATCCAAGCTGCAGAATTTTAACTATAAAGATACATAAAAGTGTGATTTTTCAAATACACTGCACATATCTATTTATTATTCTCACTGATTTTAAAGAGACCACCTGGTGTATGTATTAAAGTTCTGCAAACCCAGATTTGACTTATTCATATTGTTCACATTAGGGAGGTAGTGTGTGTGTGTGTGTGTGTGTGTGTGTGTGTGTGTGTGTGTGTGTGTGTGTGTGTGTGTGTGTGTGTGCCAAGTCAGTCCGAAATGGATGCTGTTTTTATGATGTTATGTCTTTGGCAAAATCAGCAGCAATTACTTATCTGGACGAGTCACATTTAACAGCCCTTCCTTCTCTGCTTTCTCTGCCTTGTAAAACATGTCCTATCCTTTTCAGAATACCATGTGGTTTTGCTGGCATTAATGAGTTACTTCCTTTAGCTTGTTACATAATGATGTCATCTTCATAAACAGTGTTGATTGTTCGAGGTTTAGAAGTTTTGTAAAAAAAGAGATTACACAAACTTTGATTAAAAAGAGACCACCAACGCAGTGTGTTATATAATGCTACTCTCCCATTAAGGATATTTTTCTGTTGGTTAATAAGAGTGATGAAGCTCAAGATTCAGGAAAATCACCAAATTTTACAAAACAAAACAACAAAAACAAAACCAAAAAAAAACAGAGTAAAAGAAAAGCACCAATAAAAAGTAACGGCTCTGACAAGCTGCATTATAGGAACCTCATTGTCACTTGGGTGGGCTGGACTACATATCTCTATCTGACCTAATTGGAACTTTGTTTCACTTTAAATTAGTTTTAGAAACTGCAGGGATATTTGATTTTGTTTGACTCTGACCAATCAGTAGCCACCAACCAATCAGTGATGTCCTGTTTAGTTGATGCTGAAGTTGTGGTAGAAGTTGCTAGGAAGAGTTATTTGTTGGAAGTCGACTTACAACAACTTGTACAATTAAAGCTCACAATAGCTTGTAAGCTTTAATTGTGAAAAGTTCAGTTTCTTAAATTAGCCTTTCATTATGTTCTGGTCCGCCATCTAATGGATTAGAAAAAAATTGCTGACTTACTTGATGACTCCTGAGCTAGAATATGTCACGGTCATTCACGCTTGTCGCCCTTGTCTTTGCTATTTTTCAGTCACTATATTTTATGGTAATAGCTACGTAGCTATGTGTGGGAAGAAACCATGTTGATTGCTAGTTGTACCTCCCTGAAGCTTTGATTTGTCAGTTGTTTCTCCATTCAGGGAAACAGTTGTCAGTTTGTGATCAAAGACGTTGATTGATGATTGATTTAAAGGTATGCAACCTGGCTAATCTGTGTCTGCCAGGTATGTATTATATAACTGGGTACCTTGTTCCAAGATGGCCCCTAACCAATGAAAGTTGCTCACCAGGTGCGCTCACCAAAACAATTTGTCAGATTAAAAGGCATGAAAGTAATAATACGAATAGTCCTTGTGAGCATCACGTGACCTGCACTTCCATTTGTGGCCACTAAACCAATATGACGTCATAGCCAAACACTGCACTGGAGGACTTGGTATCCACAACCATCAATGTTGAGATGCTCAGAACTTAGGTACAGGTAAGGTATATCCAAGCTGAAGCAACAGTTCCAGCTTCTTTGTCTTGGTGATAGATGGAAACCTGTCTACACAAACATGGTTGCAGTTCTTATTATGAATTTGCTGAGAGCTGAATGAGGACATCAGCTGAATGTGACTGCTTGTTCTAATATCCTGAGCGTTTCTCTCCCAAACCTGATTTGTGATGTTTCAGGAAACCGTTCTCTGGCAGAATATGCACAGGGAGAATGTTATTTGTTTTTGAAATCAGAATTTTGCCAAGAGCACTGTGCACCTTGTCTATGGTCCTCTTGTGAGCTCTCAGCTACATTGTGTGAGCATCATTATTTGACACGGCATGAAATATAGCTAGATTGCCGAAATATTTTCCCAAGAAGAAGAAGCCCAATGCTGCTCTTGAGAAGCACCTGTTACTTGCACATCTATTTCACTTGGTCTCCAGGAGCACAATATTTACAGCGTGATAGATTTGGGTGTGGATGCGAGTCCTTCTTTGGAGGAGGCAGCAGTGAAAATAGGCCTTGGAATTCACATACATTTGTTTTCCACATGAACCTTTTATCAAAGATGTCAGAGCCTTGTCGGATGATTACATGGGGGAGGCAAGGTCATGAAATTTTAGTGCAAACACATGAGGAGAGGACTTATGCACTCACTTACGCACTCATCAGAGACACAGAATACTTTATTGCAAGGCTGGTGTTGCACAAGCAGACAGTTAAATCGCCGCCTGGTTTGCTGAAGTGCTAGGGAGTATCTGTAATATTTATTGAGCTGACCTCCAGATATGAATGTGGTTTGTCAGACAAAACAAAAGGCCCTCGGGCAGTTGAAGTCAACCAGTTCATGCTGTTGGGGGTTAGTTTATGTGCACACTCTACTTTGAAAAATGACCAGGCAAACCTCAACAATAATCCAAAGTGGTCAAATCAAGTAAAAAAAAAAGCAAACATGCAGAACACATCATTCACGGCTTTGTAGTACTCAGTTAAGCACACAATGCAGATGGTTGCTTGGATTTTGCTCTGACCCCTTGGTGACCGTACTATACCAGGAATCAGACTTTGTGTGTGTGGATATACAGACAGGGGTTGTTCCAAGAAGTTGTCATTTGGAAGTTCGAATTGGTTTGAAAAAACAAATACAACAGAATTACACATTGTGTTACGTGCTGTTTTTCATGTAAGAAATGGAATAAGCTGAAAAAGCTCAGATTGTTATTTCATCAGTGGTCTTTAAGGGGATTTCTACTGGTGCCTCAGAGTTGGAGATAATGGCTACGTTCAACCTTCAGTTGCCTGTTTTGATTTAGGTCGATCAGTAGCACGGCTGTCAATCATGCAGTGGTTCATGAGCACTGGTATTTGCCAGCAGGAAAAGCTTTTTATAAAATTGGTGTTGAGCCCAGTTCTGCCATCTTCACTGCTGCTTTGTGTTGGGTGGGTTGGTAAAAGCTAAAAAAAATGTGGTTCTGCTTTAACTGTAATACGCATTTTTCCCTGCAACTATGCTTTGGTGTTTTTTTTTTTATTCTGAGTGTAAATTCTGTGTGTTAACATGCAATGTGGTAGCAATTCAAACTGCAGCCTACAAAGTGATCATACAGTTGAATCAATCTCTCTACAATAGTTTCAACACAAACTGAACAGTTTAATCTTCATAAAGGGAGGATTTATTGCAGGTCTGTTGTATTACAATGCATTACCTTTAGCTAGGTGCTGACAACTGTGTGTAAAAGTGACATTACATTTCTGCCAGTAATGTTTTTTTTTTTTTTATCTGCACTAATAAATAGTTTTCATTGCAGCAATAGGTCAAAAAGCTGTGTGTATGTGGAAAGTGTTGCTCATAGTGATGAATCCACACAGAATAACCAGCTGATTCTTCACTTCCCCTCAGTTCTGCAAGGTGTTGTAGCATCTTTTAGCTCATTGTTTTGGTTTTGCAGCTTAGACCTTGACTCTTCTGGGTCACTCTTTCTGTTCTTATTGACCTATTTTCCAGCAGCAGCCAGCAGGTGTCCCCAGTGAAAAAGCTTGAATTCAGTAGCACAGCCTGCCCTGCACCAAATAGCAGTTAGCAACTAGCTTTTGAACATAGTGGAGCATTAAGCAGTTAAGGAGACAGATATTTTCCTCAAGACCAAAACAGAGCTAGAGAATATTGGACTTTCATTCATCAGGTCCAAACATAGACCGTAAATTGAGATGAACGTAGCATCTGTGATGTCACCCATAGGTTTCTTAAGAGTGGTTTTAGAGCTCAGAGTGGGCTGCTGCATTATCGCCATCTCGTCAGTGTCTGACTCCACCTAACTCCCGGCTAATCCAAAAATGGGCAAAGAGGTGGGGCGAGAGTTCAGTGCATGCCGGTTTGTGTCAAGCATACGTTCACCCACGCCCTCAATTATGCTTAACTTTAATCCTGAATAAAATTTAAACAGGTGAGTTGTATAAAAAGTCACCCCCATTGTCATGAAGGAGGAAATTAGCTGTAGAGACCAAAACTGTTTTTTGGTACCAGGCTGTAAACATGTTTATTTCTGATGTAAAGTTGGACATTTTAACATGGGAGTCTATGGGGATCCAAAAGCAAGTCATTTGGAGTCAGCCTCGAGTGGCCATTCGAAGAACTGCAGTTTTTGGCTTCATTTTTCAGCCTCGGAGGTTGATTCTTGGGTCCAAATGTAGTTAAAATGTCTGCTGGATCATTATGTAAATAAGCCTTTTAGTCCTAGCAACTTTATAGGGTGATAATACTATAAGTCAATGTTATCTAATGCAGCTTTAATCTGAGTGTAAATTATGTATTTCCACATGCATAACACTAACGTAACATGCAGATGGTTGGCCTTTACAGAATTATCTTGTGGCCTGGTAGGTAGGCAATGTTTGTTTTTTTTTTAGCCACAGGCTGAACATCTTAAAAAGCCAAAATGAAATCTTGAAGTCCATTATACTGTATTTCTAAAATCATGGCCACAGTTTAACAACAAGGTTTTTTAAAGTGGCAGATCTGTTTACAGTTTTTTTTTACCCACACACATAAAAGTCCGCCTGATTCCTGCTGCAACACTGTTCACTGCAGTAAACAGTAAACTAGGTCCTCTGATGGAAAGTGCAGCTCAGAAAGTGGTTCTGAATATAGAAAGTGAAGAGGACAATATGATGAGAGATCAGATTAATCAAAAATGAAGACTATGTGAAAGTGTTGGCTCTTTAAATGCTGTCTGTATTTTTCTATTGTAAATGACTTTATACAACTTTTATCCATTGTAATATTCATATTGATAAATTAGCTTTTTAAAATAAGATATAATGCACACCCCCACCTTCTAAACACCATATTATCGCAGTCACACATCAGTTACTCAAAAGGCATTGAGTCATCATTGTAGAAATGATAATCACATTTTTTCCCTCCACATAGCTTCAAGATGCTTTATGGAAACTTTTTTCTCAGATAAAAATCCTCCACCAAAGATCTGAGGAACATGGCCCACTTGGTTCAAACAGCCATGAAATTGCAGGAGAGCCAGATAAGACCTGATTAGACTTGTCAGGTTTGCTGCTCACCAGCACGTTCAGCAGCACCACCTGCATCTCCTAACTCTCCAACTGTCTCACCACAGTTCAGCCCACCTCCCTGGGAAATGCTGAATGTGCACTTTCTCTCCTCACATCTGTGACCTCTTGTGCCTCAGTGAATGCTGTCTGCTCCCTCTATCTCCATCTCACACACACACACACACACACACACACACTCAAACACAAACATGCACACACATGCAGGCACACACTTCTTTCAACATTGGCTTTTCCCCAGTCTGTGTCTCTCTCTCTTTCTCTAACACACACACACACACACACACAGAAACACACAAACACAGATGCACACTTCTCTCCTCAACCTCAAAACCTGTTCTGCCCTGCCCCCACTCTACCACTCTGCGGTCTCAACTTTAACCTGTTACATATGAGTCTCAGGGGCTGCGTCCCAGCTCAAGAGCCATTTGCCTGCAATTAAACACGACGATCATTTGTTAATGAAGTTAGATTTGGAAGTGGAGTTCATCATCTGCCATGTGTTGAGCTTCAGTTTCAAATTTATGTGTGTTCTTATGTGTTTGGTCAGGCACAGCATACATGCAATTACAATTCCAGAAGTCCCCTCCCTTGTTTGGAAGAGGTTCATAGTCACACAGTGTTTTCCACAACAGAGATTAATCCAGAAATATAAATCCTTAAATATACTGTAGTATATCAAATAAATGGTTATAAATAGCACCCATATGCAAACAAATGCAGATGTTTCAACCACAAGCAATGTGGTCTGACTTGGCTCCTTTACATATGGCAGTGTTGCACTTCTTGGCATTAAAAGGTTCCACTTTAATTGGGGGTAAGTCAGATGCCTAATATTAAACCTTCATTTCCTAAAACTCTTTTTGATTAGTTTCCTTTTGATAACAACTTGATTTGCACTGCATTATATCTTCACTCTTTAACATATGCACTATTCATTATTACAGCCGCTGGGAATTTTGCACTCACAGGGATCTGCATAATAATGTATCTAATAAAACCAAAGCTTGGATATCAGGACAATGTATAATCAGCTTTGTAAGAAAAGCTAATCCAAAAAAAATAAACAGTAAAGAAAGAGATACAATCAAAAACTTGCCATTTTGGCTCAAGTCTGCGATCCAGGAGCCAAAGTCTTGGATATTGGAAGTTGAAGGAATCACTGATGACATACAACATGCAACTGCACAACTCTGCATATCCCCAGTCAAGGTTAGCATCTATCTATCTTTCTATCAACCATCCATCCATCCATCCATCCATCCTTCTATCTATCTACCGTGCAGTTTGCAAGTCAAACAATGGAACAGTTTGCTGGAACTTGCAAGCCAGGGGCCCAGATGTATTTACCCACACAGAAAGTATGTGAAGCTGACATTAATGGTGATGAGATTACCTCTGGTCATAAGATTGTAAGATGGCCTTCGGTGTAGTGGGGGGGTGCTGCTGACTCGAAACAGGGACTATTGTGACTACATGGTCAGCACCTTAAAGTAGCTATTCTGAAGTTTTGCTATCACTACGTAGCTGGCATTACTTACCAGTCTAGAAAAAGCGTAAGCGCTGCTCAGAGGACGTATTATAACATCTTGTATTATAAAGACAACGATGGCCAAAGCTCTTGTCAAGTGACCAGAACAACATCTGTTGGCACCCTCTTTCGCTCCATCTTTAAAACTAAAATCCAATTTTTACTCTTTTTATCACCTGGTTTGGTTTGCTAACTCGTCTAAAAATGGCGTCCTGTATTTTCAACTTTATTCACCACTCTTGTCACGTGTTTGCTTTAGAGGCTGAATGCTGAATTCTACAGCTCTGTGCACAGACCTGGTGATCACTTTGTTGCTTACAGTTAGAAGTAGTCATAATATGCCTACTCTACTCTTTCATAACACAGACAGCAAGAATTGAATTGAATTTCTTACAGCCAGCTACATGGCCACAGCACATATCTGTATCTCCCTGCATCTCTGGCTTAGTGAGGGTTTTTAAACTTATCTAGATAAAATGTTGCAATGTCGCATTGCGGATATTCTTAATGGATCCTATTAATGAGATTATCTTGAATGACCTGAGTGTCAGCAATTACATCAGTTAGTGCAACCGTGCTACTGTTCTCTGTGGTGCATAACACACAAAAAAGATTTGATTAGAAACAGTGAAACCTAATAAAAGAGCCCCCTGGTGTATTGTCCATGAAGTATAATCTTTTGAAAAGAGGGAAGTGGAGGCCTCAACACTGATGTTATCTTCCCGTTCTGGCTGCTTATGCAAAACACATCTCTTTGCAAACTCAGTCAAAGCCACTGTGGACTGTTTAAAAAATAATATGATGACAGTAAAAAATCTGAATAAACATTAGAAGATGAATATTGCTGATATCTGGTTGTTCATTTCTCAGTTTAGGTTTTGCACCACAGCTTTATAGTGTATTTGTTTCAATGGATGTAGACATATAAAATGTGTATAAGGTACTCAGCTGATGTTTTATTAACTGCTATTAGAGCCATGCATGAAAATTGAACTGCGTAATTTAAGCTGCATTTGACTGTGTGGCAAAATGCAAACACACAAAGCAGTGAAGAAACTTTAAGATGACGTCATGTATCAGTGGCTCAAACTGACACGCTACCATCTGCAGGTTGAAAGTTAATTTCACAGGGGAGCGTTATCTCATTAGCTACTTCTCGCTACACTAACAGTGAAACACACAAAGCTCTATCCCAACTGGATTTCACACACGGCTTAAAACTAATCCCGCAACTGCACATATCCTGATTTCTCCTGATTTTGCTCTTCCTCTGGTGAAATCCCCGAAGTGAGAAACCAGAAGTCAGCAGATCTCCGTGTCTAAAATCACAAGCATTTCACAAGTGTGAATATAAATAAGGACATCAGATTATGTATATATGCCTTTGTTTTGACCCTGTTTGAGCTTATTTAAAAAATAGTGAAATAGGTGGCTGCGCACAAAGTAAAAATATGAATACCTGTATTTTTTTTTATATCTTCATCAAATAAATGGCTTGCCCAAACAAAACAAAGTGATTGTTCTTTCAGCTCTTGCAAGAACCATCTTTCACTTGGAACATGAATAATGATATAGTGAAAGGGGAAAGCTAAAAAACATCAGGAAACTCCATTGGTTTCAGAAGAAAAATCATTTGGGGAAAATAAATTAATATGCTTTTACAACCTGCTGGCCTCTCTGTTGTGGACCCAGAGGAAAATCTGAGAGGTGCCATTCTCTGTTCCAGACTGATATTGTTTGTGAACTGCATGTACCCCTGCTAGAGCTCCCCCCTCGTCCAGGGGCAGCACAATGCCACATAGCAGGGCAAAGCCCCAGAAAATGATGTCATCCACTCTGAACCTAATCCATGACCAGGATGTTGAAGGATCTCCCCCTCCTCCTTCCTTTGCAACAGAATGAGATGAACAAGAGGCATCACTGAAACCGACACGAAGAAAAGGGGAGATTAAGATTTCTTCCAAACAGGATGAACTTAAATGAACTGCTCTAAGAATCCCTGACTCAAACAAGGGTACTTCCAGGGACAAGTAAGGGCTGCATTCCTGAGGATTCATATGGTATTAGAGGGTGGACAATCTGACAGGAATAGACGGGTCGGGGGCTTCCTCCTCTCGCTCTCTCTCGGTCTGGCTCGTGTTCTCCCACTCACACGTTCTTGCTTTAAGACGGACAATGTAACACCACTAAGAGACAGATTTCCTTTTTGTTGTCTGAACACAAACAGATGTAACTCATAAGATCAGTAGTGTCTTCGGTTAATCCTATGTTAACTCTGTAATTTGTAAACTCAAACATGTATAAGTGAGGTGCTTCTCGTATCTATACAGTGAGTGCTTACATATATGTCTGTATGCGTGTGATCATATCTAATCATGATTTTGCACACCAAGATAAAGTAGGGGCAAGTTCTTAAACGATAGATACGGGGGAATATGTCTGGGTTTGTGGTGTTTGTAATATGTGTTTACATGTTTGTGTATATGTGGGTGTCTTTTCATGTGTGCTTAAGTTGTAGGCTGTTTCCTTGTGGTTGCCTTGTTTCTAGCTGTCATGATCTCTGCAGCTCTATAAGAACCTGTCACTTTAAAAATCCAGTACAAACTCATTTGATTGCTTTCCAAGTTGCAGGCCTGGAGTGTGAATGGATTACTGGAAGGTACAAAAAAAATACAAAGTCTTATATCATCTGAGGAAACTGAACTCTGGCATTGTTTTTCTACAGGAACTTCACCTCAAACTAGGATAAAAACAATACAGAGGAGGAAGCGAGTGAAGCAGCGTTCACTCTTCAGACTAGAGGTGTGGGAATGTTAATTAACAGGAGGATGACATTTAAGGTGGTCTCCCAACACATTTATATCGATGGTAGATTTCTAATAATGTGAAATAAACTCTTATTAATGTCTACAAACCTCCCATCTCACATGTCTCAGTACACTCATCCGATTGAGAAAGGGGGAATTTCTATATAATAGGGATAAAAAGAGACGTTCATTAGGTGCTGTAGACAATATTCATGACAAAGCTGAGATCAATGAAGAATTGCTACAAAACATATATAACAAATGGAATACAGATCTTGGTAAGGTAGATGCAAAAAAAAAGAAAAAAAAAAAAGAAAAAAATTGATACCCGATGTTTATAATGTGACTCCCTCATACATGTTTCATGGTTTTGTGAGAAAATGAGTTTGACTTGGGAGAACATTGAAACATGGAATTATAAAGTTGCATTTCCACCAATGATCTCTGAATGAATCTCTTTCAAAGTGCTGGGGAAATAAGATACACAGCTGTATAGACGGCTCTTACTAGAAAACTGGAAAAATAATGAGGCAGTTGTGTTTTAAAAATGCAAGCTATGAATGAAATACTACTTGAATATTGAAAGGATAGCATCATAGGAATTTACAAAGCTCGGTTGATTGAATGGAGCCACAAAACCACCCAGCATTCAGAGACTTAAGGAACCCTTAAAACAGGAACCCTGTTTCAGTACGTGTGTGTGTGTGTGTGTGTGTGTGTGTGTGTGTGTGTGTGTAAGTATGTATATGTTTGTGTGGGTGGGAATGCAATATTACCTGTGATAAAAAAAAACTGTATGTGACTGTGTATCTGTTGATGAGCAACTCAAATTTGACTTCTTGAAGAAAAGGTGATTTTATAATATGTTGAAATATTGAATGTGTTGTATTCACACCATGACTCACTCAAATGAAAAAAAAAGAACTTCATTCCATTTGCTCATGTAAACAGAGTCATACCACACTCAAAGTTTGTTCAAACAACACCAGCTTATTGCTCACAAAGCAGTCTCTTCATCATGCTGCCATCGGACGAAGGACACAGCAGTATTTCACGTGCTGATGGGGTGGTGTGAGTACTTTCAAGGGGCGATACATATACAAGTATTGTGGATGAAACCGTGAAGTCATAGTGTCAACACGTCATTACAGGCAAACATTTCGAGGATAAAGCTCTGACAAAAGAATTGGAACCAGGACAGACATGAGTCTAATAGCTAGTTTAAGTGATTTTTAGAGTTTGTTAGGTGTGTTGGGTACGTTCACTAGCAGCGTGGCTTTACAGAAATCAGTTGATTTGTGGGTCCACCTTTTGGTGCTACATTTCTTAACCCTCTGATACCACCCATAGGAGTGTCTCCTGAAATAGAGCCCTACTGCGGCATGCGTACCAGACCTCGGTTGCCACGGTTACAACGGATTGTACTGACAGCCGTGTACCTACCTTTGGCGACCATGGTTACTATAATAATGGTCATGGCTAGTTAGGTTTAGGCACTAAAACTACTTGGTTAGGTTTGGGAAAAGATTGTGATTTGGGTTCAAATAAGTACTTCCACAACAATGCACAGTCTTTGTTGTCATGGTTACAATATAAAGTGCTACTTTCACATGGGAATTGAACACTGCTCTCCTGTGTCATATTCCTGTGTTTTGTTGACCCGTCCATCCTCCACAACCTCAGCCTCACAGAGCTGCTTGTATGACTTTATACTCTTTTAAATTCTCACTTTCTATAATGTGCATAAAAACATGCTGCGGTTAAAAGTTAGAGAACTAGGTAGAGGACACACTACCTCCATCCTTGCAATAAACATTAGCAATAGATGTAAAAAAAATTGTACTCACTACTAATTGACTCCAAAAGTTCATAATTAATTGTACAGTGGACTACAATGAAATTCTCTGCTCTGTACAAGTAAAGCAGTGAGCACACCAACATACTGTACAATGAGCTGAACTATAAAAACAAGTCAAACCAGGCAATAGAGAGGGAAAAACAAAGAACTTTTAAAATATCAGTTCAGTCTTCACATACATGTTAAATAAATGAGCAGAACCACAATTAAGATTGAAGTGAAATAAATACAATGACTAAAACCAGATAAAAACCAAATAAAACTACAGCAGCAAGATGAGCACGGCTAATAAAACTCTCAAACAACTAAAACAACAGCAATTTCAAATGCATGTGTCTGGAGCTGAGAGACAAAGACACTGGAAGATATTTCCTGCTTCAGCAAATTTCCCAGTTTACAGAAGGTGAACAAAAGCAATAAAACAAAATCTTTACACCACAGCCAATCTAAATTTCACCCTGCATTAAGATACCTACCAACCTACCTACCAATAGGAGGAAATTCTGCAGCCTCAGCCCTATCCGCTCTAGAACTACTGACTGGAAGTGGTGGCCATCTTTATGACGAGATGCTTGATGTGTTTAGGTTGATGCACTGCACCTGTTGCGTTGGCTCCAGCTGCTCAGTGTGGGACAAAAAAGAAAAAATAAGCAAGGAGAGAGACAGTCATGTGAGAAGTCTTTGGGATGTAACCAATATTAATTCAGTTGTACTAATTAGCTAATGTTAGCATGCTAACATGCCGCAACACAGTTAACATTATACTTGATTAACGTCAGCATGTTAGGATGCAAGTGTTAGCATTTTTCTGAAAGCACCTAAATGCAACCTCTTTTACATTCTCACTTTCTACAATGTGCATAGAAACCAAAACAATATTAACTCAGTTGTGCCCCTTACTGTGGGAAAGATATAGATATATTGGCCTTGGTTGGAGACATTTCTCACATATTTCTTTTGAGAAATGTTAATGATTTGCCAGAATGAGCCTATAGCCTAATGGCCTAATGTAAATGATTTATGTTTAAGTTACCTGGTAGGTTGATGACGTCACTGAGGTGAGACACCAGAGGTCCCACTATCTTTGCTGTAGAGCATGAAAGTTCAGTCTATGCACTCAGTAGCTGAGAGGAACAGCATATAATAAGATAAATATTTCAAATTTAAAGCAACATTATGTCATTTATTTTCTTATATTTTTTTAGTTGATGTATGCTTCAAACATATCTTAATGTGGAGAGGTGCTGTCAAGGCTTCTGTGACCCAGATGGCTCATTCAAGATAATGAGATATCGCCCCCTTAACCAATCAGAGGAGGCCAAAGTCATATGTGAATGGGCTTCTGGTCCGCTGCTCATCTCACCGAGGATTGAAGCTAGCATTTGCTGCTAACTCACAGGCTAGCAAGCTCCCGATTCCTCTGTTATCTCAGTGGTTTGCTGTCAAGCCTCATGCTAGCTCCCGGCACATTTCAATTCTAATCTGAATTACTAAAACCTTGTTTCCTAATGTGAACTTTAATAACCTTACATTATTAAGTGCTTGTCTGACCCTGACCTGAACCGTAATCCGTACCCACTGCTTGATTCCCTCCTCACACCACACTTTACTCAAGTTAATGTTCATTTCAGATGCTTCATATGCAGTGATGGGGTATTGTCCAGCAGTTTCCTGCCTCACAGTGAGAGGGTAAGAATACAGGAAGGTGAGACTAAGATAACAAAGCTATTAGGAATGATTAATGGTGGGGCGTGTTTGTGTGTGTGTGTGTGTGTGTGTGTGTGGGGAGGCAAACGGGGAAGACGCTCTGTGATTCTGCACCTCATTTGTGAATCTGTCGCTGGACTGGAAGCTCTTTCTTAACAATTCTTCAGTAAATGTGAGGTATGTCTCGCAGCTCTCTTCCCTAGAGTTATCATTTTCCGCATGACATACTCCAAAACATTTTTATTAGATGCCTTGGTGTACTGACATCTACTTATAGAGCGTATGACATCTACTTATAGGACGTGTTTACCCACATTCTTTTTGGAAGTACTTTCAGTCTGTGTCTACATTTGAGGCTTCGCTGTTTCAATCTGTTTGTGTGTACGTATGTGTGTGTGTGTGTGTGTGTGCGTGTGTGTTTGTAAAGAGAGAAGGTACGTAAATTAGAGATTATGCACCAGTTTTGTGGGGCTGTGGGGTTAACCTCTGATTAATTGCACAGCTCCAGTCGGTTGCGGTGAGGGCACGCTACTGTAATTTTGCAGCTGCTTGATTTCAGCATATGATACATGCAGTCCAATTGGCCTTCTGACCGCATACCAAAGCGCTTAAAATAGTGTTCATTTCTCAGGGCTCTTTGCCGTCAACAAAACAATATAGGGAGATATTAATAATATGTTTTCTCTCATTTGGAAGCACGGACTAATAATAAAGACAAACTCTCTGCCCTGGAGGTTGTGAATGTTTTGCTTTTTGTCTCCGGTTGTGTCTTTTAAAAAATGCATGTTAAGACTTGCTTTTAATCCTATTTTAAAAATGGGCTAAAGAGTGTGTGTGTGTGTGTGTGTGTGTTTGTGTGTGTGTGTGCGTGTTTGTATGTCTGGGAGTAAGTGGAAAGAAATATTTACTAATGGCACGACAATGTATCTGACTCAGTAAGCAATCCTGAGTCAACACGAGGTCTTGTGGATTTACCCTCAGTCATTTCTCTTGTTTCATGCTGTCAGTATTTCTGCAGAATTGCCAAAACACAGCCTCTCCTCCTTTGTCAAGCTGCACAAGATGTATCTCTCTGTGAGGAATTAATCCTGAGAATTTATTTTGTCACCCAGATTAAAGACGTACACACAAAAAAAAAACACGAAATCACCCCTACGTAGCTGCAGCTGCGCGGCTTCACCCGGAGTCAGACATGTTTGCCCTGATACAAAGTTGTGTTTTTAATCACCTGTAGGTTCTACATAGCTGGATCTTGCAAGGGAATATAAAACACAACAGATGGAGTTGTGTGTTAAGCGGAGCTTGATAATAGACAGATACAGAGAAGTGTCGCAAGCCTGACTGACTGACCTGAATTTGTTGCCTAATGACCATGGCGTCCTGACAGTAGCGCTACGGTAAAAACGTCAAGTTTCATATCACCTCATAAATCAACATGCAGCTTTCACTCCAACATTCTTCCTTCAGAGCCACATATTGTCCGTCCAGCCAGAGGCAGCTCAGACAAGGTTGTATTGCAATCTTGAAGAATGGAAACTTCAGGAAAGAAGCACCTTTTTTAAAATGAGGATGAAATGTGATGCAAAACTGTCTCGTAACCCTGAACTTCATCCAGAGCAGGATGCGATGAAGAGTCGCTTTGTGCGACTCATTTAAAGTGACCATAGAGGAGTGTTGTTTTGGTACTGTGCTCCTGGACTTCCTCACAGTGCGTTTGACTTAAAAGATAATTAAAAGTGAACTGGTGGGCAGGGAGCCAGTCCATGCATGGAGACAGGCCATAAGGAGGATGGAGACCGGCCAGGGATGCCTACCCGCTACACACGGCAGCGGCTCCGTGACGTGGATAGGTCACTCCGTGCTGGGAAATGGAAACCTCATGCCGGTCTCTTTCTTTGCTCTCTCCATCTAATTCATCTAAATCTCCCACATATAGACACAAAGTCACACTGAGACATTTGTAGATGCTCACACACATCCACACCTGGAATGAATCATCCTCCCTCATGTGTGCCTCTACTGACCTGAGGCATGCAGTCTGGATACTGAAGACGGAACAGGTGTTGAAAAGCTCTAACAATGCAAAATGGCTTTTTAGAAACAGAAAAGTAAGTAATGCTAAATTCCTGATGCTGCTTTAGGCATTTTAATTCAGTTGAAAGCACAATACACATTTATTACCCATCCATTAATTTTCCATACCAAGCTGACTTTTGGCAGGGGTGGGGTTAGTGTGGAATATGTCATGGTCGCACTTAAAAGGTCACTTCATATGCATTACATTTGTATTTTACGTACATTCATTCATTCATTCATTATTCATACCACCTATCCTTATAGGGTTGTGGGCCATGTGACATCTTGGCGTATACCATCCTGGGAGGCTCTAATGAACTATGCCACTGAGTTGCATTATGGGAAGTGTAGGATCCTTTGTCTTTTATCCATATCAGACTAAAAGTTTTAATCTGTCTTTCACAAGCCCCTACAATTTATACAAGTGTCACACTAAATTGCTGAATTACTTTTTAACCAGTGTCTGCAAAAGCACTGTTGGACAGGAGGGAACAGAACAACTTCTTCCAAAGCAAATGATTTATCTGTTTACTGAGTATTCAAAAATATACACGTAAGAGGAGGAATTAAGAACCTGGTTTTACCAAGGGTCTTGTTTGAGATTGATTTTTATCTGCCAAAGCTGATATAAAAATACTTTTGTATTGTCCAGTATAAGAATAGTATTGTGTAGTGTGAGAGAATGAACTCTGTTCTAAGGATTTTATATTTCATTTTATTTTGCTGTTGTGACAATTGAATACCCCAAAGCATTTTAGAGGTCACAGGTGAAGGAATTGATTTCACGGTATCTCATGTGATGGTAACAACCATTGAGAGATCAGTGCATCTGAAAAGAGGCTGTGTCACAGTTTGTCTTCAGTAAGACATCGTGGATCTGTTTGACAAATTCATCAAGGGGGGGACGTGGAAGGAGCAAGGGCTCTGTTTTCACAGCGGCCTCGCTCTTCTCCTATTCCCGTTTTGGTATTCCCCTGTGGAGATTTCTGCCACCCAGAGCTCGATGCAGCACAGTAAATTAGGTTCCCCCTCACTTCTCAAAAAGTACCAGAGTGTGCCGAATGGTAGTGGCATGCAAAGTGAGTCTGAACTTTTGAACCTGTCACCTCGCCTTTCTTCCCTGCAAGTGCATGTGAACTCTGCCTGCCTTTGTGCTACAAGCTGAAGAAGGAATCAGGGAGGTTGGACTTTGTGTGAACTTTTCTCATTAACCTAATTCCCCTCCTTAATACACGCGCGTGCACGCATACAGTAGATTTTACTACCTCCTCCTTATCCAACACACGACATGCAACTAATCCCAAATGGAATGGATTATATTTGAATTAGTGATTCATGCTCTGGGATTACTTAATTTGTCAGCATTAATGAATTAATTTATTTCTTTGAATTAATCTCTTAGGGAGGAGCAAAGTGTTGGCAGTTCGCTGGCACCTGTGCTGAATACAATTCATTGAATATTATTTAAAATACCACATTTATTCCCTCTGTCCTCGTCACTTTTACACTCTCTTCCTTATTCAGTGTTGACATTGAAAAGAATGATTTAGGACTGAGGTACAAGTACATAATGCTTAAAGGTCCCATGTTGTATAAATGTCTTCTTTGATTATAAAGCAGGTCTATTTCTATATTAACACTGTGAAAGTATCAAAGCTTCAGTCCACAGAGAAATGCACACAGCCTGTATTCAGAAACTGAGCCTTAAAACCAGCCGTCAGGACTTCTGTAAGTTTGTGATGTCACAACAAAGCAGTCACCTTTCTCAGCCATGCCCCAAGCCCCGCCCACCTGGACCCACCATTCACCCTTGCAGGATTTGGGGTCTCTGAGTGTTAACCTGAAATCTGCTATATTTTTTATTGGATCACTCAGAAAACAGTCACTGACCTGTTGTTACTAGAGCTCCAGAGAGAAGCCTGTGAGAGGAGATGTAAAACTACACTGAGATGGTTTTTGGCTCTTCAAACCACAAATATATCTTCTTATAGATCAACACTTCAAATAAAACACAGGAAAAGAGGAAATTATTTATATTTTAATATCAATATTTAAAAATTTGACATTGTTTTAGCTTTGATGCTGCCAGAATGCGCTGAGTTGTCACAAGAGAGATATAGGTTGAAATAGTGTAGGCTATAATGTGTTAAGTTTCTATTAACATCAGATGGAAACATACAGTAACAAGGGGAAACCAAGGAGAAAAGTGCTTGATCACATGTCAGAAACTACCCCAGAATTCAATACTTACTTTCAAATAAATAAAGCCACTGATTTGCCTCATCCTGCTTTTCAGAGAGATAGACACAGAGATTGACAGTGGCCCTTTAATTGTCAGAATTTTCTTGAGTCAAAAGGTTTTTTTCACTGCAAACAATTTGACAAATGACAGTAGAAAAAGCACAGGTGTCATTGATAACATTAGGGATCACCATGTGATGGCTATCTTCTAATAAGGTGTCCCAGTCAGCCATGACAGTGTGACAGTGAGTCAGCACTTTACCAGGACCCTGAGGCTGAAGCAGCAAAATTAAACATTTTATTATTTACACCTGTTTTCCCTTATGTGACACGTCAGAATGTCACAGTTCTTCCATGCATTCACTCATTGTCTGCCTGTCTTTGCCATGTTACTCTCTCTGTTGTCATGTCAGATCCTGCCTGTCCCTCCTGCCCTGCAGCCCTACCCGTCTTTCAGCCGCCTGACTCTTCCCACTCACCTGCTCCTAGTTCCTGTAACTGCTCCTAATTTACACTCAGACTCTGCCAGGTTGTCTTTTGTGCTTTCTATGCTGAAGAATCTCAGTCTTGCTGATTTGTTTTCGTCTGTTTTTCGACCACCTGCTCGTGCTTGGATTTTGTCATTTTGCCTGCTTTTGCTGCCGAGATGTTGCAGAACGCTGCCCCACACCCTGACTTCGCCTGTTGCTCGTCTCTGCCTGCTTTTGTCTGTTGAGCCTTAATAAAGATGAACCATTTTGAACTTTTAGAAAATATCTTCATTAACAACATCTCATTAAACAACCTAAATGACAACAACTGGACTGTCACATGTTACTTTAGTGGTAAAGCCAATGAAATATGTATTTAAACTTAAATGTATAGTAACACAAATACAATGAAATGACTCAACAAAATAAAAAAACAGTAATCAAACCGACTCAGTGGCAAAACACTGACTGAACTAAACTGATCACGTGTGTGTTTTATTGTCTATGATTGTAGCTTCGTAAGTTGAAGATTGTGCCCTTTATTTTTACTGCTGTTTTAAAACTATTATTAACACTGTTATCAAAATTTACTGGCAACTGTCTCACACACACAGACATACAGTATATAATGCCAGAGCAAGCAAGCAACTTTTATTTATATGGCACATTTCATTCCACGTGGAAGCACAATGTGCTGCATAAAGGGTGAGCTACCACGGAAAATAAAAGGTTACACACATGTAAACACAATTAAAACAAACAAATAATGCAATTAAATCCAACAGTAAAATAAGAGGTGAGTTGAAACCAATAAAAGGAGTAAAAATAGAATGAAATAATTCGACCAGCGAAGCAGACTACTGAAAGTGGCACAGCTAATATGACTGGGTCACATTTTCCAGCTGCTAGGTGCATAAAAGCTAAAGTGCTACACTATCAAAGACAAAGTTAAAACTACAGACACAATTACATGAATGCAAAGAAATGAACAGCATGTGCAGTGTGTTGACATATGCAACAAATATATGCAGTTCAATGACTCCTTTGTTAGCCAGAAAAAGAGCTGGGCTAAGGAGCATTGTGGAGGGGTAAACAGAACAGAGGGGTGTGGGGTTGGGGGATGTGGAACAGTTAAACTACTGAGCTTGGGTTTCAAATCTTGTCTGAACACCTGGGTCTGCATATTGCTCCGTGGAAGCAGCTGGGGAAATTTTTGGCCTGGAGTCCAAAACCTGGCTCTCACTTGGCTGCGCTCTCCCAGCCTGCTCCCCATCCTCCCCTCCAAAGCCCCTTTCAGCTGGTGGAAACTGAGAGGTCTCCTAGAGACCCAAAAGCCTCAATAAATAGTCTCAAATGCCCTCGAATGCAGAGTGGGGGACGTCTCAATTAAGCATTTGTGTCACACTAGTTGCCTGATGTAGTGTGTCACTCAGATACTTATTACATTTGTCAAGACCAAGAGAGGAAATATGATCATTTAGAAAGGTAATCAGAATCTTTTATTGTACAGATTACCCCCTTGATTACACAAAGACATTGTTTATTGTAATATTTTAATTAGGTTACATATAGCGTTCTCTATGTGAACCTTAGGTGAAAGGTCAGGTCCAGATTTGCAAAATCAACATTTAAACCCAATATTTCCTCATACTGCACTGGCCACTGCTTCCACTAAAGCAGAAGAACGGAGGCGTGGCCGAAGACATTGTACAACAAAGATAACGCATTACAAGCAGCGCCAATGGTATGAAATGGTATACACTTCCTGTCTCCTAAGTGGGCGTGGTCATGATTCCTTGTCTGCGTCAAAGTAGTACAACAATAATACAACACAAGATACAGCACAAAACAAGATCATATCAGTCTAATAATACTCCCTGTTTTCTCTCCAAAAACAGTTCAATAATAAGAACAATACTAGTATTACTACGCAAAGAAACACAAGTTTTATTGGAGTTTTGAAGTTTTAATTCATGGTTTCATGTGTAAGTCCCTCTAAACTTCTGCTTATCCAGTTGGAAAGGGACATCAGCAGCACTGCAGCTGTGAAACCAGAACCAACAGAGGGAAGAAATCTGTGTTGCCAGATCACGCAAGAGTGTGTTGCTGAGACAGAAACAGGCCTCAAGTTAATTTCCTCCTGATCTGTGGGTCTGAAAAATGCAATTTTGATGTCAGAATGTTCAGAGGATCTTTGGATTGTGAAAAAAAAATGGGTCCAATATGTATTTCGGTAACTGTGGGGCAAAAGAACCGGTCATAATCTGTGATCATGTTTCAGACTCAGACCTCTGCCGCTGGTCGCCTAAAGGGGCGAGGAGGTGGAGAAACCTACGTGACACGCTCACAGGAAATGACTGTAAGTCCGCCGTCTCCTTTCTCAACTGTCTGTGGCGTGGCGCAGCTCGAAGCTTACACTTTATCATTCTGGGTAGAATCCAGTGCTGGATAACAGGTGAAAAATAACACCTAATGCAATGTGACAGAGTAACATAAGGAAAAGCTGTGCTAACACATGGGGCTAAAGATCAGCTAACAACTCAATCTGAGAACTGTAGAGGCTCATTCAGACAGGATTTAATTAGTGCGACTTTGCTCGCTTTGCCACCAACAGTTGATAAACCAACTGTGCAGATGTAAGCTTAACCGCGTACACAGAGTGAGCCTGTGTATATGTCTGAATGGAAACTCAAGAGACCGACTGACTTCAAAATTGACCTGGAAATTCAGCTTTTGTCTCTATTCATTCATAAAACAGCTTTAAACTGAACTTTTCAACGTGCTAGATGTTTCCCCAGATGAAATGTGCATCTGTTGGCCGTCCACTTTGCATCTCTCAGTTCGGTTAGATTGCAGTCGTTCTGCCTCTAGAATGAGTTTTGTGTTCAGTCTGCCAGGAATAAATGTGCCAGAGCTGCAACCTGCATGTACATAAAGCTACAGCAAATAAAAAACTTTTACACGTTACATCGCATACACTGTCGACATCCAGACGAACAGTGAGAAAATGACATTTATTCTCCCTCCATCTCCCACCAACTCCTTGGTTAATCATAAACCAATTAGGGCTATTTGCCGGGCACAGGAGAAGCAGGGCCAGAGAGAGGGGGGAAGGGATTTCCATCAAACCACCTCACAAATTGGTCTCCAGTGAGGGACTAGGATTAAGTTCCCAGTCCCAAACAGTTGCAGCCAGTAGTGACTGGGTTGCTTGGGTTGGACAGATGGGATAACTGGGCGGGTCAGAGGAAGCAGGACCAGCTCAGTGTGCTGCTGCTGCTGCTGCTGAAGCCATCTGGAAAAGTGGAACGGGACTCCAAGGCCTGACGATGAGGTGAAGAAAAGTGCTTTCCCCTCTGGGCCTGCCGGGCCGAGCAGTGATTTGTACCACAGCAAATAGGAGCTCGGTGAGAGGAGCTGCTCTTTCTTTTCCAAGCAGTTGTCCTGATATTCCTTCAGCGTTTGCCATTCCGCCTTGTCTCTTTCTTCACTCCGCACCATCTATCCCCTTCTTCCCTTTCTCTCTGGCTGCCTCTGGCTTGCTCTCTGAGGTGCCTTCACTCTGCTTTTCTTGACTGCTCCTTCCTCTTTGTTTGTCTCCAAGAAACGTTCCTCTCAGCTGCCAAACTAAATGCACTGACAGTGGAGGAAATCAAATTCTTCTCTCAAAAAGGCTCATCATTTTCATTTTTTCATGTGTTCTCAATTACAGTTAAGAGGTTTTCAAACACACATAGGTTAGAACATACTTTTCAATCTCACATATCAAATCCCCCAATGTTAAGTTTGGTTTGTGCTTCTATGCAACTCGAAAGTTACACTCGCTCCGTTTTGGACAGTCTCATCCACTGCGTGGGAGACGGTCGTGGATGTTTCCCTTTGGAAAAGCTTAGTGAAGCAGCTGTCTACTGCCCTTTATCAGAGGTGGGGAAGTTAACTAGACGTGCATTTGCCAAAACAACCAGTCTACATCCTTGAAGTCTTTTCTCTGTCCAAGGAAGTTCTCTACTGCTGTGTCCGCCTGTGTGCTGCCTCCCACCAGCAGTCATACGAGCCCATTCCACACTGTGCAGCATAAATCTCACCCCTGTGTCAGTCTTGTCATAGTGTTTATTAAACGGGAGACGAGATCTGTCAAAGTGATGATACAGTGAAGTGCTTTGCTAAAAACATGCAAAAACTATTTCATCCAAAGGAGAAGTTTAACCTGACAAAACATTTACTGCAGCATGGTGTAATAACAGAGAGGACCCAGTGGAAGTGAACAAGTCACACAACATTTTATTTATTTATTTTTTTATATAAGTTTTACATTTTTTCGGGCTGTTTTTTTGGCCTTTTTTAATGGAATAGGGACATTGAGAGAGTCACAGGAAGGTTTGGGGAAAGAGAGGGGATGACATGCAGAAAAAAGACCTGGGCCGCTGCGGTACCTGAGCCTAAGCAGTATGCGCCTCACAAATCACACAACATTGCCTCAACATTGCAGTGGCCGTGTCAACGCTAACAAGTTAGCTGGCACCCAGGTAGCAAAATAAATCCGGACCATACTTGGTCCACATGCTTGTTTTTCTTCTGGCCCAGAATCCGGCCCATGTACAGCATGATTTTAACATGCTACTTCCATATCTGGACCAATTTCTCACACACAGAAAATCTTCTGGCTGTCAGTCAATACAGGAGAATAACAGCTGGACAAATATCCACAGACTCAAGGATGAAATCATTAGATTTTGGAGGTCAAAGGTCAAGGTCACGGTGACCTCACAAAACACTTTTTAGCCATTACTCAAGACTTCACACAGCAATTACGACAAAATTTCACACAAATAGTTAAGCTTTAATATCATTCTGGATAAACAGGAATGTAATGAAACTAGTCTCATTTGCATAAAGCTGAACATTTCACTCTTTTACCCCTTTTCTCACATCGCTGATCAGTCCCACGTCACAGCTGGAGGAATCCCACAATACCTGGTGAGGTGATTTGTTTGTATCCTGTAGAAAATGAATGGGGGCAAACTTTGCATCATTTTGCTCCACTTTTCTATATGAACTGCAATGAATAATAATCATCCTCTCCAGGGTTTACATGATCACAGAATGTCTCCATTTGTCACAACAGCATCATCCTCTGGCTGTGTTACAGCTGGTGATTCGGTGTGTTGTGATGTAGTGTGTGACAGAAAAGCACTTTGTTATGTAACCCAGTGGCTTGAATTACAGTTATCTCTTTGACTTTGATATGGGAGCATATGTCAGTGTTGATCATGTTGATCCATTTCGTGTCTTTTGATATGTTACAGTGATAAGAGGGTTTCCTGCTGTAACTGGACACCTACATTTAGTTACATTGCCTACTCCCATTCATTGAGTCATATAATAACTCTGCACACTCTGACTATTTAAAGGACCCTTGTTCAACTATTGACAAGATAAACAAGTTATGTGCGACATTAATGGTAAATAGGCACCTTTATTTTGCAGCTTCCACTGTGCAAAACTTTATTTAAAACTCTGAGTAAGCAGACTTTAACAGTTAAACTGAGTGACCTCAGATGTATTATACCAGTAACGCCCGTTAACTCACGTCCAATGAGATGAGTAGGAGGAGAATGGTGTGTGTGCGTATGTGTGTGCATGCACGTGTGTGTGCGTGTGTGTGTGTGTGTGTGTATGG
>NW_019525242.1:620180-766303 GCF_002814215.2 Seriola lalandi dorsalis | reverse complement strand
GTGTGTGGGGGGGGGGGGGGGGGGGGGGGGGGTCGTCTTTTTGGGAACAAAATGTACTGTACTTGATTTGGCCTGATGCAAAGCACTTAAAGGCTTTTTCATGGTTAGAGGCGCTTTAAGAG
Source organism: Seriola lalandi dorsalis (assembly GCF_002814215.2). NCBI lineage: Eukaryota > Metazoa > Chordata > Actinopteri > Carangiformes > Carangidae > Seriola > Seriola lalandi. Next base: position 766,181 of record NW_019525242.1, on the reverse strand, counting down.
TCCAATATCCCTTTTTCAAATGCTATAGTCCAGCAAAGCTTCAGCTTGTTGCGGTTGTCTTCAGCTGTTTGGGGGCCATAATGTGAGAGCTCTGGGCTCCTATCAGCCTCCCTTTGTCTCGTCCCACAGAGAGGCTCCTGTTGATGACTTATTTTGGAAACCAGAAGCACGGGCCTCTCAGCACTCAGGACAAGATGGCGAGTGACGGGGCCTGGCTGGCTGGGGCTTAAGTGTGTGAAAATCATGAGCCTGATAACAGTTTTTGGGAGCGTATCCAAAAAAAAAGAAAAAAGTCTGTTATTGTGACATTTTTTTTTTTTTTTTTGTCTTCTTTTACTTTGAATTGTTTTGTTTTTCTTGGTAGAACATGTTGTTGTCGTGCTCAGCGGGGGATTTCCGATGATAAAACACGGTTTACTGTTCAGTGCGACCAATCACGACGCTTCCTTTTATAAAGTTGTTACTGTTGATGATTTGCTATTGTGTCCCTGTATTAGTCTCACTTGGCTGCCTTCAGTTTGAGGTATTGCTCATTGTCACTGCTACTGAAAGGCTGCCTGTGTGTTGCACGACGGGAAATGCTAATGTGGTACCAGCTGTGCATGAAACTAACAAATGCAATGCTATAGTGGGCTAATATGGAAATAAAACACATATTTTTACGCATATTTTCTACAAAAAAAAAGACAATTCTTGTGCATGAACTCACAGCTAATTTATAGTTATTTTCAGTAGTAAAGTCATCATTTTTAATATTTACTATGAGTAGACTCATTAAATCTATTAATATTGCTAATCTAACATGCAATGGCACATTAGTGGCTTTGTAAAAGCATTTTATTCTTTGGTTTGTGGTTGTTTGCCACCTAACTGGAATGGGAACAGATCATTACATTCACCATAGACAGTAAGAAATGCATTGCTAATTATCCATTTCTTGCCAGCAAAGTTTCGATTCTGTACTTTTAAATCCATCCGAATCCCTCCAAAGACTCCTCCGCTGCATAATACTTTCATGATGTAAGACTGGCAATCCTGGCACAGGCTTTGTTTTAATCAGAAAATTCTGACTCCCTCTAATTAAGTTGGAGCAGGAACAGAGGTTTGTGTTGCTAAAGTGCGGTGCAAATGCTGCCAGTTTCAGCGCTGTGATCCTCGCAATATCCTTTCAATAGTTAATTAATCTAGCTGGGGAGCATTACAAGAGATTTGATCGTTTTGGCAAGAGACGCTCCTAATTAGGTCTATTTGTGAAACTTTGATACTAACTCAAATTGAAGTACACCTAAGTCCCAACTTTGGCTCGTCTAACTCAAAGGCCCAAATTGGGATATTTGTTTCTGAGTTTGTTGCAGTGATTGAAAGCAGGATTGTTTCAGGCCCACTGAAAATGGATGTATTTGCATTTTTCTATCATGACAAAGACTAATACGCAAACAACATTTTGACTAACTCTCAATAGCCTGTGTCTTTAAAGGATACATTGATTTGTTCAAGTATGTCTCATTGGACTAACCTCATGCCCATAGAGTTACATGATCATCCTGAAGTGAACCTCTTCTAAAGTTACTACACCATAAAAGCTGATTTATACGTTCCACATCTAAATGGCAGCGAGTTTTAGCATTTCGTTAACACGTATGAACGCGTCCATGAACCAAACATCCAACCATTGATAAGTAGGAGACAAAATCCACAATCAACCACAGCCGGGCGATATTTCTTGGTAGTTGCTTGTAAGTTTGTTCCATTATGTGACTAAATGTTTTTCCCCCACTGATTGAATTTTCTTTTAGCTTAACGCAACCTCAGCCCAGTCACCTTTGTTTTGTTTAACCTTAAAATAAGCTAAAACCTAACCTCAGAGTAACCTAAACACATTATTCGAAGGGGAAACCTGCAATAAAGCCTGATAGTAGATTCAGATGAAGGTTAAATGTATTTTTGTACAGTGGGCAGGAAGGAAGTGAGGGAGAGATGACTTCAGAGTCAGTATGGAAAGGAGGAATACCATAACTCTGAAAAATGTACATGTGCATATGATGAAAACAGACCTGAAATCAGAAGCATAATCAAATAAGTCAAGTTCTTAACACATCATCGCATATTTTTTATGAAAATCATCTTCATGTTTCTGCCTTAAACATGACAGTTTTTAAAACCTTTCTTCAGAGTCAATTTGTTTTGCTCATTAAATGAGACAATAGCAAATTTCCCATCCAAACTACAGCAGAAATTTTAACCAGATTTACAGAAAATCATTCAAACTACTACAAAAGAAAAGCCCACAAAGTGATGACAATATGTCGTGTTTGTTTCATGTATTCATTTGGGGGAAGTAACAGTCTCCTCATCACTCCACAAACTTCTGATGCTTTAGTTTTAACTTCTTTAGTGAAGCTTAAGTGGATGTTTAAGTCACATAATTTATTCACCAGGTCTGTACTGTCATGATATAACCGAATGTTCACATAAAGCAAATCAAAAACAAGCATTAAAACAGGTAGATGGAAACATATGTAATGTTTTGAGCCTAGAACTCAATATTATACTGTTTGTTCTATAATACATATTATACCTGTTTCACCTCTGCAGTGCAGACATTTGGTGTCCAAAGTCCCGAAAGTCCACCTGTGTTAAAGTTCCATAGAGGTTCCCACTACACAAACAAGTGGAATGAATTCACTGTGTAAAAAGTGACAGTGAAAAAATGGGAATAAAAGTGAACATTAAGAGATATATTGATGATTGTTGTCTCCTGTGGAGAGCCTCGTTAGATTCTCTCATCAGGTTTAAGTGTGGCACACAGCACCCATGAAGTTTCCTTTTTGGACACTATGGTGAATATGTTCTAACAACCCACAGACAAGAACGGTATTTGTCATGCATCAAGGTTTCATCCTACCATCCTGTCCTTGAAGAGAGGGCCGAGTATTCTGTATCTGTTCCACTGTAAAAGATTTGGAACTAAAAGAAATGCCATGGAAGGGAAGATTCTATCCTACCAACCGGTTCAATTCAGCCCCTGAAGTCCATGAGAAGGATGGTAGTCAGCTGCAGAACCACATATCCACTGAATTTGTGTGTGTGTGTGTATGTGTGTGTATGTGCAACCATGTACTCCCCTCTCAGTAAGGGCATTAAGACAGTAAGCAATGGGATGTTCTTTCTGTAGACGCTGTTTTTAAAATTCAATTTGTCTGACTCTCCTTTTGTTGCAACAAAAAAAGGAAAAATTATGTTGTAGCTGCAGACTTTTCTTTTTAGATGCAATGATCGGCTCAATCACATGTCACACTAAATGCAGAATCTACAGCATCACGGCAGCACGGTGTCTTAGCTGCGCATCTGTTAAGTGTGATTCATCTGCTCTCATGCCCACGTGAGCTTCAGTGCTCTGGTAAAACAAGCAGAGCTGTTAGAGCACGTATCACGAAGTGCACAAATGCAAAAACACAGAAATGATCTGAAGTCATCTTAGTTGCAAAACATTTTAATGAAGCTCATCATTTAGTTTCAACGTTATCATTCTGAGTCATCCAGCAGATTACAGAACCACAGAGGTGGTGACACTGATCAAAGACTACTTAGACCAGAATGCAACACCACATCCTGAGGGTCTCAATGAGGAGTTTTCCTCCCCTAATTTCCAGGATAAACTTACTGTCGTCCTCTCAGCAGATAAAGAGATAGTTTGGGTTAATTGACGTGGGCTTGTGTGAGGTACTTATCTATAGTCAGTGTATTAGCTGCAGTAGATTTGAATCAGCGCCCTCCCAGTTTAGAGAAGCAGCAGGAGCACCACAGAAGCTGAGTGATGTGCAGCTGTGGACGGGGGCCATCTGCAAAAACGTGTTTTAACCACTTCAAGAAAATACACACACACAAAAAAGCTAATATCAGTTGAAGTGTGCACTTTATTTAGAATATTTCTACAGCTTTATCTTGCTGTCAAACAACCATTTCCTCTGGAACTACATTTTCTCAGCTGTTGAACTACCACATTCCTACGCACAAACATAACTACGCTTCGCTTGTGGATAGTAATGAGGTAGTTCAACACAATCATTGTTAATGTAAATATTTTGCTCTCCATGCAGGTTTTGTGACCACACACCTGAGTGACTGATGGGCTCATGTGGAACACCTTGTGCTCCTTGCCTCTCTCATCCTGATTGGTCTTTGATGATAGTCTGATTTGAGACTAATTAGATTGTCTAATGATGCTGACGATGGTCCTTTGACTGACAGCATTGTCTTTTTGGGTTGTGAATCTGTCTGTCTCATTCTTGTGAACAACATATCTGAGTTACATCTCTTCAAATTTGGCACAAACATTCATTTGGACTCAAAGATGAACTGATTAGATTTTGGTGGTTAAAGGGCAAAGTTCAGGGTCACCGTGATCTCGTGTTCTTGTGAATTTAATACATCAGGAATGCCCAGAGGGAATTTCATCACATCTGGCACAAACAGTCAAGGACGAAGTGATAAGAATTTGGTGGTCAAAGGTCAAAGGTCAAGGTCACTTTAGCTCACAAATTCATACAGTCAATATGACACAATTAAACTCAAATGTCTATGAGGATAAAATGAAACGATGACGTTTTGATGGTCAAAGGTCAACTTCACTATGACATCATTGTGCAAACTGACTGGTTGTTGGAGGCATACAACCTCGGGGTGGTAATTCTAGTTCACTGTTCACATGAATGAATTTGCTCTTCTGGGCCTTTACTACTCTCTGTTTTTCTATGAATGGGGCTGTTGATTTTGGCCACGTGCACCAGACAGTATCTTTTAAAAGCCTGGATTCAAGAGAGCAAACACTATAACAATCAAATAGCTTTGGGGAAATGTATCTCATAAACTGAGCCTACCAACAGTATATCCTGCTGATATAGTGTAGGCAGTGTTTATCCTTATCCTTTATCCTATAATGTCACTTCAGAGTACGGGCGTCAACATAAACGTCATGGAAGTGCTTTACTGAACAGCACACTAGAGAAAATTGTGACATCCATCCACGTGCTTATGTTTAGTTTCACTAAAACTCTCAGCAGAAGTGTATTTAGATAAATATTTGTGACATACACAGTGAAGTCCAGGCCATCACAAGGATTCATTTCATTGTATTATCACCCAGCTGCTCGCTTCATCGCAACAAGCGCACTGGACCCAGCTTTAATCAGCCGATGTTCCCCTCTTCGTTCTTGCGCATCCATCTGCCAGAGAAAAGTCAAATTGCTCTGTGACTCTTCGGAGAATTGTTCATTTTATGTTTTAACGGGAACGACTCAGGTTGTTGTCAGGATACCTCAGCTTCTGCAAAAGCCATTCACAGGTTACACATGGCAGATATCCCCTGCAACCCTTGAAAATACATTGTGGAAGGGGAAATACATATTGTAATGCCAGACTAATAGCTTGTTATGATTAGCGAACCAATTATCAACACAAACAGCCAATGAGTCCTTTATGTGTGTTTGTGCCACCGGGGTCCGTCGCTTAGCGTAGGCTGCTTCCTCTGCTTCTATAGCAACCGGTAAGCAAAGCTATCTCTTGTTTCAGTGCTCCATTGTTTTTGCTTCCCATTTTAATCGAGAGACCTTGTGTGCCCTACTCAATATACTTTAAAATAACACGTTGAATGCCAGGCCAATTGTGGAGCTATGGAGTGTGAAGCTGAAGGTATTTTATTAACCCTTCTGCATTGTTTAAAAGTTCAACTGCAAACCACAACAGTGTACTGCAAAATACCACCAGCGTACATGTGATACATCAAAACCATTTACCTTCCTTAATTGAATCATATGTCATGATCTCAGACACATTTGTGTCTTGAAGCTGTTTGACCCCTGAAAAGTCAAAAAGTTAGTTCCTCCGCTCAGCTGGAAAGTTGGGATGGAAACCACCTGTGTTTGTCTGACATTCCTCCTGCTCAATGATCCAGTGTGCACTTGGATTCGTGACCTGATTACCTTGCGCTGTAAAGGATTATCTTGTCTGTTTACGAAATTATCAAATTGTTAAACAGCTTCACACCCCTCATTTTTCCAGTGATGTAAGCATCTCCCTCTTCTCTGCTCATCGAATTTCCTCCAGCTTCCTGTCCAGGAAGTGCAAGATCTGCTGCACATATGTACGCTCCGAACATGTAACTCATGTCTACTAGACAATTAGCAAGGAAGTTCTTTTTTAGTAAATGACTGTTTATTTTAAGTTGTCAAACATCATAGAATGCCAATGTTGGATTTGGAAACCACATTATTTGAAGCAGATATCATGTCATTGCAAGAGGAACAAGAATCAACCGTATTGTCTGTAGCTTTATGGTAAGTTAATAAAAAATAATGTAGCACAAACTCAAGAAGAATATAAAGGAGGGGTATAAAGTTCCAAGAGGTAAGCAAATTGAACAAAATTGAAAAGAAATGCAAAAATAATCTAGAGACTTTGTTGCGATGGGATCACACCAGCCGCAAGGCCTGTCAACATGTTGACATTCTGACCCATGAGTATTCAGAGTTCATGGGTCAGACCACACCCATCTTCGAACTTGGCCTCCATTGTGATCTAAGCAACACACCTGTAACGTTTCAAGACTGCACCTTGCACAGTTGTGACAATAATGCGGTGACACAATCCGTCCACAGACATAGACAACACCTGCCAAAGCACTCAGAACCTCCTCTGAGGTAGTTCCTGCTACAGTAGGTGTCTCCAAGACGACATTCTCCCATGATGACACACACACACGCACACACACACACACACACACAGACAGACTCGCAAGGTGAAAACAATACCAGCCTCGCTGTCACAGCTGGTAATGACTATCAATAAAATGCCTCATAGAAAGTTTTAGTCCTAAATTGAGATTTATAACATTCACCTGGATTTTATATCTTTCGAGTGCAGTATGACTGAGAGACCTCGCTCTGAGGACCTCAAGGGCCTAATGGACTTATTAAGGATCAGCAATTCGCAGATAAAAGGTGGAGCCAAGTTGTGTAAAGCCTCTTAGGTGAAGAGAAGGATTTTAAGCTGACTTCTGAGTTTTGAATAGAGGCCAAGGGCAGTGAAGCCAGGACAGGAGTAAAGACAGAACCGCTGTGGAGTCTCATCAGTGAGCTTCCTGTGGAAATCTGGATAAGCTGAGATGCAGCTTTTTCACTTCTGCAAGAATATAGACTTTCAGCAGCTGAGTGGAGACAAGACAAAAGTCTGAATATTTAGACAGGAGGTGTATTTTTTAGGCATGCTAGTGGCACGGCTCTGTGGATGGTAATGGTGTTTGGTGGGTGCTCCATTTTGGCTCAGACTGAAGTATCTTAGCATGTTGCATGGTTTGTATGACAGATACACATAAAAGGTCTCCAGCTTTAAGAGTCTTTAGCCATGCTAGCAGCTCTGTGAGGCCACAATGAGATACAGTGGTGCTTTAAGTTAAATGATGATGTTAGCTTCCTGTCAGTTCCTCCTAGTAGTTAGTCTTTTACTGTAACTTTCTCAGCTGATTAGGTCTTGATCATAGTCCAGGATAGATGTGGACAGTAGACACTTATATGCTATTGTACACCCTACAACTGGGGAAGAGGAAGAAGCGCTCTTTATTTGTCGTATTCGGATTAACAGTGTTAGAATTCAAGAAAAGAACAGTAAACGTTGTGACTGCTTGTCAAAAATAGGACCATAGACATACATAGGGTGCATAAAACAAGTGTCCGGTTGACTATTCTAGTGCATGCCCAGTTGGCGCACTTGTAGTATGGACAGGCTGTGTTGCCACGAATTTTAGGCTGAATACAGATGTCCATGCAGGGGTCCTCACAGGCTAATTTCATCATCTGCCCACACAGAAACCATGAACTGGCTTTTAGTCTTGTTACTCCTTTTGTGGAGGAACACAAATGGGATTCCTCTGTTGTCATGAAAAGGACAATTAAGCATGTCAAAAGCTAGAGAATACATTGCGCTTCTCTAAAAAAATTAATATAAAGAAAAAACATGATTTCTATTTTGGAAAATCTAATTTTCTACTTACAGCACTATACTGCACCTAACCCAGTGGAGGGATACATACAATGTATTGTGCTGCTACACTAAGGTTACTCTGCAGGTGGAAGATATCACTGTGAGTAGCTTTAAATGCTAAACAGATCTCAAGGACAGAGTCAATCACTGTCTGTTTACTTTACCAGTTCCATATACAAACAGTGAGAATCTCTGTATGCCATCCCACACAGCAGAAACTACAGCCAGCTGATTAGTTTTCAAGGTACTAAGCCGGGTGAGTAATTGTACCGTTATGTTGTTTGTACGATGTTTCAAACAAGACTAAGACTTGAAGTAATCAACCACAGGATGAAGTGCTTTCTAATTGAGTCTACCACCTTTTCACGTTTGACATTTTATCTTTTTTGATGCCTTGTTTACAGTCACCATTTATGGCTCATGTAACATTAAATTGAAAGCCAAAATGAAGGGTGGAAAAACTGGCATTTTACAGTTTCTTAGACTGTACAATAACAACCTTTTAAATTCTCTTGAATAATTCTCAGGAAAGGCCATGACCTTTGCCCTTCAGTGACATACCATTACAGATAACAGGTTAATTTGACAGATATCCCAGTTTAATGAAGTGATAGATAGACTGCAGTAGCACTCAACCTTTCTGTCCAGTCAAACAAAGAGAGCCAAACAATCAGACTCTAACTCAAGTGACACGGGGTCAAACTCCTAAGGCATTCCCAAAATAAACTAAAGTAATCGGGTGGGTTTGGTTCTCAATCTAGCAAGTGAATGACATGTGAAATGAGAAACAGCAGGTGCTATTTCCTGCAGGGAAACACAGAAGCAGGGCCTTTGTTGCACCCTGTCTGATGGCCATCGGCACAACAAGGCAGCTGGAAAGATTTCAAAGGGACTGTATCAGAGCCCTGCTGGTTTCGTGTTCTCCCATCATCCTTTGTGACTGCCCTGCAGAGATTGTTGAGGCTGTACAGTAACTGCTTTACTGAACTGCTGCTTCACAGCTACAGTATGTGTTTTATACACATTACTAAATACCTATAAACAAATACCTTATGTTTGAAGTAGCTGTCCTGATTATTTTTAAACTCAGATGCACAAGACAAACTACAAAACTACAGACATTTAGCCATTATTTACTACCACTGACAAAAGAACAGTTTCCTCCAGACTACACTGAAGGTCAAAGTATTTGGCCAGAAGGTTCAGTTTCCAATAGACTGTCATTAAATCCTTATTTACTCAGTTTGAATATTTCTTTATGTCTGATTTTCTGAATTAAACTTGTACTGCTGCTCTCTTCACTGATCTCTCACAAGATTTTGATACAGTTGAGAAAAAAAAAAAACTGTACTTAACAAACTCCAGTCTAAAGGTCTAGATTGTCTACATGATGTCCTGCTCAGCTGGTTCCATTCTTACCTTACATGAAGAACTCAGACTGTCGTTGATGGTGCCCTCTTACCATCAGTAATGGGGTGCCACAGGGATCTAATCTTGGTCCACTGCTATTTACATTATACATAAATGACATCCTTCTACTTATTCACTACAACATACATTCTTTGCAGGTCTTGAAAAGGAGATCTCATTCTCAATGAGACTGCCTGGTTAAATACATTTTTTTTTTTTTTTTTTAAATATGTCTGAAAAATATGCACTGGCTCAGACAGTGTTCCTGATTACTGTGGTATGAAACTGCTCCATCTTTGGCCCTGCTGGGGATGTGGTGGATTTATAATTGTGGCTTAAAGAGTTACAGTGTAGCTAAAAAGCCAACACACATAGCTGGTGTAGCAAACACAATCAGGACATGTTTCCGATGCTGGTAGATATTTGGAGCCAATATCAAGAGAGTTGAAGAAAAAGTAGTCCCCTCTTCCTCATCAATAAAACGGTGATTGCATGACAGTAGTCTCTGTAACATGGACGTAACTTCAGTTATATACTGCAAGTACATGTGTAGCCCATCATTGCTGCTAGCACACGAGAGAATGTTGAGAATCAAATCATTTTTTAAATGTATTATGTCATGCATATATATATATATATATATATATATATGTCATATTATATATTATGTCATGCAGAATTTGATTTATTTTGCCTTTGTTTTGTCTTTGTTTCTTATTTAGCTATTCTTTAATATCATTTAGTTTATAAAGCCTTATTGATTTTGTAATGTTATGTTTAAGTTCATTAAATTCTTGGTTTGTTTAGTGTGACTTAGTTTGTTAAGTTTGATCTGTGTTTAATGTTTTGTCTTCTGGTTATTTATGTCATGTTTTTGTTCAATTAATAAAAAAAGAATGTAAACACGGTTGCAGTGGGGGATTTAAAGCACAATATTGTGTGGTCATGTACAATACATAAATTATCAGAACTGTCAATGGGTGAAATCCTCCACGTCGCTGTTTTGGTACCAAGATTCAAAAGTTGTGCTTCCATGAGAATGTAAACAAGGCCTGGCTGTAACTCATCTGTCCTCTGAAAGATTAACAACCTCTGATGGTAACCTGGTGAGGAAATTTGCTGCATGCCGCAACTCTATGTCACCCTCAGGACCAAGGTGTTGAGCTGGCTCACCAGCATTTGTGTAGTAAAACAGCTCAACGTCTGTGGTGTTTCCAGTGTCTTGCAGCAGAGCGTTCTTCATTTTCCAGATCTTTTTTTTTTTCTTCAGATCCTCTCTGACCAATCCTTCATCCCGGTCTTCATCACCACTTCTTTACAAGCTAGCAGCTCATATTGTCACCTGTACTCCTGCCATGCTCTGGTGAGTGCTCAAAATGAGTGAACTTCCTGGTAGAAGAAGAATGAGGAAATGGCATCAGTTTTCTCTTGGGAAAACTGATGCTTGACACCCTCTTTCTGTTGTAGGCTCACATCAGTGAGGCATGAATGAACAAATCCAGTTCAGAGGTTCTTAGAAGGGGATAACGCTTTTAGACATCGGATCTGTTTTCCCAGCCCTTGACGTAGATACTTGAACTTGGGTTCGCCTAATATTGGTGAGATGACAGTTTAAGCAGATACCACATTCATTTATGGATGGCTGCACTTTGTGATTACCGGGGGGGTGAGCGTTGGGAGGGCTAGGTAGGACAGTTATTTTCAGACCCATAAAGTCTGGAGTGCAGGTCTGTGGAATAATCCACCACCCCAAAGGCCTCGCTACCTCCAGCGCAATAACAGCCCTGTCTCCAGCCTTAAAAATAGCTGGACGCTGGAACTCTCATTATAACCATCCATCCCTGCAGTGGAAAACATCTGACAGAGGCAGGGAAAATAAAGTTTGTTTATAAACGAGGCACACGTGCCCTGCCAATATTTTTTAGTGAATGATTTCAGTATTTTACATGGCCAAGAAGTGATAAGTGCAGGATGCTGAATAACACAACTGGAAAATTGAAAAGGATGTCAATTTGTGAGAGTTTTTTTTTTTTTTTTTTGTTGGAATAAATATGTTTATGACCACTTGAAATGCTATCAGCACCAAAGAAGAGCTGGCATCTATTTACATCATTAGTTTACAAACTGTATTCAAATTCGCCCGGTCTGTGTAATATGTAACCTTTTTTCCTTCAGGCAGCAAAGTGTGTTGTTGACATGACAAATAGATCACAGCAGATCAGCCTCTACACTAAGCTGCTGGGAGCTGTTCTAATCGGCTCAACGTTGGAGGGTCAAAAAAGAAAAAGACGGAAAAAAAAAAGGGTGAGAGAGAGATGGAACCCATACTGGGAGCTGGTACATGGAGGTGTGTGTGTGTATGTGTGTGTGTGTGGGGTGGGGGGGTGGATGGTGGTGGTGGTGGTGATGGTAGGGGGGGGTTGTTGAGAGGCAGCCCTGGGCTGAAATCGGCTAAATTCACACCAGCTGTAGTGATGTCAGTAGGCAGTGTGTCGAATATTCCGGCTCAGAAGCTGCAGCCAGGCTTGTGTGTAAATCTGTGTATTCAGGTGCGTTGTGTGAAGTCATCCCGAGCGAAGCAGCCAAACTCGGGGGTCCACGGGGACTGCTGGTGCTCCCAGGCCAAAACCTTTCTTCTCCCATACCATCCCCCCCGTTTTACCCATCGTTTCTCTCGCTGTCTGAGCCTCTCCAACACTTTGTTTGAGATGTTGTTCCTCCCTCAGGTCAAACTCTTTCACTCTTGACTCTTTGTCACTCTCCCACACTCCTCCTCCTCTCGTCTGTCAATAGTGGGGATTTGTTTCCAGCGCTAATTGTCGTCTCTCCTCTCGCAGCAGAGTAAAATGAAGACGTGATATCTCTTGCTCCCATCCCCATAAACTATTTCTTAAAAATATTACACCATCATCAGTGTGGAAAAGTGTGAATGTACTGCAAATCTTTATCAATTACATTATTATCCATTTTTGAGAGCTTGTGACACGTTTTAAACTATGGAGAAATCCTCTGCTATGATTAATATTTTGTTTAACATGTTTTTTTCACATAAAAAGTGAAGAAAAACTTGGAACTTGGGTGTGAATCTCATCTCCTCTTCCTTCCTGATTAAGAAATTTGGATCAGGCCTCAGCCTGCTCCCTCCAGGTGGACAGGTGAGAGAGCAGAGAGCATCAAGATGGTTAAAGGAGGAAACATCAGAGAGACTCAGCCACATGTTTGAGCCTCAGTCAGACCCAGACTCAGATGAGGAGTCTGTTGAGACCAGAACCAGAGACTAGCAGATGGATCAGAGTGGTTAGGGTTGTGAGCATCTTTTATTTGTTTATGTTGTTTGTTAGCTTGTAACGGGCAGTGGCTGAGACAGTGTTAGCAGTTGTGCTAATGCTAACCCCTGCTCTCTGTACTGACAAGGCTTTGGTTTTATTTAGCCCCGCCCCCCATCCCCACAAGTTGACAGGATTGGTTCCTTAGGTTTGTGATGTATGAATCCCTGGCTGTCTGAATCTGTTTTTATGAGACTGTTATAAGTTCGCTGCAGCTCCAAGGTGGAAACACTCAGTCATGGATTATTTCACTCATCATATGTCTTGTATTATCTAAGAAACTCCATATGGATGTTTACAAGTTTAAAAAGCCCTTGATTTGCATTGGAGGGGGTCTTTAATGTCTGACCATCCTGAAAGTAAGCAGCCCTCCTCTATGTTCGATTCTAACCTTTTCTCCTTGTTAAAGTGTTTTTTGGGGTGAGGTTCTCCTTGTCTGATCTGGATTGCATGACAGATTCGTAAACACTTCGAGGCCAACTTGTGACTCGTCACTCTGAGCAACTTTAATAAAATGTACTTGAAAAACTGACTGAAATCTGACAGGATTCATGTCAACATTCATGCTTTTTCTAAAATATTCACAAATCAACATAGTTATTTACTGTAGCTTGAAGGATCTCAGTAGTATATAATCTCAGAGTTTTAAAAGGCTTCATGTTACAGTAGAAAACAGTGGAACAATCAAAAGCATCTTGCTTGGAGGAGAATCTAGTGCTGTGCCCCTCTGCTCTGATTCTTGTGGTTAGTTATACCATCAATGTAAAGAGGACAGGGTTTCATATAGTAGTTTCACAGACAATATAGATGCTTAGCCTCTCAGTTTATTGCATAAGTGGACCTATCCATGCAGCTCCACACAGTAGGAGTCCTAGCTGAACCGTGGTACAATTATAATCTTGGTCGTCTTCACATTGTTTTAATCTAAAAAGCAGAACCAGACACAGAACATTTGGCTCAAAGAAGTATCCAGAGCTTTCTTTGATGGAGGAAACCGTGCATGATGTTGATAGGGGTGTGCTGCGAGACTGTCCTTTTGCCGCCCACACTGGGAAACTGCTGAAATCACAAAGGCAAATCTCCAGTTAATTTAGTCATCGGACGGGAGCAGGAAGTGATTGTGTGGACGGGATGTTTACATTACTAAAAGTTTGTTACTTTAACCTTGTGAATTGAGGTGCAGAAGTCCCACATGAGCAGAATAGGTGTGTGTATGTGTGTGTGGGTGGGTGTGTGTGTGTGAGCAGGGGTGGAGGGGTGAGGGGCATGCAAAGGTTGTGCACCACTGTAACAGATGAAAAGAAAATACCTCAGAGTATTGGGTTACAGTAAATCTAATTAGAGGATTACTGTTGTGATAAGGATTGGAAAGCTTGTTTAGCTGTTCGTATTCTGGTTTGACTTCAATTACACCCTGGGTTGGTCTTGATGTAATGCATATAATTATCTTGTAATTATACCTTTTGAGGATGTTTAGTAATGCAATATGCCACTCTGCAACTGCAAGTTAAGGCCACAGTGTGAGAGGGAACTCGGAGAGTGCCAAAAACAAAATGGTAATTTCAAGATGTAATCTGCAGCTCTGCTACAAGCAGGTCTGCTGCTTCTATTACAGCCAGTGGAAAGTGGACGGAGGGTTGCTGGTTTTAAATGGGTCAAAGTGAAGTTCAAATCCATTTTTGGTGTTGAATCCTGCACATATAAACTCAAAATTAAAATTCATATTTTATTTACTGCTCTGCCTCTACTTTGCCGTTGTTCATGGTGCGATTTTTTTGAATCCAGCTGACACTGTTGGTTTGTTAACCAGCTGGGTCCAGATGTTTTTTAGCTGTGGCTTTGATCCATCCATCCATGAGCTCTCCCTACATTTCTGTGCAGTGCTCAAACTAGATTTACACTAGAAAAATCTTTCAGCAACTTTCTTTTTTTAATTGCCTACTGACTAGGACTGGGTGATATGACTACAAATCATTATCAAGATTATTTCAAACTTTTAGCTCGGAATGAAGTAAAGGGATGAAGTTTGAATTCACAACGTTTCTAATACACTGGTAAGTAAACAGCTTTTAATGCTAATGTTAACTATGTAGCAATGGCAAAACTTACAAATAATATTTTTAACAGCCTGATGAGATGTCCCACACCTTGAATGCTGTAAAGGAATAGAAATCCTAAATCATTAATGGCTGATACCTGATGCTGTGTTAAAAAAAGGGGAAGAAATGCCTTCTATCAGTGTTCACATGATATACAGTATGAGGCTCGATAGCATCATCACCATCAGCATGTCTCCTCAAAAGTGAGAAGAGTTCAAATTTCTTTTTGACTACTCTTAATTTTTTGTATAAGGTTCTGTTATCATCTGGACATCACAGGATTAAAAAGAGCAAAACCCTGCAGGATCCTAAAATCCTCGGAGGTTCAAATCCATAATGTGGCTTTTACAAACAATGATATCATCCAGCAATTACACTGCGTCCGTGTGATGGAACAACTCATCATTTGCCTTATTTTGATAAGACCGAAAGGTCACCCAGGGATGTCCTGTGTTAGCAGAGATGTGTTTGGATACACTCACTCGGCCCATCCTGTGACGTATTTTCTCAATAGGTCTCTTGTGGAGACAGGATGACAGAAAAACCATATTATTCCTGTTCCTTATGACTCAAGTCCAGCTGAGATCAGGATCAGATCTGCTGACCTGCTGCACTGAAATTCACAGGGACGGCCGGAAATAAAAAAGTCATTCCAACAGACCTCTATGCTCCTGTCACAGTCATCTGCTGGGTGACGTTTAGAGTTGAATTCTGGGGAAAGAGATGCCAGATTTTCCTGGGAATGTCTGCCAAAATCTCCTCCCTGCAGATAAAAAAAAAACATACCTGCAGGAACCCAGGTTTTTTAGCATGTGCTTGTATGTCTATGCATTTGTGTAGTGAAGACTATATGTACCAATACACCTTCTCCCCAGATAGCAAAATGAAACTTCTGGCCCAACATATGCCTGGGTCCTGGACCTGTGTCTCGTCCATATCCTTCCACATCTGGGCAGATTCCAGCTGTTATCCTCCTGTATTGGCTGACAGCCGAAAGATTTTCTGTGTGTGCGCCAGAATTGGTCCAGATGTGGAAGCAACATCTGAATATATCGGCCAGATTTGGGCCGTGGAACCGGGTGTATACTGGGCCTGAAGAGACCAAAGCATGTTTATTTTACTGAATCTAATTAATGCTATCAAGGCACAATCTGTTCACAAGTGGCTTAGCAGGACATGGCAGTCTCCCACCTCAAATCAAGGTTCAAAGGCATTCAGTGAGGAAGATCACCCTCATGTTACAATTAAACATCCAACATCAAAGTTCCCGTGCGTCAAACTATAGAAACAACAAACCATCAGTGTCGCCAGATTGGGCCGTTTTCCGTCCAGTCGGGTTATCTTTTATTAAAGTAGGTTGTGTTTCAGGCGTGTTTTGATCATTTGGGCAACTGTTTCTACCATTTCATATCGTCTTCCACTGATAAAAAGTCAGGCTACATTCCAATAAATCAGTCACTCCTATTCTCTGATTCTGTGACTGAGACTTGGCTCAGCATGCAATGACTGATAACCAACCACCAACAAAACAAAATGTCTTTTCAGTTTATTACTACTAAATTATTAGGTTTAGCCACACACCTGCTCATACAAGTTAAGACTTTTTCCGTTTACTGTAGTGTTATCCAAAAAATAATGAGGCATGTCCTTGGACTGATTTTTGCTCTTCTCACATATAGATCCCACATGAGACTTTTATGATGGATTGTTGGATTTTAGGCTACGACTGAGCTATTTTTTTCTGAGTCAAATCTAATATCACTGCATGTCATCATGGCTGGTTGTGATGGATTTTCCTACACTGTACAACACACAGTAGTAGCCTCAGGTCAGTACTAGAGATGGAAATTGCAAACCACTTTACTGATGCAAACAGTCAGTTCAAGCTTAGCGGTTCAAGCCAATCGATTGCATCACTGTGTAAACCCACATGGTACGCACCTCAGTAATCAATTCCATTGTCATTCATACAGTGATTAATTCAGCAGGTTGAAACATTAAATTCAGTTCACTACATATAAACCTATTTACAGTAAATAATAATGGTAAGAGGTCAGCAGCCACCTTCTCACACACACACACACACACACACGCACACACACACTGCATGCAAGCTTATGTGAAAACCGTAGATGCACAATGTGATACTAGTACACCAGTGGTGTAATCATAATCCCAAAAACTGACAGAGTCATTAATGTTTACAGCGCCTCATGTTGGACCTGTCAGTCTTTGGCTTCACAGGGCAATTTAATATATGATCAAGCGAAGGGATAAGAGGTCATGCTCACCCCCAAGAGACATATCTGTATACATGCCTGGCGAGCTTTGCGGTGTGGAAACCTCGCCGCCACCGAGGCTCCTTGGCACAACCTCTGCATTCTTTTCTTGACCATCACCCTTGGATTCCTCAGGGGCACTGCCCTTAAACAGTATACCGCTGTCCATCTTGCCAGTTTACTGACTTAAATTCCTGCATGGTTTCCACCCTCCGCCCTATGGTCAGAGGCAACATCCTTTTTGCCAGTCTTTGAGTTTGAACGAATCTTCCCAGCGGTTATGAGGTAGTTTATCCACACTGGCACTGCTGCCAGCAATGCCAGCGTCCATGTTACAGCTGGTGTTATATTACCATTGTCTCCAGACAGCGCCTTTAAACATTAGCAGAGCCCTTTTTTATTGGGTGTGTTGAGTTACGACTGATGTAGCAGTGATGGAGCAACTGTGCTGGTGTAAGTATTAGCTCACACAAAGGATGAAACTTTGTACTGCTTGCACACTCTTATCAGACCAAGCCATCTTTTTTTTTTTTTTTTTTTTTTTGGAATTAAAAAAAAGTATTTTTTCAAGGCTACGAAAACAAAACTAGCTGACGTGGTGCCAAAGAAAATTCTTACATGTCACTAATTGTCAAGAAAAGCTGGCTGCTGGACATGTCTATTTAATACGGACAGTATCCAAAACAAACACTGCCACTGCTGACATGGAGATATGTGCTGTCTGCACTGAAGTGCCAACCTGACAAATACCCCAACCCTCCCTCAAGCTAAAGTTTCTTTCTCAGCTCTTTAAATGCACAGTTCAGTCCTCATGTCCCAAATGTATTTTTTCATTGCACATGTAATACCATAAAATCACCAGGTCTCTTTGCCTCGTATAGTTGTCTTTTCAAGTATCTCGTATCTGGACAAAATACACATTTATTTATTTATTGGCATTGTCAGTTGTGAAAAGGCAAAGAGCTTTATTGCAAATTGCATTGCATTGCTTGTGGGGGGAACCGAAATGAGCTTTAATCCACTTTTGTTTACCTTTAGCAGCATATATGCATCTCCACTGGCTAGATGTCAAATCTGCAGTACATCAGTGTTGGCCTTTCTCAAGTCCAGAGGTTCGCAGTAATGCACCTGAAGCTGTTTGGTAACTGCCAAAAACACCAGAATAGATTAGTAGTAGTAACTAGTCACAACAGGTTAGTGTTAGCCATAAACTGTATATTAATATGGACATAGCCTCCATGACGTCACCCATAGGTTTCGGAAGAGCAATTTTGAAGCTCAGAGGAAGCTGCTCTACCGTTGCCATCTTGGCAGTGCCTGACTCCGGAATAATGCCAGTTTGTGGCAAACATACACTCACCCGCCTGTCACTCAAAGTGGCACGCCCTCATCTTAAGCCTTCATAAAATGTAAACAGGTGAGTTATATAAAAATTCACCCCCCATACAGTCGTCATGAAGGAGGAAATTAGCTGTAGAGACCAAAACAGGTTTTTGTGCCAGGCTTTTAACATGGGAGTCTATGAGGATTGACTAACTGTTGGATCCAGCCTTCGGTGGCCATTCCAGGAACTGCGGTTTTTGGCACTGCTGTGTCTGCTTCATTTTTAAGCCCTGGAGGTTCCTGCTTGGTGTTAGCTAGTTAACAAAAACACAGATACTTACATTATGTATTTATGTATTTAGAAACTACAAGCGACACATAAGATGTATCACCTTCACAGATCAATGCTCCCTTACCCACACTGACCATTTCACTGATTCAGGATCAGATAAACAACATAACAGTACATTCCGCCCTCTGTACGTTCAAATGTGTTGAAATCGCTGGAGCCCCATTTTCTTGAGGCTTTAATGAGACAGGGAGAGCGACGGATAATTTCAGTGTAACTTTAGCTGCCGTTGTCACAGGGGACAGATGCTCTAGTAGCTATTTCCACAGACAGCTCACTGACGTAGCTACACTCGGGAGTAGTAAATATTGAGTTTGCGCTTGGAGAGACAGATGCACCTTTGCAACATCTGGCTAGACTGCGTCTCCTGAGCTGGTTTGAGCAATCGGAGTTCAATCCATCTTGAAACCGGGGTCAATATGTCTGTCTGCTTTTCTGTCTTTGTCTCCCTCTGTACTGTAAATAATGTGGGCTGTTGGTCTTACCATTTGTTCCCTATTAAAAAGGTAAATGAAAGATGAATTAATGTCTGTCTTAAGAATGTTTAACTCCGGGGCGTCGTGTGGCGTCGTGTGGCGTCGTGGTCTAATCAGGCGCCCCATGTGTAGAGGCTCCAGTCCTCGCTGCAGTTGGCCCTGGTTCGAGTCCCACATCGGACGGCCTTTGCTGCATGTCATTCCCCCTCTCTCTGCCTCCCCTTTTCCTGTCTCTCTCTACTATCCTGTACAATAAAGGCACAAAAGCCCCAAAAAATATACTTTAAAAAAAAGAATGTTTAACTCCTCTGAAGAATTGCAAAAATTTGGATGGCAGAGACATCATCTCACACTGACCTCACTCCTAGTCTGGGCAGTCTTGCCATACAGTATCCAAACTCTGCTTCATCCCAGTCGAGTCTCGGGGAGTCAAAGTCAGCAGTGAGATGACAGTCCAGATCTGTGTTGACCCACACACACACTGGTGGACCACCCGCCGACACGGAGACGTTCGACATGACGTGACAGACACTGTCTCAACCCTCCGCCAAGCACCACATCAGGGATTTGAGGCGAGGCGCAACACCCATGCTGTCATCCACATCTGCCAATTGCTTCCAACATCTCATTAATGTGTTAAGTGTCAGTGATATGAAAATAGCGATCGCCTAAAGTGAAATGAAGTTGCGCTGCTAACATGCATTTGCTCTTACACGAGACAGGCAGGGGCATGCATTTTTAATCTTCACAGCTTCCAAGACTCCGATGTGAGTTCCAAAAAAATGAACCGGAGCGAGCAGGAGCCACATAACAAAGCCTCCAGCTTATTAGGAGATGGTGTCAGCGTGCAGACAGCTCAGAGCCTGCTTAACTTCTTTTTTTTTTTTTTTTATCCGTCAAAATCTTCATCTCAAGGTAAGTAGAGGTTCTAGTGTCTCATTTCTGTTAAGCACTTTACTCACGTCTTCAATCTTTCTGCTCTCAGCTGTTGAGATGTGTTTCAGACTGGAAACCAAAACAAAACCAGCAACTCGAGTTGAGGCTGATACACAAAACTGTAGTTCCCATGGAAACTCATGTATAATAATATATATCAGAAACCGGTGGTGCTGACATTACTCCACCGTGAACACCATTTGAATGGCACATACCTAAATATTTACCGTTGCCCTGTCACCCTGTTGCCCCCGCAACCCCTTAACGGGATAAGCTCCTCAAAAATGGGTGGTTGAATGGATAAAAAAAATTGCTACACCTACACATTATTGTACAGCTTAATCACATGCTACAACCTGCTAGAAATATGCACAAAGCAAACAAATGCCATTATATTTTTGCATTAATGTTCCACAATCATGCAGTCATCTCAGAGAGAGGCAAAATGTAAAGATGACAAACCCTTTCTCCACATGTCTTCTGTTTGGGGAAAAGAAAAAGTCAGAGCAAATAAACCACAGTAAAGACTTGACGAAATGTTATAGGCAGCCACAGAGAGAGGGAGAGAGAAAAACACCTATTACTCAGAGGCAGTGACTTTGCACTTCATTCAAGAACTTACATGTTTTACCAAGTGTTTATGAGTCCCAGTGAGTGGCCTTGTGGGACGTGGGAGTGGAGGACAAGGGCACAACAAAAGGGAGCAGTCTGCTTTAATAGGTGTGTGCTGGGAGAGAGGGACAAGTTACAAGTCTAAGACTGGCCAGTGAACTAGCAGCATTAATAAGCCAGACCCGTGAATATTGTATAATAACAAAGCTTCAAACGAAGATGCTTGAGTAGTGTTTAGCTGTTTGATTAAACCATATGCATGCTGGGAGTTCAGTATTTTACGTTAATTCATTTGTATTAGATTTGACCAATAAATTGAATTAGTAAATCCAAAATGTGTTATCCTAAAAAGAAGCTTTAATATGGTTGATGGTTGTAAGGAAATGATATGTCATGCTGGGTCGAATCTTCTCTGACCATTATCATTACTAACAGCCTCCACAAGGACAGAGCAGCCAAGTGGAAGGAGCCACTGGTTCCAGAAGGAGTTTTCAACACTGTCAGTTCCCATTTTGAATTTCCAGGCAGGGTCTTCCATCTCTGCACAGGACTTCGGAACCTCTGTTAGAGTGAACACTGGATTTTTGGTCACCTCCCTGAACAAGGCCCTTTCTGCCCAGTTACTCAGTTTGCCCGACAGCCAACTCTAGGAAGAGTCCAGGTCCCGAACTTCTTCCATTTCACAATTATAGAGGCCACTGTGTTTCTGAGAACAGTCAGAGCTCTAGAAATGTTTTTATTCCCTTGTCTTAATCAATGCACAACAATTTTATCACATAGGTGTCACATAGAGTTCCTTGGACTTCATGACTTAGTTTTTATGTGAAGTTTAGTGTGTTATAAACTATATTTTACACTATATTTGACTTTCCAGGGGGGCCCAATGTGGTTCACCTGGTAGGGCGTACACCGCTCAGGCTCTGTCCCAGTCTCAGTTGGTTGTTTGTGAACTCCATTTCTCAGCTAATTTTAGCTTGAGATACACACACTTGTAATGGAGTGGAAGAGAGACATGAGACGAGGCATTTGCAAAATGACCACAAATGTCACATCCTTTGGTTTTTCCCGGAAAAATTCAGCCTCAGATCTTTACACATGAATTGGTCCACCGGCTGTGAGGCAACCGAAAAAGTTAGGAGAGGTCTCGTTCTTTAAAGCTACGTTACAATACGTTCACACATTTGCAATAAAAAAAGGGATTAAGACATGTAATAATAATAATAATTGCTTCACATTTTTACATAGTAGCTTTATAACTCCTGATGTTTACACTGTGTCCTTCAGTGTGTGTTTGAAGTCTGTTAAAACTATGACTATTTTTCTTTAAGGTTTAAGGCGGCGATGAAAATGCACCTGATGACTTAGATATCTTATCAAAGATTTGTACCTTTGACTTTTAAGGAACCAGACACTAATCTTTTTGTACTGGTAATTAAACCAGGTTTTAAGTCCAGAAACAGAGTTGCTTGCAATAACTGCTCCAACTCACAAAATATTTTTTTAACATCTCACACTAACATATTGAGAAAAATAAAACAGTCAAAAGAAACAAATTAACAAGCAGCAATTATGGAGATGTAGTACTTGATGTTCTGTATTACCCAGATGGGATCCCACATGACCATGTACTGTATTTCTTTAATTAGGGCCCTAGCAGTATGTTTAGGATTCCTTTCTCATGATACAATTGAGTTTTCAAAAGAGTATCTAATGAAAGAGTTATTACATTTCCATTATCATTATCGTCATTATAATAACAAGCTAATGATCGGGTCTCGTGAGTGTACCTCTGACTCTCACACTCGCAGACACACCTACACAGACGTCGACCCAGGGGCAATCTGTGGAAACATGCCCCCGACTATCTAGATCTCATGTGTGAACAGAGGTTTGGCTCCCCTCTGTTTGGGCTTGTATCACACGAAGTCCCAAAGAGAAGTTCGAACATGACCTCATCAGGCAGAACAAAAGACGGAGTGAAGAGGAGGAGAGAAAGAGAGGGGCTGGGAGGAGCTGGGCTGCCTCGAGGGAGCCAGGGCTAAAGCCTCTGCCGATGTTTTAGAGATTAGGATTTGGGAAGTAAATACGTCTAATTGGGAGGGGAAGGGAGGGAGGAAGGAAGGAAGGAAGGGAGGTGGGTGGGAGGGAGGGAAATTCACAGTGGAAGGAAGGTAGCAATAGCAATATAAAGAGATGGTAAAATTGAAGCAGGTCAAGCTAAGCTTCAGCTGAGGATTAGTTGGTGATTAGTTAGCTCCATGCTCTCTCTCTCTCTCTCTCTCTCTCTCTCTCACACACACACACACACACACACACACACATCACACATTTGGTAGCACTAAGACCACCTCAAATAATTCAGTACTGCATAGGCAACAGTTGCCTTGGTACACAGTGCTATTTTCCAGATGGGTTTTTTTGCACAATAAGGCTTTGCAGCTATTTTAGTGTAGCAGCAATTTTGAGCTGCAGGTCTTGAGAAGTCATTGGGCCCAAAATCATAGCTTTGTAAGTTTTGCTATTGCTACTAGCTAACGTTAGCATTAACAGCTGTTTATTTACCAGTCTAGAAGAAATCTTGTGAGTTCATCATCAAGCTTCATTCCTTTACTCAGCTGTCTCCAGCGGTGGAAAGCAGTGCCAATGTTAACTCTTGTCTGTTTGTTTTTTTCTTTTACTGAAGTTAGCACGCTAACCACCTAGCCCCAGCCTGTCTCATCACTTTCTGACAGCAACTCACTGCAGCTTCCAATCCGCCCTGGAAACATAGCGCTGCTCAGAGGGCGAATTATAACCTCTTGTCTTGTAAACGCAGCGATGGCTGAAGCTCTTGTCAAGTGAAACTCAGCACCACCT
The DNA here is from genome assembly GCF_002814215.2 of Seriola lalandi dorsalis. Classification (NCBI taxonomy): domain Eukaryota; kingdom Metazoa; phylum Chordata; class Actinopteri; order Carangiformes; family Carangidae; genus Seriola; species Seriola lalandi. Next base: position 742,478 of record NW_019525242.1, on the reverse strand, counting down.
GTTCCCGATAAGGGAGCCTTCTTTGCTGCCTTCAAAGGGTGAATTAACTGAACTTAGTTTGAATAATTAGTTCAAGGTCATCAGTTAAGTGAACTTGAGATAACAAGTTCAATAAACTTATTACATTTAGTTGCATAAACAAATGTTCAGCCACATAGACAGCGTTACAGTGAGATTTGCGTTCAGTTTGAAGAGTGAGTTCCTTATTTGACTATGACAAATAATGAATGCTGGGAAAGAGCTTCTTTATAAACTTAATTTGACCATGAACTTTCAACAGTACAGTCATTTCATCATCTCAAGTCCAAAGGCTTCAAGTCTATTTAATTTCCAGCCCCTGTATTAAAAAAAGAATTGAACAGCTGCAGTATATTGTGAAACAGTTTTTACATTAGTCACATGTCCCAGCAGTCACCAAATTGGATACCAACAAGTTGTACATCTGAATTAAATGAAAGAAAAAGTTTTCAATAATGGGCAGGAAAGCTTCAAATCAAATTCACAGCAACAGTGTCCATTGGCTCACCAGGCTCTCTTTTCTATCACGCATATTAATAAACAACCAACTACTTATACCTCCAGGAAACACAAAACAGTATGTGTGGGCAACCCATGAGTCCTCTGTCTCACCAGCTGTCAAAGAATAGTCACCCTGAGAAATATATCTGTCTTACTATATGCTTGACTTTCTCAACCAGCGTCTCGTTTACTTTGACTGATATTATCAGTTATATTGAGCTTATACACAATGTGGTTTTATATAAAGGGGGTGACATCATTGTGACGAATGTGGTTTAAAGGTACAGTATGTAGAGCTGCAGACTGGGTGATGATTCCCTGGACAAAAGATTCTATCAGGGAACTATTCAGGACACTCAAGACCTAGAACCCACGTCCACTCCTGACACTTACTGTATTGACCTGCTTGGTGTCATCAGGTCTCAGGCTGGACTCAGAGATGTGCTGAGGGAACCTTAACTGCTCTCCCAGGTCCTCTGAGAGCTGTCGGAGTGACGTCTGAAGCTAATGCAAATACTGCATCGCTCTTACAAAGAAAATGGTCTACCGCAATATTTAATTCCTTCATTCCCAGATACCATCTCTAACGGTTTTCAGCACTTGGTCAGTTATACCTATGGTATCGCCCCACAGCAAGTGTTGAGCAGTGGCTTGAAATGCTCCAGCGTGCCCACTCCTGCACAGCCAGAGTGTCTGTCTATCCCCAAACAGGCAGGTTTGGCTGGAGAATCTAATGCGGTCTGGCTTAAGTCTCCACACTCCATGAGACTTTAGTTTCCAGACCTCCTCACACTTAATCCAAGCTCCATGCTGTCTCAAGGACGTGGTCTTGCTTAAAATACAGCTGAGGAGTGCTTTAACAATAATGCTGGGGTCACTGAAAAGAGAGGTCACACAGGGTCACGCGTCTATTTTTGTCTCTCCTTCTGGGAGCAGCCATTTTTACATAACACATATAGCATCATAAACTTTGGTAATTATTTGTCGTAATTGACATATAAAGTGGATTAAAAAAAAAAAAGATCTTGGCAGTCATCGTGTAAGCATTCACTGACATGGTTCATGTGTTTGTTTTGATTACACTTTCCAGATGTTGTGGTTTCTGTCCCTGCACTGCACCAGATAGCTGAGCTGTTGATATTGAAATTGAAACCTATTAAGGTTCTCATTTAAAGGCCAGAAAAGAAACAGTGTGCCCTATTTCCCTTATGGGTTTGGAAACAATGATTGTTTTCAGAGAAAAACATCTTTCTGTTTTACATGACAGTAATTTGTATATCAAAGACTTTTTTTTTTTTTAAACTCGCCATCTTTTGTCCAGCTTTATAAATCTCAACTGTGTTGTTGTGGACATTCATATCACAGTGACACAACACAAAATTACACTTTTTAATTGTCGTGTGTGTGTGTGTGTGTGTGTGTGTGTGTATGTCGTCCATGATTGCTCAATCAGCTGTCACTCGAGAGATGACGCACATCTGTTTGACTAATCACAACCATGACGAATACAACAACAGCAGTAACCTCCATTTCACTTTAGTGTGTACATCAATGATAGGGCTGGGCAATACAATACAATATTATTTACATATTTACAAGTTTAAATATTTACATCTGCATCTTTAAAAACAGTTACAGTAACCTCCTGAATCCCTCTCTGTAGTTTTCCTCTTATTTACCTCTTAGTCCTTTTTGCCTCTGATAGGCTAGTTGAGTGACATATGACTCAGACAGGAAGTGTGGAGAAACATTAAGGTGCTGCTTAAAAAGTGAATCCATCTCCATCCAGCTGTTTCTTTTATAGGGTGATCCAAACCAACACATATAAAACCCTCACGTTACACGATTATTTTCGAACTTTAAGCTCGATTACGATTAATGACGGTTCACTTTAGCGCTGTTCTGTCTCTCTCTTTTTTTGAGCCATGCACTCTTCATATTCAGTAATGTGATTGTGCTCCCAAGTGATTGAACACACTGTTGGTTTCACAGTTGGTCACTCAAATTGCTTTTCCTGCAAGTGTTTGCATCTTACTGATAGTGATAGTAGCCCATTATTTTTTACATAAAAGCTGCAAACCATAATAACAAAAGAATTTGTTTGAATTGTTCTGGTGATTTGAACTTTCTATCTCTATCTGTTGGTGAGTTAAGCTGTTTCTTTTGAGCAGTATTCATTTTTTTCCTTCTTTTTTTTTTTTAAAATTCTCCTTGAAAAATCAGCTGCAAAGCCTCAGCTGCACTAAACATCTCACTGGCCTCATTTTTCTGTCTTTTTTCAGTCACTACAACAAACTTAGACTTCTTCTCACTTTAAGCTCAGAACAACACAGTATTGCTTACATTTAGTTTGGATATACAAGCAACGAACAGTCAAGCCTCTGAATCAAAGATGGAGGATGAAAATTGATCCATGAACACACAGAGAGAAAAAGCAGCAATATGGCAGGTAAATAGTAAGACTGTCCAAATCTTTTCTAACTTTACATATTAGTTTATCGACCGAAGTAAGTGACTCACACGGATGCTTGATTTAAAGCACTTCTCTAGTTTAACGTGAAAAAACAGCATGTCTCTAGCTCAAACAGTTTAATAATGATCCTCTAAAGACATTTACTATATATATATATATATATATTTTGTCACGACCCGGCTCTAATGCCGTGACACACAAGGAGGATAAATTTATTTAACAAAAGACAAAGTCAACACCTAAATAACACAAAATACGGTGGGATGTGAGCATCAGTAAATCTGTGATGAATGTACGTGAATGGGTGAGTTAAAGGCAATGTGTGTGTGTGAAAGTGTTGGATGTATAAAAACAAAACAGCAGGAACGCTGGGAAAAATGAATGGGGTGAGAGAGAGAGCTCTGGTTGAATGAAGGCGGGGCTTTATAGTAGTGGCGGCATCGGGCCCAGGTGTCTTCAACTACAAGTTAGCAACTCCGCCCACAAATCACCTGCAGACAAATTGACAATCAGGATGAGAACACAAAAACACAGCCTGAAAGCTGATGATGGAACAGGGGTCCGTCACAATATATATACTGTTGCTCATAAAGTTGGAATAAAATATTTTTTAAATATTTTTTTAGCGCCAAACAAATGTTATGCACGAATTCATTTCACCTGGGTAATTGGGACACATAATGTAATCATTGCACCTGGTCAAAAGTGGTTACTGATGCATTTAAATAGGAATAAACAGAGGATTGTGTCTGAAAACAAAATTATACCAATTTTATGGGCAACAGTGTATATATAATAAATGTAATAATAATATATTTGTGAATGTATGCTGCCATGAGCTTCATGGAGTTGGTAATTGCCCAGCCGCAATCGACAATGACTTTTTAAACTTTGTTATATTGACGCACAATGGAGATCGTATTTTGGACATGTGCCTATGAATGACGTCTGTTGTGTTGCCTTTTTAATGACGTACAAGAAGACTTTCCACTACATTTTCAGTGGCAAACATCAGATATTCCCCAGTTTCTAAAATACAATGGAAAAGCAAAGCGAAACCGACCACCTCTGGCCTGGAAGTTCTCAGAAGGTTCAAGTTATGGGAAACTCCAAGTTACAAGTCATGATGTTCCCACTGTGGAGACGCAGTTATTGTGACTTGTGTTGTCAATGCTAAGCGTATCAGTATTTGTCATGCATCAGCGTGCAGCAGTGAACGCAACAGATCATTGTGGAAATCCCCAAGCGCGACGTGCACTTTGTCTTGTTTACACACAAATTCGCCAAAACTGGACCTTTTCTGAGAAGGTTGAAAAAAGCCTTTTGCTTTGCCTTAATTATGTTGTTTCAGGACAAGAACAATGTCTGTGTTCACTGTCGCTTGAGTAACGCTGACCACTGCGGTCAACAGTTTTTCAGACAATAGTGGAGTTCAATGACCTCTGAGATATAAACTGTGTCTGGCGTCAGATAGATGAGTTAGACTCTGCAGGCAGAGAGAGAAGTGCTGCGTTATCCTTAAAGCAGAGTTTAACCAGTACGCACAAACACACTGGATACTGTGCTCACACACATGCAAAGAAACTTCACACTGTGGTCTTTACCCTCATCTATTTTGTCTTTTCCCTGCAGGGCTCGTGGCACAACACACTTTTGTTTTGTTCTGTTTTAGTGATCCTGAGTGGTGACATGTAAACCTCAGAATAAATATAAATTTGAATGAAACTCTTAAAATGATCTTATGACGATAATGATTCTTATGCCATATCTTGACTATGTTTTGAAAATGATTGTGTGAAATAACTAGCTCAAGCCCAAATATGACTCCAGCGGATGTATTTTGTAATTGTGTGTAAGGGTTATTATGTGCTGAGACTTGGTATCTTCCAGGCCTCCATCAGGATACTTGGGAGCATTGACGGTTTCATTAGATAAAAGGCTGAAATAACCTTGGTCATATGGGAATAAAACTGGAAGGACAGGGGATAAAAATTCAGGGAATAAAAAACAACAGGGTTTTTATTTTTAGTTGGCGATCTCCAGTTTCCCTGGCTGACATTAAATCCATCCCTGAAAGATTTTATCAGCTGTAGTTAATAAAGTTATTTTAGTACATGTGTCAAAGACTAAAGAGAAAAAGACCATGCGCTATGTTTTTGATGTTTGAAGATAACAACCACTGTGTCTTTGCCAAACAGTAAGACAAAGTGAGGTACCTCTTTCTCCTGGAGAACAATCTAGTCACAATCAATTATTACAAAAACTGCACTCATTTTGATCTACTTCATGCACTAGTGGTATACTTTTAAATGTACTTTTGTAACACTTACAAAGACTAAATTGCTTCAAAATATAGTTGTCCCATTTTGCAAAACCTTTAGACATTCAACCTTAATTTGTGATACGATCAAAAGATCCAGAACAGCTACTAAATGGCCCTTCTCGTGAGACTGTTTTGTCAACTGTTATTTCCTAGATCGCAATGAACTTTCAGCCTCAGTTTTGAAGCTCGGAGAAAAATCATTCAGAGAAATGGAAATTTGAACTGCATGACAACTGGGCACACTCATCACAAAATCATTTGATTTGCTAGAAAGCTCAACAACGGCGCTTTAATCTGGTGAAATTGTTTTGTCAGCTGCTGCTTGCAAGGTCAAAAATGACCTTTAAATCTCAACTTCACTGTATTGTATTTATCTTTGAGGCGAGAGTGTGAATGGAGGGGTTGGTGCAGACTGTTGCTGTTTTCACAGCATTGTCAGACATTTGGAGTTCACATTACGACATGACAAGAACATGGAAACCAACATGATGTGTAATGGTCATTGGTACATAGTCCAGTTCCAGGAGCTGGTAAACGCACAATGAAACTGCTGATGGACCGAACCTTCCTTCCAATACAGCAAATTAAAGATGACGGGGCCTCGGGATTCTTCCAACCACATTTCAGAAAGAGTTGCCACATTTCATTTGGCAACCCATGGTCCTGTTGTCCTGAAGCAAGTGATGTTATGTCAAATGTTGGCACTCTGTCTTCCAACACATGGTTAAGACTTCCTGATTAAATTTTTATTTAAAAAAGTCTAATGCAATTGATTGCTGAAAAAGAAAAACATGACTAAATGCCTCTGTTTACCCTGCCTCTGTAACTAAAAGTAAAAAATACCTTTTGTCTTACATCACCTGATTGTCAGTGTGAAACAATCCTCCGTTTACTTTTGCTTACTTAAAACTGAAGCTTGGTGAAGGTTTTACTACTTTAGGTCAACTGGACTCAGGCCAAAGGCACCATACTGTGTCTTACTATACTGTTTAGTACTGATCCCAATACTATTTCAGTGTACTTGAGCTCCCCTTAACTCCTGCACTCAAAGACACTGGAAGGAATGAGAAAATGACACCTAGGAAAACATTCCATGAGGGGACCCTGCTCATGCTCAGGCTGGCGTCCCCAGCATTCCCTGCATGTCCGATGAAGCTGTACGAGCGTATTAGCATTCTACTGACATGGGAAGGTAACGCTACACGAGGGAATGCCTGTGGATTTGCAACCAGAGCTGGTAAACATTTATTTCCAGGCATACTGCTGCCAGAGAAGGGCCAACATATATTACTTTGGAGCCTCACTGAGACAGTCGTGGTGCAAAAAAATGACAGGTTGTGATACTTTTTGTGTCGACTTCAAGAGTGTAGAGTCAAAAATTTATTTTATGTTTGAACTTTTTGTAAAGAAATAGGTTGACATTTTAGGAAATGTGCTTATTTGCCTTCTTGCTAAGATTTAAGATCAGAAGAGAAGATTGATACCACTCTCACAACAAGTCTCTGTTGGTTGGTTGGCAACCTCATGGTGACGACAAGACTCCAGGAAGTCACTGCACCCAGCCAAGAAACAGTTCAGTGCATGCCTCCATTAAACAACACATGTTAAAGAAAAAGTTTAAGACTTAATGAAATACGCTCATTCACTTTCTGGGAAAGTTGGTCCTACCCTCATGTCTGTACAGTAAATATAACGCTCGAATAAGCAGCCAGTTAGCTTAGCTTAGCACAAAGACTGGAAACAACAGGAAACAGTTCAAATCTGCCATTTCCAGCCAATGTCATTATTTCTTGGCAGGGAGCAGTAATTTCTTGGTGTCTTCCTGGTTGCCTGGCAACTGGTCAGAGCCAAGAAATAGTTGCGAAGTGGGAGGAGCTATTTTGCTTTTTTTTATTTCCAGGAAAAACAAAATACTTCCAGGAGTGAAAGTCGCATTGGTTTTTCCCACAGACAATTTTACGTGACTCACACGTCTGTGGCTTGGACAGACATGAAGCTTTCCTGATTCAAGTGATTAACAACAGGGTTATAAAATGTCTGCTCCTTTAATGGAAAGGTAAACGCTTATTTTATAGCTTATATTTTGGCTTAAAATTCTGCTGCTAATGACTGAAAACACAATCTGCAGTTTAAATAAGTTCATGTTTATTTTCTGTGATAGACAGACTCAGCAGCTGTTGTGCCACTTTTTCTCAACAACTTAGCTTTGTTTTGTGTATTGAGTTTTTTCTATACCTTTACTGTTCTAATTCCTGCCTCTGACCGCCTTCCTCTCCACAGCAACTGCACAAGAGACTCATGGGTGCTGTGGTATTTAGACCTGCCCTCTGTGCCAAAATGACAGACTAAACATCATTTTTGAGGAAACTGAAATAATTAAAATTTGTGAGCATATCATAAACCCATAGTGTCTTTCTGTGTTAAGTAAAATTAAGGTTATTGCTTAAAGAAAAAAAATAATGTGGTTCTTTAATGGATTAAATAAACCAATCTTTGTGCCAATTTGAGTTTATTGTACATACATGACAATGTCAAACTTCACACTCTCAGCCACAAAGCAAAATTATTTTTCCCAAAAGGTTGAAAAACATCTTTTGCTTTAAAGCTGCTGGTAAGTTTTATTTATTTATTTGTTTATTTGATTGGAACAATGCATGTTAATGAACATCAGTATATAAATACACAATGTAAACATGCCATATTGTAGCTGTAGCAAAAAAGTGGAACCAGGCTAGTTGTTTCCCTCTGTTTCCAGTCTTCATGCTAAGCTAAGCTAACTGTCCACTGTCGTTAGCTTCATATTTATCACACAGACATGAGATTGTATCTCATCTAACTCTTGGCAGGAAAGTGAATAAGCAAGTTTCCCGAAATGTTGAACTGGTCCTTTAAAAATAAAAAGCTTCTGACTGCAGTTTAATAAGCAGCATACACAGTAGGAGAATGACACAGAAAAGAGAGTTGTACTGATTTAAAGAGGGTTATAACATTATTTTTATGTTTGTTAAATACATTGAATAAAAAAGTTCTTCCTTTTTTTGTTTCGAGATATTGACATGAATTAAGGCAATCCTGCTTCCCATGGTCTATGCCTCTTGGTCTCTATTTAAAGAGTATTTAGCAGTAAGCTCATGGAGCAAGACTAACATGTCTATTTCGGCATATTTATGTGCTTAAGTTGTGCCATAAAAATATGTGCATTGGCACAGAAAACAATACCATGTGTGTATATTTACATACAAGGACTAGGTTCATCTAGGTGCTCTCAGTTCATGGCTCTGCCCCACAGTATGTGCCTAATCTTATGTGCACTGCAAATGCATCACATTTTCCTTCAACGTTTGGACCACAGTGGAGTAACTTTTAATAGCATAAGAAGGGGATGCACTCCAAAATTCCTGTGTGGTGAAGTTTGAGAGACAGCTTGTGCTTGAACGTCAGACAGCTTTTGAGTCCGACGCGGAGGGGCCGTGATCCTGGGGGCCCCACATGTGACAGCTTTCTCATCAATCATTCCTGCATATTCTTTAAGTAAACTTTTGACTCATAATCTTCCCGGCCTGCTGTTGCTATCTCTTTGTGCTGAAACATGTTTGTTTTGCTCTTTGTAGGCACTTCGTCATGCCTGGTTATGAAGTTACAAACCCAGCAGTGATGGAGGGCAGCCCTGGCTTTGCTCAGCTGTTCTATTGTTCCTCTGAGGGGGAAAGGTTTAAGTGGGAGGGCCCTGCCTTTAGTTTCAGGTACCTCACAGCAATGGAAACTAAATCAACCATAAACATCTGAAGCATGTACAATCACATACATGTGTGGCTACTACAGCTGGGGTCAATTTGAAATGTCCTCACAACATAAAAAGACATTTTGACCTTCGATTCCCACCCAATAACATCTCTTCAAGAAATGAAATCAATGGGACATTTTTCCCTCCACTGATGACCTCATGCCTCAGAGATGTCTGACGTCATTATGGGAGCTCTCGCTTTTAGACAGAAATCCCCACAGGTTTCTGATCAGTACTTGCCAGGTTTCGATAAAGGAGGTTCCATCCCCACCCCGAGTCTCCATAGAGACTGCGCTGACTAATAAAAATAGCTTGTTAGCTCTGTGAAGCCAGTGTGGGAGGGTTTCTTTACTGTATTTTCCCTCTCTCCATCCCACTCTCAGTCTCTGTGTTCGAGCAAAGATTTGACTTTTCTGTTGAAGCAGGATGTGAACGTGAACGTTTTACTGCACATATCACCATTTCCTAGAAGCTTATAAATGATTTGTCTCCATCCACCTCGCATGTTTGTGTTTATGTACGGTACTGTACTCTGTGTGTGTGCATGTGCGCTTTTCATGAGGGATGGGAGTCTGGTGGTTAGACAAAGGTCTCCAGGAAGCAGAGAAATCAAAGCCACATGGGCGCTTTCAGTGTCTGTCTATACTTTCAAAGTGAATGGGAATGGGCCATAAACATCAGGATGGGCCCATAAATGTCAGGTTGAGGAGACAAATAATAGGTGGCAGGTGAAGTTCATGGAGGTACGATGATGCTTTTCTTCTCGTAAAATGCTTGAAAAAGGACAGATGTATAGGGGTGGCTTCCCATTTTTAGCCTGTTTCCTCTCTTATCACTCAGTGAAATATTTTATGGTGACACGTGGATATGCCTTATATCACGCTCCATATAGTAGCTTATAAAAGCAGAGAGATGGATATGACTGTAATGGCTTAACAGAGGGATGAAAAAAAATAAAAAAAGCTCTTTTAGTTTAAAGAAAAGTTTCCAGTTTCTGATTCATGATTTGACTTGGTGCAAAAATGGTCCACAAATATGATTGTTCAAACTTACATTATGACACTTCATAAACAGCTAAAGCTCACAATTGGTTGATAGTACATCAACTTCATGTCATGGGTGCACAGTGTCTCCTGATGTTCTTCATGTAAATGTTTTTTACAGCAGAGCAGCTATGAACACACTGAGGCAACAAGTGCCCATGGGATTTGACTGATTAGAGTAAATTTATTGGAAATTATAATATTCACTTTACTACACATCTGGATGCAAACATTTTTTGTGGTAATGTTAAATGTTTTGAGCTAAAATTTAGTATTCACGCCTAGAATAACAGCATTGTTTGTGTTGATTGCATGGTGAATGGTCGTGAGAAAATACATGATGTAACAACAGCGTCCTGCCTTTGATAAATATATCACTTGTCAGTTGGAGATGTTGTGACTACAATAACTACTGGTGATTTCCTTGGAGCTCGTTTTCCAGGTAGCATGGTAAACCTGACTGTGATAACTGGCAGAACCGTGTACTTATAGTTCTGACAGTGGTGACAGTTTATTATGTCATCATTTTCTTATGACAACGATCTCATAGCAACAAAATAAAACAATGAAATGAGAGTTAATGTTACTGTTGGTGAAACGTGATGACGGATAGTGAAGATGAAAGAGTATAAGATAAGAAAGACTTGTACTTAAAAAGTATCTCAGAACCCAGAAAAACTATGATTAAGAATATTTCTAAACTAAAATTGATTGGTGAATCTTGGCTGCATAAAAATAAATTGACTCGACTTGACTGTGTTAATATATACAGTATATTAAATCTATTTGAAAGGCATGTTCAGCACAGATGAAGACAAACAGACAAAAACACACAAATAATTTCATATTATTTCAGCTGCATACAGCTGTTGTTTACCCACCATCTATTTGTTTTACTGTATTGGAATCCTTAAAGCTTGTGCTCCCTGTGGACATAATATCAAGTCCCATTCATGCATAACTACAATGTGTTGAATATTTTTTTCTGGCCATGGACTTCTTCTGCAGGCATACACAGCGTTGCTCTGCCCTAAATGACTCCCTCATTCCCTCATTCAATCTCTACTGTAATAAGCACTTAATAGTTTACCCAGTAATTAGCATTAAGTAGAGATCTTGGACAATTATGAATGGGATTGTCAGCAGAAAGTATTGCACATAATATGGACACTAATACTCCATTGTGGAATCTACAAGGGCTCTTACAGTATGTAAATGTCCCACACAGGACTCAGACACTCAATTAAAATGACAGGCGGTAGATATAGTGGATATACAGTAAATATAGACTAAGTTTGACAGCCATGATTAAACTGGATCTTGCAAAAAAGTGCTCTCTCTATCCTACTCCGCCGTGGGTCAAGCCTGATGTTTAGTTTGGATAAAAGAAAATCACTTATACTCTTTTTATTTATTGTATGGAGCTGTTCATTTGATTCATTTTAATAGGGAAATCACGGGTAATTCATCCAACCACACTGTGCACAGTACATTTCTGTATCGTGCCTTAATTCACTTAAAACAACAGGCCTTTTTCAAAGCAGAAAATACTGACTTGTAGTAGTAAGGAACCGGTAATAACATTAACAATGACTCTGATCTATTCAGTTGTCCCAGTCAGCCATGACAGTGTGACAGTGAGTCAGCATGCATAACACCCAGACCATGAAACTGTAGCAGCTAAATGGAATTCAGCTGTCATTCAATTTATTATTTACACCTGTGTTTTTCCTACACTGACATGCTGAAATGTCTCAAGGCATTTAGCTGATAAAGGAGCAAATGGTATCTTGATCTGTTGTTAGCCCGCTCACAAATAACCTGGTAAGAACCAAAATAACCAAAACCTTGGAATTCAGGGGCAAAACAAATGTTTTTGTTACAACACAACAGGTGCTGCACTGCATCTGTTTCGCTGCTTTGTCCATACTGCTCTCTGCTCGTCACCATTACACCATAGGACTTTTTCTCTGTGCTAATAGTGGTAACCAATCAAGGAAACTTGATATGGATATGCTGCTGATGTCAGGTTAAAATCTAAGAACCAAAGAAAAAGGTTGAACTGTTCGAGCTTGGCAGGAGAGGGTGAGAATGTGGGTGACAGGATGACGAGTTAGCGTGAAGTGGGTGAGTGTAACTGACTCAATATAAATAACCCTGGCAATAGTTGTTGTGACATCTTTAGTATGTGTTTTGTCAGACAGGTTAACAAGACTATTGTATGTGTATGTACCTATTTGTATGCATATACTGTCTATAGTAAACTTACTGACCACTCAAAACGCTTTAGAGTACTTGCTACATTCATCCATTCACTCACATTCATATGTCACACTCATACACTGATGGAACAGCCATCAGGGGCAATGTGGGGTTCAGTATCTTTCCCAAGGATTCTTCGACATGCGGCCTGGAGGAGCTGGGGATCGAACCACTGACCTTCTAATCAGTGGACGACCTGCTCTACCTCCTGAGCTGCAGCCGCACTGTCTATACGTATATATATATATATATATATATATATATATGTATATATATATATGTATATATATATATAGATGCCTTTTGTATGTGTATATGTGTGTGAATAAGGTGTATGGGCCCATGCATTCACATATGCAAACGCTTGTGTGTATCCATGTACATTTGTGATATTGGTTAATTGTATGTTGTTTTTTTTTTACGTCCTTATTATTATTATTTAGTAACTTTCCTTCATTCTGTGAATTTTTTCTCATCGCCTGCTGGTGGATGGAGCTGGGAGGGCTCTCGATATGTTAGCACACTTGATGTACTATACATTGCTTATGTTTCTTCCTCCCAGTAATGAGGTAAAAAAGGTGAACGAGACTATTGCTAGAAAGGCTAGCGGGAGGACATCACTAGTTTTAAGGTATTTGTAGTTTTAACAGATTTACACTCTGCTGAGGTTCCATTTAACAGTGGATTAATCATCTAAAATGGAGCCATGTTGTCACCCTTACATACAGTCCTGTCTTGGTCTGTTGAAAAACATATATGAATCATGTTACAATATGAAACTTGGGTTCTTCTGTTACACACAGTAGTCACACTGAGGCCAGATTTGATTAAACCTGACTGTTCAGGGATGTGTTCCCTGTGAGCATAGTACAAAATGAAACAGCAGAGGTGTTAAAATTTTTATTTTTTTTACACCCTTAGTAAGGATGTAATAACGTGGGCTTTTAGCGTCCCTCGAGGTCTTGGGCCCTGGAGCAGTTTCTGGTCTAACTAATAATCACAACACTTGGGCTATTTAGTTAACTGAATATTAAAGGCAGCTGACGAGCCAATTCTGTCAGTGCTTTACGTAATGAATGACCTCGACCCTACGGCGCATCCATCAGATCTGACTTTCTGCAAGAAACTGCAATATTTGTTTGGCAAACTCAAATGACTCAGCTCATATTTGCATCTGATCCACACCTTCGTAAAGTAATGGAATACCCCAGCAAATTGACAGCGGCTGATATTTGTTCTATTTCTCTGCAAAGCCGAGCCAGAAAAACAGTTTTGACTAGAATCCAATCAGTCATTCAAAGCATGCAAGCCAAGAACCTGTCCACGCTGGAACAACAGCCTTTCTTTGGGAGAGCAGGACTTTGTCGTACTGTTTACATGCTGCATCTCTGACTCGCCAAGTTAGGTTTTCAGCACACGCCACGTGTGTTAGCTTGTAGACCAAACATTTTGTTTTGCAAATGAAGAAATGCAGATTTTGTTTGGTTGAGTTTTGAGTGCATTCCTATGACTTGCACATTAAGTGTTCTGCTTTGTGTATTTAGGGATTTAACGTTTTCTCTCAAACATGTTGATTCTACAGTGCGTTACTACGTATTTGGGATGTCTGTGCGAATGAGTGTGCAGCATAGAGAAGGTAAACTAGCTCTCTTTGTTCATAAGGAAAAGTGTGGATGTGCTCGTGCAATGGAAAACATAGCTGAAATGCAGAATTCCTCATGCTCATCATTCTAAATTAAGCAACTGCACAGCAAGGTACATTAACAATACAGGAGAGTGAGTCAACCATTTTTCCAGAGACCATGTGACACATTTAGCAGAAAGTGATGAACAGATAAACCACAGACCCAGTGTCCTACACGTCTACCCGCCAATGATGATACAACTGAAGTAGATTTTGTTTGAGTTTCTTGTTAAACACCCTGAAAACTACCATTCACATACTCTGTCATTCATTGGCAAGAGAGGACAGTAGTGGTCAAGCTGAGAACTTCAAATAAACCAACTTTTTTTCAGTTTCCCTTGTGAAATCTAATTTGAGGCATACAGTAAGCCACAAGTGTCATCACCTGCAAAGCAGAACCTGGCTGTTATTTTAGTCTCCTTGCTTGTGACCTACAAGAGTTATTAATAGAATAAAAATGAAGAATTCCAAGTACGAGGAGCCAGTGACACATCAGGAAGAAGACAGTGTCAGCGAAGTGTCAAGAGATAAACTTCTGGTTTGCATGTCTGGCTTTCAGAAGGTATTGACCTATTTTTACAAGCAGAGCAGTCAAGGAAACTGCTTGCCCTTAAAGGAGCTATGTGTAAGTTTTGCTACTGCTACCAGCGGTAGCGTTAAAAGCTGTTTACTTACCAGTCTAGAGGAAACGTTGCAAGCTCAGCATCAAATTTCATTCCTTTACTCACCAACAGCTGGCTCCAGAGGTGGAAAGCAACATCAATGTTAATTCTTGTCTCTGTCACGTCTTTTCTTCTACTGAAGTTAGCATGCTAACCAGTTAGCCCCAGCCCGTCTCCTCACTTTCCACTAGCAACTCACTGTAGCCTCCAGTCTGCCCTGAAGACATTGCGCTGCTCAGAGGGTGAATTATAACTTCTTGTCTTATAAAGAGAATGATGGCAGAAGCTCTTGTCAAGACACAAGTAGCTTAGCAGTAAGTTGATGTGTTTTGATCACACTCCTGCTAGCTAATAAAGTTTGTACAGGCAATATGCAAAGCAAATTCTCACCTTACGTTAATCACACAAATTTTATTCCCAGTCTATTATGCAGTGTGGTAATTTGCCCCAAAAAGCATGTACTCTACAGACATTAGCTGTAAGCTAGTTAGCAACATACGCCCCACGTGTTTGTGGAACGTGTCTTTGTGTGTTTGTGCTCAGTTCAGACTCTTTGACTTTTCATTTTCCTCCAGTTCCTCTCCCTTTTCCTCTGCTCTCTGCACATTTGTGTAATGCTGTCATAAAAACTCAGGATACAGCTACTTAACCTGGTAGCATGTAATGACTTATCAAAGTCACAAAGAAACATAAAAGAAACTTCAAATATATATTCTGGTTGTCTGTGGTCAGGTCTAGGGTGAATTCATCTTGCATATTTTAAACAATTTTTCTTATGCATGCACTCAGCTGCCTTTCTGTGTTTATGCAATTAACCAAGTGAAATGATTTGCACCTGTTTGCAGAGGATATACAGTACACATGTTATTGTCTGGTTGTGGTAATTTTGCATTGCTGAGTGAGTCAGGAGCACTCTGCCTCAGA
This sequence comes from Seriola lalandi dorsalis, assembly GCF_002814215.2. Classification (NCBI taxonomy): domain Eukaryota; kingdom Metazoa; phylum Chordata; class Actinopteri; order Carangiformes; family Carangidae; genus Seriola; species Seriola lalandi. Next base: position 726,804 of record NW_019525242.1, on the reverse strand, counting down.
CAGGATAAACGTATTCTCAGCCTTCAGGAAGCTTGTAATTCTTTGTAGCAACAATGAGTCACCACTTTACCACAAGCGTTGGTGGAATATTTTAGTTAATCACATCTGGGATTAAGGTTCTGCACATCCACTCTGTGTGTGTTTGTGTGAAACCAGGAAAATGAAATCAGATAATTACAGATTTAAGTGAATAAATGCAAAAGCCTCTTATTTCTCCTCTAGATAATTTAAAATATGTACTGTTCTGAGGTCAGTTTTATGATGTAACTCTTAGTGATGTGACAGTAAGAGAGCTCTGGTTTGCATCACACTTGCGAGCAGTTGGGGTCATTCTGGGGACTATTGATGGTGTCCAGATCTACACTTGAACTCGCAGTGTGAATAGATGACATACTAAAAAAGAAAAAAAGGAAAAAACAATGGTCATATGGTCTTCCCATCTCTTTTCTCTTTTCACTGTCAAAGCCAAAGCTGACATTTAAACATAAATTATTATATATGACACATTTAAATTAAACTATTTTCAATATTTACCAGTAATGTTATTTTATTAATTTAGCAAAAATTTGTTTTATGAAAACTTTACAGTTTGTTGTATCAACATCATGTACATGTTGTCGTTTTTCTAAAAATATTTTGAATCATGAAAAACATGATTTTACAGAGCAATTACAAAATCAATCCCTTCACACAGAATAATACAGTGCTGTCATCTGAAAATTACATTTCCAATTTTGACATCCTATTTTTACACTATGGTGTATAAAGTTTTAATATCACAAAACATACTTGTGTCAAAAACTTTGCATATAAGAATAAAATTATCTATGCATCTACAAAATTAGTAGCATTACAACTATGTTCTAATTTAAAGGGGCAATCAACTAGCTTTACACAGACAGATCAGATTGCTCGTCATTGGGGATATTACCCCTATGATGTCATCAGAGTCATCTTCAAGTAGGCCTGGGCACTAAAAACATCAAGTTGCATTATTGGAAATGTATTATTCATTGCTTGTTAATGTGATGCCATATGTGATTCATGGGACTATTTGTAAGATTTCTCTGCTGTGTTTTCATGCCTGGAGCGGATCAGGGAAATTTGTCGCTTGACTAGAGCTTCAGCCATTGTTGCGTTTACAAGACAACAGGTTACAATATATCCTCTGAGTAGCGCTACGTCTTCAGGGCAGATTGGCGGACTGGGAAGTAAACAGCTGCTAATAATAAAGTTAGCTGTGCAGCAATAGCTATGTAGCAATAGCAAAACTACCAACTACTACTCCTTTAAGGTGTTGAATATAAATGTCATTGCAGATGTCTTTGGGGCTAAAGCGATCAACTTGATCAGAAGAGAACACACTAGAGGCCTCATTTGCAATAATGGGGCAACAGTATTGTCTGGGAATATTGAATCAAGGGAACTCTATCCTGACTCACTCACATGACTATGCTGAATATACAACTAATCACGTGTTTATGAAAGCTATAACAACTGAACTGTCCTATTTGAAGTTCATGTTATACATGACTTTAATGCTGTTAAACTGAAACAAACACTCATCCACCAGTTGTGTGTATTGTGTATTGTATTGCTCTGCGTGGGAGACTACGAGAAAACTAGATGAAAACCAGAGAAGTGATGATCAATGGCACACCAGGGTTCAATGTGTTCTTGCCAGTCAGCACATCACTGAGGTTGTGTGTGGCTGATGAGGGCACTCCATTCCATGTCAAGATGGCACATCAACTGTTGCAGAACGAGGTCTTCGCCAGCCTGTCACCGGGCATCCTGCACAAGCCTTGGAAGCTTACAGTCATTTTGCATTCAACTTGTAATATTCACACATGTACTATACACGTGTTTTCACTCACAAATAAACACGCACAGAGATTCAAGTGAAGCTTCTCACTACAAGACTTCAGCAACACTGGTCAGCTGTGTCCATCTCTATGAAACACAGCTTAAAATTCACTTTGCTGGTGCGCTCAAGTGGCTCACCTGGTCGAGGTGAACCATTTAAGCTCAGTCCTTAACACAGCAGCCTGGGTTCAAGTCTAGCCTGGGCTTTTGCTGCATGTTCTTTTTTTGTTGATGAAGAAGTATCAATACAATGTTGGCAGAAATGATATCTGATCTGAATCTCCACTATCCGTTTCCAGATTAGACCTTTTTCACAGCAGACATGAGCTGTGTCCTAATTCATGGGTCAGACTATGAACGTGTGGACTTTGTAGCCGCCGTAGAAGGCGAAATGAACCGAAATGAGACGGTCATTTACGGTGGATTTTCGCTTTGTGTCACCAGGTGTGCCTGCTCTTATTGCTGCATCGCAAAGTACAGCTCCTGTCACCCAGCAACCTTTACAAAAAAAGGCCCTTGATTACTATTAACATATGCAGAGGCTCAGTGAACCAGCACACACAATAACTGACACTGTTGAAATGTCTTACATGAGAAAGGCCAGTTATCTTGCTGTAGTTTATTCCTACACACTTTGAATTTTAAGGTGATAAATAAAACTTCATTTTACAAATAAAAATCATTTTTAAATTCACAGGTTCTAGATGTTTTTCTTAGTTTCATCCGTGGACTTCTAACAAAGCATCAGTGTCTTCAGGAGGATAGTTTTCTAATTAGCATCAGTATTAGGAGATATAGTTCGGCACGTCTGACTGGATTTCACACACTATGTCAAGCGTCTCATCGTGACAGCATTGACAGTGAAATGCTCCCTTATTTTTGTTGGCTTGATAAGTTTCCTGCTTCACAACAGTTTGACAGTTTCAGGTTGTTGGAGAAGGCTCCAACAGTGCAGGTGTTATCCTGTTTTGTCAATGATTGTTAGAAAACTTTGCTGATTGAGAAGACGCTAATGTACAGCTGGTATCATGGGGCTTAGAGCCAGCAGTACAGCCTGATGTGATCGATCTATCACTCCACCCATCAGTTTGGGTCGAGCTTACGTCAATGAGTCTGTGCTGATTAATGAGCCAATAGTGAGAGACTCAGGAGTGAAGGACGCCACAGGAAAGAGCTAACTGACTGGACGGCCGCTTGATCACCACTCCAATAAAAAAAAACATTTGAAAGGATTAGGTTCACCATACCATAAAACCTTTCCATATAAAAGGTCTAGCAATATGTACAATACACACTGAGATGCCACCTTATTAAGTACACCCAGCCAACAACTGCTGTTTCCAAGATCAAGAATAAACTTTTACTCTTGTTTTCAAAAAACACAGAATGAAGAGAGCAAATCCACTTTGGTTAGTTTCCCCATTAAAATTTAACAGCTTTATAAATTGTATTTGTTTTTTACAAATTAAAGTAATTAAAACTAATAGTGCAAAGATTAGTAGAGATTGTGGCTTTTGTTCGGCATACTGTCATTAGTTACTAATTTAGTAGGACAGTCACTAAGCTAACCAGCATCTTGGTCAGGGAACTGATGAACTTGTAACACTCCTGAACAATACTTCCACATATATATTAAGATGAACAGATTAAGTGAAGTTTATGTAACACTCATGGTAATGACTGGCTTTCAGTACAGTACATTTTTGATTTCAATAAACAGCAGGGCAAGCCTCTCAGTACCACCATGTCCTCTCAGGGGTGACATGCTGTGTCATTGTGGGCTTGTAGTTGCAGTTGTAGCTCCCACTGATGCTGTGTCATTGTTACCAGATGATGGACACAATGCTGCAATGGTTTGCTTTTGGCCTCAGAATAAAGCACGCCCCCCTCCCTCCAGAGTCCAATTCCTGGCCCATGTGCAACCATTCTGATGCAGACCCCCTGGGTGTGTGAATCCTCTGGCAAGTGCCCATTTAGGGGCAGAAGGGGGCGAGAACATGGCCGCAACCAGTTGGAACACCTGCAGTTCTGGGATGAGCCGGTGCCGTACTCTGCCAGGGGCCATTTGAGGGCACTTTGAGGGGGTCTGGCACGGAACCAAAGGAAGTTTTATAAGGGGAACTGGCACGATATCAAGGCAAAAACACCAAAAAGTAAGAGTACAGGGAAGTAACCATGGTGTAGAGAATTGGTCCCATTTTTAGGTTGGTAATTGTAACAGTGGAGGGTCGTCTCAGGTCAGTCAATGATAAAATGAGCGCGCCTCAACACTTGTGGCCGACAGACAAAACAGTCACCCTGAGGCTGGAGTACTGCTTTTAACTCAGTGGAGCATGAAACCCTACTCCAGACTAGAAAATATATATCATGGGATATAAGACAGACAAAACTTTGGTCATGCCTGTGAAAATAGTTCTGAATAAACTCATTTTAAAATGACTTAGAGATACACACTGGATGGTGACTGACATAATAAGTGTTAATGAAGTACTTTTTAATGAACTTACATTTGTTTGAAATGTTGGAAATTTTATATTAGAAACATTTCTTCAGTCTCTGTTTCTTTCAGTTTTCTTCTTTCAGCAGAATACTGTTACATTGCCCTGGGATAATAAATCCAAGTTTGCAAGCTTACCTATTATAACGATGTGTGTGCGTTTGTGTGTTTGTAGACAAGTGCATGAGACACAAGGTTGTCCACGTTCCTCCTTGTCCAGGCATATCAAAGGCAGGTGCCAACCCTTGTGTTCTCGCCAGCCTGATCCCGTGCCAGATTCCAAAGGTTAACAAGATTCTGCACTCTGCAACCAGCCACAGACAATACTGCCATTCTTCTCTTTGCACATACCTTCTTTGGTTCTCCTTTCCAGAACCTCCTTGTTGTGCCGCACAAAACCAGGCTTGTGTGACTTGAACCCAGGAACGTGCTGAGGAAAGATGATCGTGACATTTACGTGTAATAACACTTTTTACACCGAAGAAGGGGGAAATTCTTCTGGATTAATTTGAAAGTGGTATTGTTTAAAATGCAGCATAGGTTTTTCTATTCCTTTAAATATATGGATATAAATACATAAATACTGTAAGTAAATATATAATCACTCAGCTATTATATAAAGCTTAGTGGATGTTTGTTTTAGAAGTGCAAAGCGAGGAGCAGTATCTGGAGCACACCGTTATAACTACAGCTTTTAATTAAGCACAGCGATAATGTTCTGACTTAAAGCAAGACTTTATTCATGCATTATGTCCAAATGTCGCACCTTAATAAAAAAAAAACCCTTCAACTTTCAACAATGCGCTCTCTTCACTCCAGAACCTGCCTCAGCTGCCCTTTCTGCAGAGGCACCAGTTATTCTTCAGGTTAGAGTTAGAGAGTTGTTTGGCCTGTATTTAGCGTCAAAACAGGTGGTTTTGGCTATTTTTGCATTACAAGTATCCCTGAAATTTAATGAATGCACGGTAACAATTCAGTTAACCCCATTAGTTTTACAAACGGCTCACTTAAATGAAAATATTTAAAGTTGCATTAAAGATGTATTAATTTGTACTTTTTCACTGCTGCTGAACGTGGTTTCTTACCACAAGTAGGTAGGTTGATTGCTGCTTGACAAGAGCTCTGGCCATCGTTGCATTTACAAGACAAGAAGTTATAATACTCCCTCTGAGCAGTGCTAGGTCTTCAGGGCAAAGTGGAGGCTATGGTGAGTTGCTATCAGAAGCTAGCTGGTTAGCATGCTAACCTCAGTAGAAGAAAAGTTGCGATAGAGTTAACATTGGTGTTTCTCTCCACCTCTTGAGACAGCTCTTGGAGGGTAAAGGTATGAACTGGACACCACAGTGACTCGGTATCAGAAAGTGACGACGCAGTCTGACCGGGCTGGGGCTAGCTGGTGACCGTGCTAACTTCAGCACAAGAAGTGATGGAAACATGAGGGTTGCCTTTCACCGCTGGAGACAGCTCCTGGTGAATAAAGGAATTAAGTTTAATGCTGTACTCACAACATTTCTTCTAAACTGGTAAGTAAACAGCGGCTAATGCTAACGTTAGCACTGTGGAAATAGCAAAACTTACAAATAGCTCCATTAATTCATCTGTAGCAAGCAAACACTTGCTTCTTTACACATCCAGCAGACACAAAGAAACTGTTTGGAGTCATGCTACTGTCCACACGACCAATGTAAGTCCAATATTCAATCACATTTTCAGCTTTTGTTTGCTCTCCATCAACTCCTGATATTTTTTCCTGAGGAAATATATAAAATACAAGCTGGTTGCTTACTGTGTCTCTACTGTTTGGCGAGTACAGCATTTTTTTTTTACTGAAAACAGCTTCCTACTGCTGCTAGAAACAAGATTAATGCTGTCAACAGTAAAGAAAGCACCTGTTTCATGTGAACACAGTCCATTCTGTAATAAAACTACACTATGCTTTCTTAGAGAAGAGATACACTCTCATTTAATGACCAATACAAAGTAAAGATGATATATAACTACAGCCAGAGTAACATAAGATATTTAACAAACGTTAACGTAACCCACTCTTAACCACTACCACATTTCTGCACCAGTGTGTCCGTGTCGCCGTCTTACTTATTTATTATTCATTCTGCAATGAAGTCATAGTCTATAAGTGGGCGAATATCTGTCAGCCTGAGTTAGACTGCACTCAGACGATCTGTGAAATATTTTTCTTGTCTACTGGGCGATAAGGAGACTAGAAGGAGGCATCAGTGTTGTCAAACTGCAGAGCTTCAAAGTATCTAAAGCCATTTAGCTACCACTTGAAAAAAAATGTTCTAAAAATTAACATAGTAATTGTTATGTATATAACAAGAAAAAATATAGAGCACACAAATGGGTTACTATCATAAGAAAATACAGAGCGTAGATTCATATGAAACATGCATGGTCCAGCTTTTCTCCTCACTGAGAACCACTGTGTTCCATTACAGTCATAAACACCTAGCTGCTTTGCTGACATGAACTATGGCACTTTGGACACGAGCTGTCTGAACATGTACGCGTGCACACAAATACAGCACATGTACGCACAAACACAAAATGGGCTGCCTTACAGTTGGGATTGAGTTTCACAAGTGCTCTGTGTGAAGGGCCTGCAGAGATTTGCAGCCAAGGCCACGGATGCAGCAGTGCAGTTTTATTGCCTTCTTATTTTGACCATTTTAACATTCAGCTACTAGAGCCAAACAGCTTGATAGTAAAGTTGCATCCACCCACCCATTCTCCCCAGTTTCTTCTTTTAAACCTGTCTTGAGGAAAAGTTCTGGAGAAAATGGTTACGGTTTACTCACCAATAGAAACTACAAAAGTAAGGATCTGGGGCAATGAAATGACAGGTTTGATGGTACATTCAGTGGTCACAAATTTTGCCTTAAGAACAGGCTGAATGGTGGTAGAATTTAGGTCCATGCTGACTTGACAAAGTAATGCATGTTCTGCACACCACACAGCCAAGCTGCAAACCTAAATTCCTGAAAACATCTTCTGTGACACAACACATGACCCTGAAAGAGTAGAGTGTGACCATGAGGGGATGCACCTGGTCAACAACAATGCTGAGGTACACACTGGCATTCGAAGTATGCTCAGTTGATATATGTATATATCAGGAACCACACATTACACCACAAGCAATCTTAAGCTTTGACATGAGTCAGGACGGATAAATGACATGCCTGCTGAAACAGTAATCGATGCACAATGCTGTGTTTTCAGCCGCAGCCCCGAAGTGTACCTCTTTTTGAGATACAGGAACCACAACAGCCATAGCACATTGAAAGTCAGACAGATAATTCACTTTGATCATTTCAAGTCAAGCTGACATTTACATCCTTCTTAGCTTATTGTGTAGATAAGATTTTTTCTTTTGGGTCTCCTCATGTCATGCAACAGATTCGTTTCCATGTTTTCAAATGTATCAATAGACGCTGATTCCAAGATATGTTTTTAACTCCATGACATCTGCAACACCCCATATTTTTACACTTCAAGTGGATTTTTTATTTTGTTTTTTGTCCTCCAGCACAGACAGCTGTTTAAATCCCACAAATCTACTGTTGTGTTTACATTACATGAACTTACTGATGGTAATGATTGAGCAAGGCTTCTGATGTCAACATGAGCTTTTTGATTTTACAGTACACAAATTAACTTTAAGATGAGGGAGGACTCATTACGTTATGATGTTTCTTTTTTTCACTTTCAAAGTGACAGCTAGTTATCCTAGCTTACTAATGTCAACACAGATTCCCTCTAATGAGATTTTACTTTTTATTCATGTCATTATTCATGTTACCCCACACTTTAAATCACTCATTAACAATCATATGGCGTAACATATGTTACTGCATAATTCCTTGTGTATGAGTCATGTGTTTGCACAGTATTAAAGGTCCGTAAGTGATACTTCCATGTCTTCTTTGATTACAGAGCAGGTGTAGGTTCTATATTAATACCATGAAAGTATCAAAACGCTCAGTCCATAAGAGAAATGCACACAACCTGTATTCAGAAACTGAGCCTTAAAACTAGCCGTCAGGACTTCTGGAATTTTGTGATGTCACAAAAAAGCAGTCACCACCCTCAGCCATACTTCAAGCCGCACCCACCTGGACCCACCATCCAACCTTGTTGGATTTGATTTGACCTGAGATCTGCGATATCTTTATTGGAGAAAACGGTCAGCCAATCAGAGGAGAGGCTCAAAGCCTCCTCTCTTCTGATTGGCTCACTGACCTGTTGTTACTAGAGCTCCAGAGAGAAACCTGAGAGAGGAGATGTAAAAGTTAAAAATCAAGTGGGAATTGTAGATTAGCTACAGCTTGTTTGTCACTACATTTTTTCCACTTTGTTGTGTATCATACAATTTACCACAATGGAAAGTTAAGGAAATAAAATGAATACACAGAATAATGATGCTACAATAATATGGTCATTTCTGAGGCAGGTAATAATGAATGGATTTATGGTCATCATATGTAATGTAATTTTCTTTTAACATAAAAATGCAAAGACTTTCATTTCTTTACCTTTATTCAAAACAAAACCTTTCAGGGTTTGACTGTCAGTGTCAGAGAATGACCCTAACCCTAATCCTAACCCTTGATGAGCTGAAACGACAAAAGTTACTCATAAAGCTTTAATACACCTTTTAGGCTTTACCTCATAGTACTTCACGATGATGGTTGACAATTACAATACAAGATTTGGAGACATTTATAGCAGAATGTCTCAATTCATGAACACACAAGCTGGGCGAGGATTGTGTGTTCTTTGTCTGCCGGGCTCATCGTTTGATAGAAACTGTTGGCTTAGGTTTCAAGTGGTATTTGTGGGTGGCTATTGCAAAGCCCAGGACAAGTAGAAAAGCTTAGCTCTTAGGAAATGTCACTCACTCAGACATAAAGTCAGAGTCGAACCAATGAACTCGCAGCAATTCATCATCTGAAGCGTTTCTGTTACACTGCTCATGTATTTACTTCATGGTCTGCAGTGACGGAGAATGGACTCTTGTTCTGCACCGCCAAGGTGTGTGTCAGCGAGGGTCCAGCTCAGGTAGGTACCCACAGCTTCTCTGACGTGGAGCATTTCACAAGGATTAGAGAAATGTCAAACAATGTAAAACTATCCCCATAGACAACCAGCGGCATGAGGAAAAGAACCACAGGAAAAAAAAAAAGTCATTTTAGATTTCAGGATAGATCACATCCCCATATTCTGTAGTGCTCAATCAGACACTATACCCTGGATGTACAGTATCTTGATATTGGATTTGGAGTTATTAAATACAGACATATAATAATAACATAAACATGTAATGAAAGAGTTCTTTTAATTTAATACATACTGACAAACCATTTACATTTCCCTTTTAATTCTTCTCTGGCAGTTGAGGAATGTTACTAAGTACATTTACTCAAGTACTTGAGGTATTTAACTTCTACTCCACAATATGTTGGAAGGAAATATTATATGTTTTGCTCAACAACATTTATTATATTATCATAACTGTTATTACTAGTTGGATTAGAAAGATTCAAAATTTTACATACAAACCACATGGCCATAAAATAAGATATTTTTAAGTCCCACATCCCACGTTTACAGTACAAGCAGCCTGTCAATGCCGGCTCTTTGGTCATATGAGTTTCCACTAACTAATGGACGGATTAACTTGACGGAGAAGCTACCTTGATCCACACAGAAACATAATACAGTCTTGGTTTATCTTACAGTGAACAAAAAGTAGAAAAACAAGATATTATGCAGTGAAGTACCGTCCCTAAAAACAACTTCTCTTTATCATTTTCAACACAGATGTTCTTGTAATGCTTTGTTCTTTTAATCAGGTTTTAGTGCTTGAAATTAGTTGCTATTGCCATTGCAATGCTTCAGATGTGCTTTTTAAACGCTGGTTTTAAGCCATAATTCCCCTCTCCTCCCACAATGGTTGGCACTGTCTCCTCACAGCAAGGAGGTCCTGAGTTTTAACCCACTGACAGGTGGAACTGACGGATGAAAACATGAGTGGGTGTTAGGTCGATACAGTGTCTAAGTCTAAATTTGGACCCTGAAGCTAAACCAGCTTGGTACCATTGGTTTAATGAGTGGTGAACAATGTTTTACTTATTAACGCTCACAGTGCTGCATACTGTATGTTACTGACAAGCTAATTCACACCAGCCCAGTTAGAGAAATTCTGCACTTTCTATGATGGAAAATGCCACAGGAGTGGAAAGTTTTTTTTTTCGATGAACAAAGGCCCTTGTGAGCCACATTTTTTAATGCTTGAAAGTGACCATATGGTCATTTACAATTAGCCACAGATGTACATGTCATAACTGGGGGGTGGTTGGAGTCTCATAAATATTGAAGTTATAATCTGAAGATGATCAGCCGTATAACTTCATTTTCCCACTGAGGGTGAAATCACATATTGAAACAGGTGTCAAAATATTGCCTAAGTCGTATCACCTACAGCGTTCATTAAATAAATTCCAGACTGGACCCACTTGGCACAAGTTTGTGGTGTAAGCTATTGCACCAAAGAGGCAGTTTACATTCTGGCAGTTAAAATATGGAGAGCAATTACAGTATGTTTATTTCTGGGTTTATATATACTGTATCTCTGATTTATTTATCCCTCACACATGAGGACGGATCACCCTTTCCTCAGCCATATTTTGGCCTGACACACTGAACAGTACCTGACGTTAGACATTTGGCTGTTAAGAGTGTCTGTCTTTTCCCATGACAGCGCGGTGTGTACACATTTATTTAAAGTATGAGAAAGCTGTACTTCCAGGATTTGTGGGGAACTCCCTCCTTGGCTATATTGGGGTGTGTGTGCGCTTACAGACATACCAAAGCATTGGGGCATTTAATCCTGTCTACCCATTCAAATAAGTATATTTGAATGCCAAGCCGCTCTTACACAAGTCAGTTTTAATGGGTTGAGTGGAATGTATCCAGTGATGATCTTATGCTATCTGTTACTGAGTGAGTAGCTTCTGTTCATCGATGCTGAAAGAGACACCGGTTTCTTACACACACATACACACATGCACGCAAACACAAACATTCCCACACAGCCGACTCGAAACACACAGATGCTGAAACGTGCATGCACCTTTATATACAATCCTTCTAATGCCCTGCAGCCTCGCAACTGAACCCAATGTGGCAGAAGTGAACGTACCATCTTCATTACAATAATGAAGATTAATTGCATTTCATTCTGAAACCTAAGAGAGTGCTGAACAGCATTTTTGCCTTGTTTTTTTTTTTTTTTTTTCACCTCCAGTCTTTTCTCACAGGGTGGTTTCTACAGTCTCCAGCACACTCATTAAATGATGTCATTAAAATCAAACTCAAATCTGTTATCTTAAAAAAGCCGATTACCAGCCACGTGATGTAGAATCCAACAGTAATTCGCTCCGGCTTTACGTGAATAGTTATCGGCACTGCTTAAAACTTATGACTGAATAAACACCAGAATGAACAGTAGAGATTCACTTCCCTTTGTGATCATGGCCGTAGCCGGGGTTGAAAAATAGTGAGGTCCAGAGGGGGTGGGGCCGCCAACTTTCTCAGTCAGTGACACCAACACATGATTTGGTTGTGCCCTTTTGTTTTTCGGTCTCTCCCTGCAGCCTCATCAGCTGTGTCTGAGTGGTGCTTCTTGTCGACCCTCAATAATCAGACAGCTAACGTAGCTATCAAACAGCTAAATGGATTGTTTCATGCATTTGCTGGCTACAGACATGAACTCGATTGCTCCAGTGACCACACCCAATGCTGATGTCACAGCGTACTGACATACCAAAGAGTTACCTGCATCAAGGTGACAAGCTTTTACTCATTCCTTACTGCTTGCCAACCTTTTTTAAAGTTTTGAGTAATCTCACATTGAACTTGTACTGTCAGAATTTGATACATGTGGTCCTAAGGAATCTAGATGAGCTGTGTAGGCTTTTCTGCCCTATGTGCCCAGTGAACACTTTATATGAATGTGGACTCAGTTCTGCTTTATACATGTCTATACAGCATTTCGCCACAATCCATCCAATATTTGTGAAGACAGACCAACCTGACTAACTGGCACTGACATCAGCCCTGCAGTGTGATAAAAAAAAAAGTTCTTGAAGTAATGGAAAAATGACAATGGGCCACACAAAGTTTGTCATCCCTTTTGCCACACAAATATACAGTATACACAATATACTGTATACATATCTATACATGGCTTTGATTAGGGCCCAGCGTGACACCACACATGGCGCTGATCTGATCGGGAGTGTGCTGCTGGCTTCAGTTGCATGTTGGACGCCTCACATCCCCTGGCTTGCCAAATCTCTGGGTTTCAGTTCTACAAACAGCCGACTTGGGGGATTTGTTTCCCCAGTAATTGTTGTGTGCGATCATTGCTGGGATCTCCCCTGCTTTTTGCCATGCCCAAGTGACCATTGTTGTAGTGTTGTTCCCAAGCTGTAATCACAGGCAGATGGCTGTAGGGCCTTGCTGCTTGAACTTGATGGGGCTTTCCCCATAGAAATAAATGAGGTCTGCCCATGGAGGGACGTGTGATGTAAGGTGTTTTACTAAGATGGAGGCTTATTTCTGAGTTCTTAGAAATCCAAATCTGAGATGTTGGGTTTGAGACCTTGCCACTTGGCTATGAATACAATTTTAGGAGGCTGGTCAGTCTTCCATGTTTTTTTTTTTGTTGCGTTCCAGCTCTTGGAAAACCATAACATTTTTGATCTGGGTTGTTTGAACATGTACAAAAGGGAGGAGATAAGTGGCACTGACACAAGTCAGAAGTGGCCTGCGGAGTCACTGTTGCATCCTCTGTATCCTTGAAGAGTATTGAATGTGCTAAATTCATCTCCCTCCTCATGAAACATTTTAAAGCAAAGGCAGTTTTGCAACATTTTCAACCTGCATTATTTACATCCATTACATCAGCTGGCTGTCCTCTCCTGTCCTGCCTTTGCCAGTGCATTGGTCTGTTTCTCGGCACATGACTGTCTCCAACTGTTAGTCAGTAGAACAGCATGAAACTGTAGTTAACCAGTGAAAGCTCACATCATTGGGTCAGTGTGTGTCCTTGTGTACGTGACTATAGCTCCATTAGTAAAAAAAAAAAAAAACTCCACACACACAGTGCATTTAAAATGGGACCCATCATCATCATCCTATCTTGCATGCCTGTCATGTCAGCTGTTTGCATCCCTAAAACTCTTTTGCCCACTGCTCTATGTTCACGACAGACTCCAAACCGGCCGTTTCACTCCTGCAGCTGGTTCCCGCAGTCATGTTTGTTAGCTTTACCGGCCATAAAGCAGGTCGGGTTAAGCTTTAACTGTCAAAACAATAAAACGCAATCAAACTTTGTGGCTTGTAACAACGTACGGCACATTGCACAGCGCGGATTATCACTCAAGCAGAGCTGGAGTTGCTCAAACAGCCATCGAGCCACACAATTCTTTAGAAGCGCACTAAAAATGTCCCACAGGCCTGAGGGAAATGAGTGGATTTTATCCCATGCTCGTAAATTAAACTCAGACTGAATGCAAAAATGCCACGTTTGTTTGCTTACACAGCAACCGAATGTGGGATGTTTTGATGGCCCAATCAAAATGTTTTTTCATGATATCTGTGTTGGCAATATGTTTGTGGAGTGATTCCAGCAAAACACGCAAAAAAAAAAAAAAAAATGTAGTTGGAAGGCATCAGCAATTTCCCTGAAAATTATTATGATCTGCCTGAGGAAAAACATACAAATTGCCAACTCATTGAACTCTTTCCCCATGAAAGTTTCAAAACACACTCATAGCCCTCTCACTATTTTATTACCCATCTCCTATTACAAATATACTCCTCTTTTCTCAGTCGTGTATTTGATTTTTAAGAGATTATGGAATTATGTTACATCAAGAAATAATTAGACTATATTATTCGACATTGATTTGACTAATAATTCAGATTTAGGTGTGTGTTTTTCTTCTAGAATTACCCATATCTGAGCTCCTTATCAGCCTGGTTATTCCTCAGCGCTGTGTAATGTGCTCTAAACTGTTAGTGAAGCTCTTCCAGTTCTCTCTATCATTTCTGGACAGGCAAACAGACGACGTGCCAAAAGCTTAAGGCCAACGAGCGGCTAAGGGAAGAGCGCGCTAAAGTGCCTAAAATGAAGCCATGTGAAGTCAGGTGTGGGAATCCCTCCCAGTATGAAGCAAAGAGAGAGAGAGAACGAGAGAACAGCGACAGAAGGAGGGGTGGAGGCTGTGACATTCCATGAAAGGTGAAGTCAGAGTTACACAAGGATTTGTGGACGAGGGGGGAAAGTGAGAGAAAAACAGGGAAAAAGAACACCGAAAGCATCAAAAGCTATTAAACCGCTGAATTATTTTTCTAGAGGAGCAATAAAAGGTATTCAACATTCCCACAGTGAATCAGAGTATCTGATTCCTGGAAACGTCCTCCAACCCACGCATCCATTTTGGCCACGGGACACCTCAGTGTTACTTTACCACTCTCCGTTTCACCTCCAAGAAAAAAACAACACTTGATATCATTTGTCTAATGAGCTATGAGTCAGTTTGAAAATGTAAATGTGAAACCCATTTACACCCTAAAAGTCTTTTATTGCTGTCACTCTTCTCCCCCGCTCTATTTGCCCCTCCCCTCATCCTGTGCTCATTTGTACAAGAAAGAAGAAAGATGAGGACGAAGTCATGTGAAAGTGAAATGCCTCACGAAGAGGCCATGATCCCCGAACATGGCCAAGCGGCAGATTTACTGCCGGGTGCTGAGGCCTGTTGCTGTGGACAAGAGCAGCGGGGTTTCGTTTGATTTAGGATAGACATCATAGCAAAGTGTGGCATACACATAAGCATGTATCTTAACTCTACTAAGCACAAGCACCCAGTAATCCAAGCTATGCACAAAACACCTCTGCAACATGTAGTCCTAATCAATTTTTAAAAGCATAAATAAAACATAGTGCAGTAAACAGTCTTCTCAAGTAGGCTCAATGAAAAGCACATTGTTTTAATGTATTGATTATTTTATCTTGCCTACACAACTCTGTTTACCCAAAGTGAAAGCTGCAAGAAAGCTCGTATTGAAACTGCAGGCTTTAGTCAGTCATTGTAGACACTGTTAACAAGTAAAACTGACACAAGCTTTACTCCTGTCTGTCACAGTCATTGTGGCTTACATCTGATAAAACAGAAGCCTGCATCTGCTGTGTGAGGTGGATGAGTGACAGATGACACTTCAAGTAAAGTAACTGATACTTATACTTGATCTATAGGGCGAGGTATTTGTAACTACGGACAGGCCAGATAAAGCATACACAGCTTGCAAACTGTTTGACTACAGTATGTGCATGTATAAGCTGCCCACTGAGTAAATGTATTCCTGTGTGCTGACAGGCGTGTGTGTTGTCAGGTCAGGGTTTTCTGGAGACAGCTGAAAAGAGAGGTTTTCATGTGACTGTGACATGGTAACGGATATTAATTGCTCATTGAAGACCTTTGCACACAAGGAACAATTCATTACTCTTATTAGTACATTTATTCCTCAAATGAAATATGGCTGGTACAATGCAGTTTTGCAATTTCAGCTTTGATAAAGATGTAACTGCTGCTGCAACTTTTCTCTGCATCTGCAACTTAATGTTAGTCTTTAGTCTGACCTGTCCTGCATAAAGAAAAAGATAAAAAGTGCTATAGAAAATGAGTCTTTTCGTAAGTCATATAGTGTGTTTAAGATAATGATCATCAATCATCATCATACCACACCATATTGTAGAAGTCAATGTTTCATTCTGCTTTAAAGAAAAAATAATGTCATTTTCTTCCTTCTTGTCCTCTCTCACACACTCTCTCCATGGCTTTGTCTCGTCTCCTCTCCCTTTCTGGACCATAAATTTTTCTCTTTCTCTAAGTGGATCCTGGGCGTGTGTCCCAGCCCCACTGCCTTTCTCCCAGGGTATTTATGAAGTCTTTGTACTTGTTTATCACACCATGACACAGCCTCCTTGACAAAGCAAATCAGTTCTTTATATTGATGGGGATTTCAATGTGATATACTGCAGCCATCCATTTCTGTGTCTAAACAGACTGTAAGACCCCCACGGGGGGGGGGAATCTATATCTAAGCACCTCTCATCGGCTGCTTTCAGACACGGGACTGCGAGATTCCTCTGTCTGTTAAAGTAGTGGCTTTTTGGCATTCAAACATAGGTCTCCATTACATGAATGTTCTGTAATTGTTCTATTGTGTTCTTTTGTGCTTGCTCATGGGATCTGTGGCACCTGGTGCACCAGGTGCACAAAGCCCCCATTCCTTCTCACAAAGATGGAAGCAGTGCTGGATAACTGCTGTTCAGTGTCATTATTTGATAGATAATATAATATCCTGCTGTCTTCAACACTGTTCTGCATTGATCAAGCTCATTTAATTCATACTTACTGTACTATATTTGTGTATGTATATTTTTGTGTTTGATATGCTACTGAAATGCAGCATTCATTGATTGATTGATTGATTGATTGATTGATTGCTTGATTTCTTTCTTTCTTTCTTTCTTTCTTTCTTTTTTTTGGCCACTTGAGAGCAGTGGACATAACATAACTGTGAACATAACAATGACATATCAACCTGTAATGATGTAATAGTTATATATGTAATAGTTGCCTATTTCAGACATAGAGCAACATTAGCATTCATTTGGACTCACGTTACTGGCCACCTGACATGCATGTGTTCAATATCTATGCTACTTTTAGGTCCTTCAGGAAATATCTGGCTCTTTAGATGCTATATACTCCACTGTGCTCACCAGCTAGTTGCTAACTTTGATGGTCTCCAGCTTTGGCTGGAAATCCTGATGACAGCAGTGAGAGTGAAAGAAAATGGTAGGCTAAAGTTGCTGCTGAGAATTTACTGAAAAATGCTAAAGAAAGAAAACGCTGTAAAGATGAAGGGAACTTTTAGTTTTCTATGAATTCTTCCCTATGAGTAAGTCTTATTCACAAGGTTTGATTGCATGTCATAATTCTAGTCCTATATTTTTCAGTGGTTAAAAATTTAATTTATAACCCTTCTGTGTCCCTTTAGTGTTTTGACTTGTTGAAATGCTTTTCTACATTTGTGTAACAAAGTGTTGCGCTAAATTGATATCATAACATGATATAATGCACTAGTTAGCTGGTTAGCTAGCCGTTGTGCTAAAATAATTTGTTGATCTTTAAAGAAGCTATTTGTAAGTTTTGCTACTGCTACATAGCCAGCGTTAGCATTAACAGCTGTTTACTTACCAGTCTTAAAGAAACGTTGTGAGTTCAACATCAAACATCATTCCTTTACTCATTAAGAGCTGTCTCCAGTGGTGGAAAGCATCCCTCTGGTTTTGCTTCTATTGCTATCACTTTTCTTGTAATGAAGTTAGCATGCTAACCAGCTAGCCCTGGTGCGGTCAGACTGTCTCGTCGCTCTCTGATACAGAGTCACTGTGGTGTCCAGTCTGCCCTGAAAAAGTAGCGCCACTCAGAGGACATATTATAATCTCTTGTAATGTAAATACAACAATGGCTGAAGCTCTTGGCAAGACTGGTAAGTAAACAGCTGTTAATGCTCACACTTGCGAAGTAGCAATAGTAAAATGTACAGATAGCTCCTTTAATAGTTGCTGGATTACTGCAACTTAAAGGCCATGGACTTTTTAAGGGGTGGTGAATTTGAATCAGTAAAACATAGAGAAAACCCATGGAACAAATTAAGACAATTAATCAATCAGATTTGCAGTGGCACAATGGTGAGAGAACCATCAAACAATGTCATGAGAGAGTTCTCAGAACTGTTATTTTTGTGTTGTAACTCCTCATCACATGCCCAGGTATGTATTTGTTCAAGTTGACAGGTGAATAACAACCTAAAGTTCACTGCATGTTCTCTCTCTCACTGTCGTGCTGTTTTTTTAATTTTTTTTTTTACTACCATGGTACCTCCCTTTAAATAATGCTAAGCAAAACATTTTGAAGTTAAATGCACACTGGCGTCAGCCAAGTTACATCTTCTGTGTCTAAGGCGAGGCAGTGTCAGCAGAGTGCAAAGGCATTAGTTCAGGAGTTTATCAAACCAAAAGTATTTGCTCCGTGGATGAGGACATTCACCGAGTGTCGTCTCTGAATCTTTTCCCCTGCAGACTCAAATGAAGTACTTGCTCCACTTTAAAAGTTGTATGATGGCTGTGATCTAAAGTCATGTTAGTGTGTGTGCAACATAACAGCAAGCAGACATTAGGATAATTGTGCTGAGCTGGCGTTTTGGCAGGCCACCCGCTATCTGTTCTGGATTGCGTTTATAAAAAAAAAAGGGGGGGGTCAGGCGTCAGCCACTGTGTAAGTCTGGGTTTACACTGAGAGAGGCACAATGGAAACTGTCTCTCGCTGCGTTCAACATCTTCAGTGTGCAGATTGCAGTCTTCTGTATGTCTAAAGTGACCCCTGTACAGTGCAATTAAAGCTTTGTTGGAAGGACTACTTCATACAAACACCCTAAAATACACTGAGTCTTACAATGTTACGCTCCATTCCTAAAAGCCAGTGAAATTGGCTCAAATCAAAAATGAATTGCCTTGCAGTTTCTCCATGAAGCCTCAAAGGTAAACACTGGCTTAGAAAAGTCAATATTTACTGCATCTGAGGCCTTTATTTCAACAGGCCGGACACTGCAGGCCAAGACTCCTCACATTATCTGGAGCCTGTTCCTGTGTTGTTTAGCTCTAGAGTACTGTACTGCTCCCAACCCTTGAACCCAGGTCACACACATACAGGCATCTTCTATTTGCCTCTTTTGACAAATGCTGATCAAGATGAGAGATTGTCACCTAGCAACCGCTTCAACAGAGGCCAGTCCCGAAGAGCAGAGTGTGACTGCCAGAAGTGGCTTTTTACGTTTGCCATTTACACTCACACAATTTCCATCCAATAGCTTTGTATGTAATATGTTAGCTGTGTTATCATTGGCTCTGGGCACAAGAACCCCTGATGACAAATATGGTTGCACAATCAGATTGTAACAGGATGGATATAAACTGTGTCCAAGTAAAGCATGCAAACTTGGAATCTGCTTACAGTCGACTGTGGCACTGGGGAGATTTTTCCGATACGTCAGTGTGATTTCTGTCAGGGGATTTAACCATCTTAAAAGCCAATTAGAGATGTTGGCGGTTTTATTTTCAATGAATCCAAATCTTTCAGTTTCATCAAAGTTTCCCATATGCTTGCTCAGCATTAGTAACAGATGTCACTAACTGAGAGTACAGAGAGCCTGATGATGTGACCAGGGGCAGATGTAGCATGTTACAACTTCCTGAATATAATGACCCCGGCTTAAATGTCATTATCTTAACTCTCTGTGGCATTTCACTCTCATCGGTTTACAATATGAGCGCAGAGCATTTTACCTTGCACTTGCCTTTTAACATTGAGAGGGTGACAAGATTTTATTACCGTTATGTGAAACTGAGGCTTTCAGTAGTCATACTGTGTTTCATCAAGCCATGTTTACTGCCAGAAAAAAGGCAAAAGGAGAATCATTTGCCAGAGCTAAAAGCAATTGCACGCCTGTCAACTTAAAGGATAAGGCTGGTGTTACTCCTTATTTTTCCCGCTTCCAACAAATTCCATCAAAAGACCAAAACCAACGATGTGTTGGTCCGGCTCTTTCTGACTTTCCACCAAAACCACCCACCAAACCCATTCGTTCCTACTGAAGACATCAATCTTTAAGAACATCACAAATATTTAATTCAGTTATTATTAAACCTTATTAGACTTGTAGGGGCAGTTGAAGCAAAACGACTGGGGGCACAATCCTGAATATACTGTCAAACATGGAGACCTTCAACTCCAACCACTCCTCCAACCAGAACAACCATACAGGTGGTTTTTTATAGCCCTCTGATACTCTCATAGGAGTGTCTCCTGAAATAGCAGCCCTACTGCGGCAGGCATACTGGACCTCGGTTGTTATGGTTACAGCAATATACACGCAGGCTGTACCGACAGCGGCGTACCTACCATTGTCGCCATAGTTACTATAATAAAGGTCATGGCTTGTTTAGGTTTAGGCACTAAAATTTCCTGTGATTTGTTGACCCATCCATCCACCACAACCTCCTCCTGATGTGGACTTTGTCTCTCTTTATACTACGTCACCGCACTTTTCCCCTTTGCTCCTGTCATAGTTACTATGACCACTAGATGTCGCCTAAGAACAAAATGTAACCATGGGTCATAATTACCTGCTGTACAGACTTCTGTATAGGCTCGTTATTTTTTTTACAGGAGGACAGTCTCTGCAACTCATAATGTATCTCAACATGAAAGACACCATTGATCGAGGATGCCTCAGTCCTGCATTTTATTTACTCATCCATCCAACCAACGTTCTTCCTCCAAATGCACATATACATCGTCACCAGATTTCCTCCTTTTGTTCCCATTATAATTATTCCATCCACTTGAGGTCAGCTAATAATAAAATGTAACTATGGGTCATAAGAAGAAGACCTAGTGGTTCATTTTCACATTTTTGAAGCTGTGGCCTTTCTGAAATATTAATTAATATTAATGTAATGTAATGTATTCCAGCACTATACTGCTTGCTAAAACAGGTTCTGTATGTGTAGTTCAATTTTTGTGTGTTTTATTTTGTTTCTATGAGAAGTGGGGTCATGTTTAATGAAGTAGTTTTTTTGGTAATGTTTTTTGTATGTGTGTGTATGTTTGGTCCCTTAAATAATTAAATAAATAACAAAGGTCAGTGCAAACA
Source organism: Seriola lalandi dorsalis (assembly GCF_002814215.2). Lineage (NCBI taxonomy): Eukaryota > Metazoa > Chordata > Actinopteri > Carangiformes > Carangidae > Seriola > Seriola lalandi. Next base: position 705,563 of record NW_019525242.1, on the reverse strand, counting down.
ACTGAGAGGCAAATGTACCTCAAACAAAGATTGGATTATGTCTCTATACTATCACTTCATAATTGGATTGGGACTGTATTTGTCAATGTTGGAGGAACGGGTGTTTGTTTTCTCTATCATTGAATCATTATCACGAAAAATCAGTGGTATCACCTTATTTTTTCACACTTCTTTCTTGCTTCGCAGCTTGTCCTCTGTCCTTGTCTCCTTCTCACCTCATTAAAATGACGTTTAGTGCCACAATTGCCTTTTGTTTCACACTTCCCCTTCCCTCTCCTGGTATCCGTATCTGCAAGGCATCGTACATCCACTTTGTCCTCTGCACTGCCTTGTGTAATTTTTGCCTCCCTGTGGATACAGAAATGCGCCGCCTCATGAGAACAGAAGAACTTTACACGTGGAGTTCTTTGTTTAAACATGTTCGATGTGCAATTATGCTGGATCATTTGTTCTTGTTACGTGGGTGGTAAGTAGGTGTGTCGTCAGGCAAATTATAGATGTGGGTGCTCATGGGTAGGGGGCATGACAGGGTCTCTTGGCATGGGAGTTGAAAAAAAAAAAAAAAAAGAAGCCAGATGAAGGGTGTATGTGCATCATGCATACGTTAATGTGAGAGTTGGGTTTTGTTGTAATGCTGCAGAGAGTATACGCAATCGCTGAGACTCAGAGAATCCAGTTCCAGTCTGTTTCTCCTATGTCCTAATTTCCCAATCTGTCATCGCTCTACCTAGTTCCAGCTCTCGCCTTTCTTTTCTCAGCAGTCTGTGTCTCCACTGGCCTTTTGGCCTGGTGTGTCTGTCACGTACAGAGGGAGCGACTATGAGGCCAAGAGGCTCCATCCTCTGGGATCTTAAACTTTTCTCAGCCTAACAATGGCTGGTGGTGTCAGGAAGTAATGTGGCTATTCAGTTTCTGTGTCACCCAGGCTTTTAGTGTTATGATGAAGACACTAAACAATGGCCACATCACAGATTGTCTGGTTATACAGCGCGGGGTAAAGTGTAGGTCAGGCCTAAAGCTAGAAGATCTGAGCAAGTCGCTGACACTGACAAAACCACACCAGCCACATCACAGCTCTTGGTTGCTTGGTTTCTTGCAATGTTTCATTTTTTAAAACAACATATTGCCCAGTAGCATCACACTGTTCTAACAGGCTGCACTTATATAGCCAATCGAAGTGCTTTACACTACAAGCCACTTTCACACACATATTTCATACAGCTCATCTTCTATGCATACTGTGCTTTTCTATCACAGGAATCGAACCACCGATCTTCCGATCAGCGGACGTCACCGCTCTACCTCCTGCCCTGTCCCACTTACAACCTTACTTCAAACTTAAAGGAACAGAAAATTGATACTACTCTCATATGTGTTTGCTAAATGTGAAGCAAGGAACTGGTCGTCTTAGCTTAGCATAAAGACTGGACGCTAAGGGAAACAGCTGACCTGCCTCTGTCCAGAGGAAACAAAATCTGCCTACCAGCATCTCAACCTCTCACTAAGAGCGATAACTAAAGAGTAAAAAGAAAAGGTCGTGGTTTTAAAAGGTATTTCTAACTGGGATATTTCTTGGCTCTCTGCAGGTTGTGGACAAGACTCTGAGATTTAGAGGTGCTGTTAGGCAGATTTTGTTGGCTTCCGTCACAGCCAGACTTTGTGCCAAGCTAAGCTTGGCTAAGAATCAAAATATACTTAAAGGTCAGAGTTCGGGGGTCGGATGAGAGTTGGGCGTGACATTAAACAAAGTAATTTGAGTCATTGTTTGTACAAAAAATAATGAAAATGAAGGAATTGGTTTTGAAAACGTGCCTTTAGCTCTGTTACTGTAAAAGTTGGTTCTGACACACCAAATGAAAAAAGTAACTTTGCTGCTTTAGGATCATTCAACGGCTCCAGACATCAGTTCCCTGCTCTCTATTCTCAAACCATCACTCATTACGATCCCGTTAACCAACTACAACACTAGCATCAGCTTTGCGCCACTCTTGTTGCCGTGGTGGTATTTAACAGCTAACCACTGACACGGTTCAGTGAGAGGAAACTACGACCACACCGTCTGCTTTGCCTGCAGTAAAATGCTAGGCAGCATATTTAATTGCATGTCTGTCTACTTATTGACAGTGTCTTTTATATGTCTGTAATAATAGGCTATTTGTTATCATTAGGTATGTGGATGATGTGGAACGTTCTCTGCAGAGCGCTGTTAAATGGGACCAGAAACATTGTGAATGGCAAAAGCCTTGGCCTGATTGTGTTTTATTCAAGCTCTGCTGTGGAATGCGGGGTCATTTCCTCTATACAGTGATACTGTATCTATGTCTTCGGCATTTTGTATTTGTCGTTGATTAAACTTAAATGGTCTCAGACTTTTGGATCCCAGAATCTTTGCAGACAGCATTTTTCCACAAGAGATCATTATGTTTTCATCTCATCTATGTTATGACTCCAGATTTCATCAGATTAAAAAAAGAATGATGAATAATTTTTAACTATGCATTACAGCTGAAAAGCGCTGTCATCTTTAATTACACACTATGCACAGTGCATCTGCAGCCAGCGTGTCCTACTGCTAACCAAGAGGGACATGGACACAGCTTGTGTGGGAAAAGACACACAATGATCTGCGAGGTAGTTCATTACACGGCAGCAGGTAAAGTGCTTTTCTCTGTAGACAGAACAGGTGGGACGCTGCACTTAACATGTGCCGATGTCGTAATGGTTCAATCCCAAACACAGCCAAATCATCATCGCTAACATCATTCCTGACGTCACTCTGATATTAATTCACTAACTGTAAGTGATGACATGTCCTCTCTACACCAGCAAGTTCTTTTCAGACCTGGATCAAGTAGCTGCTGCAAATCACTCTCAGCATTTAGTTTAGTTTGCAGAGATTAGCAAAACATTCACAAAATAAGGGCGGCTCTTACAGTGCATATGAGTTATCAGATCCATAAAAAAGTGATATATCTTCACTCCCAGACTGAGTTCAAATAGTCTGAAAGTGTTCTCATTAAGTTCTGAAGACGTGGGAACATTCTTACTCAAGTTTTTGACACAACTACCATATTTGATGTTCCATAACACTGATACTCTCTGCAACATGAGGCCGAAAACAGCCCATAGCAAAAAGTCTCACTGACAATGACAACTGTAAAACATTTAATGGTCTTTTATTACCTGTGTTTCAATTATTTAAGTAAAAAACTTTATTATTTGTTGAAATTAATCTATTTTTACATTGCAAAAAAAAAAAGTAATATCAGATTGTGATAATGTAAATAAATTTAACAGGCAAATCACACTATAAGGGTAAATGAGTGGTCTTGTACCGACACCCAGCACACTGTCGTCATAAATCAGTGGCGAGGCTGAAGAAAAGCAGCAATGTGTAAATAATGTTGGCTTGATAATCATATGGTGTGCAACTTGCTGACTGACACACTCATTATGGTCTGGTTATGTCTCTTACTTCAGTACTTACATAATTTTAATCAAAATTCAACTCAACCAATTCATAATTAATTTAAGCAAGAATGACTGTCACAGTGTTTTCAAGTTCTCACCGACACGCTGACAGATGTTGGTCATGATTGAGAATAAAAGAATAAAGCCGGTAATTACAAACAAACATTTATGAAATCATATGCTATCACTGAGCGATGTGACATTATCATCAGTCTGTCAGAGTCAGAGACACACCATCAGGGGAGGCAAACCAGGCAAATGCTTAGGGCCCCTCATATTAGCTCATGACAAATCTTTAAGGGAATTCCATGGGCTCCTTTGCCTGAGGCTTCCCAGAATGTAGCATCGCCACATATGTATGACTTGAGATTACCTTCGCAACATGCTACAGGGAAAGGGAAGACTGGCTAATGATTTGTCAGGACACATCCCAACAGCTTGCAGGCAGCACTTGATCTTGACCTGATTTTTTTTTTTAACCTTTAAGACAGCTGACATGTTGTCTTATGTGGCAAATACCAACCTTTTGACGTCTGCATTGAAACAAATATCATGTTGAATTCATAACAAATACATGGTCTTTCCTACAGATGTATCATCGATGTCTGTGTGTGATAGAAAATGCGCTGTGTGAATGTGCGTGTAAATGGGTGAGTGAGTGATTGATTGACTACAAAAATACTATATAATTGCAGTCCATTTACCATTACATGTATTCATTTTAAAGGTATAATAAATCCTGCTGGAAATATTTGGTATATTTGAAACTTTAAGATTAATCATGAGGACTAAGGATTTCTGACTCTTTCTGTGTGCGTAATGAAAAAATAGTGTGTATGAAATGTGATAGAGGAAGGTGGAGCAAAGTGCAGGCTGCCACAAGTATACTCTGTCACGTCTGACAACATCCATACACACACGGATCCTTAGGACAATTAGATTACACTGGGGAAACAGTGTCAGTATCAGGTTCACTGGTTCTCAAGGTACAGTAGTCTCTCTCCGACTGTCTGCATCTCTCTGTCTGCTGGTTAAATCTCAGCTCGTATTCCTTTGCCATTTCAGGAACACATTGTCGCCATACTCGTGTGTCTAGAAAGCAAAAGTGTCAGATTCCAATCGCTGCAACTATTCACCTGGAGAAGGTGTAGAGTGGTGCGTTGACTCTGTGACTGACAACCAACAATATCTAGTCAGCAGAGGCTCCAGCGGTAAATAAAGGGTGGGATATGAACAAATATGAACAATGACAGATAGAGTTAATAACCCATACACACATGTAATATATGTACATATAATCAATTTCCATATATGAATAATATAAAATTGTAAATAAAACCTGTTAGAAATTGGATCAGTTTAATATATTGACATACAGTATATATAACCCTGACAAATATATCTATTTATGTATGTATGTTAACAGACATAAGCTACATAAATATATATCCATACCAAAGTCTGTCAATATATGTTGGTATTATATACAGCAGGGTTCACATTCCCAGAATGGGAAGACAGACATGTTTTAAATTAATGAGAAATTAACAAGAAAAACTTCTATAAACATATTGAATTTTTATATGTACGCTGTTTTAATAAATTTGCATATATAAATTAAATATATATGTTTAATATATATTCTCACAACATGATATATGATAAAATTCATCATAGATATTTTTAATATATGTCATGTATTATATTTCTGTATATAACTCAGGATTAAGATCTTGTTTTTCAGCAGGATACGTGGCTTCACTGTGGGCTGTGTTAATTTCCCCTTACTCATGCTAGCTCACTTCAGCTGCAGAAAAAAAATCAGATGTAACAGTTTGAGTGATATTTATGGAAAAAAGTTTTGTGCAGGAAATTATTTAAAGGGAAACTCCTAAAACCTTTTGTAGGTCCATGTGGAACCTTGTGAAGTCTAATAAATTACACCGAGAGTCACTTGAGTTAGCGTCACCTGGATCTGAAGACTACAAGTTTGAAAATAAAGAAAATCTGGAGGTGTGGAGTTAGAAAAACATGAGTTAACCAGACCTGCTCCTCATCTCTGCCTGACGCCGGTGGTTTGAGGCTACGTTAACGACTACTATAACATCCAAATCTCAGTCCAAACTGTCAGCAGTTGAGTTGCATTGTGGGCAATATAGGTGGTATGTTCTGACAAGGAAGAGGGATGCTTGGAATAAAAAAAATAATAAAAAAGCGGTTCTGCTGCATTAGTTTTGATACTTTTTTCTTTTTTTTTTTAAAGAAAAAACTCCACTGTGAGTCCAACAGTGATGCATCACTGATGTTATATTGATGGAGAAATGATTTTACCCTTTTTGTAAAATGAAACTTATATCTGGGAATAAATGGGCTTGAGAAGTTGGGAAGTACTGAGAGATGAATTGATGTAGTCGTGGTTTTGGTCTTTTCCTGGGATTTGCTTGATGATGCCACTCTAACCCCTCAAAGTCAATGCATGTAATATTTGAAGATTTCAGAAATGACCGCTGTGGCAGGAAGTGATGCACTCTGCTCTCCCAACCCCGCAAACCCCCCAGCCCCCTGTTTTCCCCATTAAATTTAGATTTTAATGTTTTTCCTGTTATTGAATTTGCCTGTTAGTTCAGGTGCTGAAAGTCCATTTTCTGGTCAGTAAGTCACCTCCCCAGCTGCTCCTGAGACATGAAAACAGCTGTCTCATGGTTACATCTTCCACAACAGCCAGTGGTTGAGCTGCTTCAGTGTACGTGTTGTCATAAGGCTGCTTTGGCGACGCACCTGAAAAACGATTCTTCATTCTTTTTTTTTTTTTCCAAACAGTATCGACAATTACGAAAGTCAGAGAGTGGAGAGAGCAACGTCTGTGTTTACAACTGTGTGTCAGGTATCTCCTCGGGAGCTATGCGCCCGTGGCAGACGGAGGAGGCAGGGCATGACAGAAGAAGAATAAGCGGGGGTGGATTGGACATCACTCATCAACCACAGGTATTTCTATTAATATCCTCCAATGGTGTCGCCCTCAGCCAGAGAGCAGTTGAACAGTGGAGACATGTCAGTCATTGTTTGGTCTGTCTTCCAGTGGGTTTCGGGGAATGCAGCGCACGAGGTGCACCTGGAGGCAAGACATGGATTTGTCTGACACTGTTTAGCTCAAGTAAAATTATCCACGCTGAACTGTGTGTGTTCTGGCTCGGATACACAGCTCTCAGCGAACACTTTACCGTAACTGCAACCAAGCAAACCAATCTCAACTAAACATGACCCCGGGAGGCTGTCGAGGTGAGGATTAAGAGCTCTCACTTGACACTTGTGAATTTTTATGTAAGTGGGTTGTGCAATTATTCTAGTTATTAGTTTTAAAAACAGGGTAAAGAGATATCAAGCACAGAGAGTAAACAATGTTGACACACAATTTAAGCTTTGGCACACTCAGAAGGTTAAAGGTTTGTTGTCAGACTGAGAGGTAAACAAAGAGATGCAGAGACTCTGCAGATGACTGGATCAGTGGTTCTTAAACTTTTTCACATCAAAGACCCCAAAACCCACACAAAGTCGACCACGGACCCCCATCAGATCAGACTTTTGTTTTCATGTGTTTTATTACAAAGAGTGTTTGAAACTCATGACAACAATAGTCAAATATTCTGTCACTGTGTTAATCATCGTGAAAATAAATTATTCTGGGAACCCAAAGGAGACCCCTCAAGGACCCCTGGGGGTCCCCAGACCCCACTTTGAGAACCACTGGATTGGGTTCTAAACCAAAGTGCTGGCAGTAAGTTTAAGCCAGTATAATGGTGTAGAATTTAGCAATAAATGTTTTCACTTCCCACTAATATATCACAAAACCGCTAATCATAAGATGTTTTTTAATACTCATTCTCTGATGTTTTTAATTCTTACTCATTTGATTTGATTAAAATAAATAAGCTAAATCTGGGATGGAGGAAATATTGCTAGTCGTAGAGAATCTATTGATGTGTTGTTTGCAAGAATATTCCAGTACACCATATTCCTATATTCCAAATGACCAGTTTTAATAGGCTCCAAGTCAATATATGGAAGCATGCAGCAGCAGGGATTTCGTCATCTCAGTGTGTTGTTTCAGTGGCTTAAACATTGTTTTTGAAAGCTAAGTTGTAATGTTGAGACAGTCTTCAATCAGTAGCGCTAAATAAATGGAAGACACTGCTGCAGCTGAATACAATGAAACAGCCTTCAGTATGTAAAAATAATGGCAGAAATAATGAACAACCTGGGAACTCCAAGCCAATAATTATCCCTCAGATCTGCCATTCAAACCTAGAAGAAGAAAAAAAAAAACACATAAATATGAATGATAATTTCTTTGAATTTACAATAAAATTCCAAAGTCCCCAAAAGGGCTCCAAGCTCTCATCTGGTTGTCACCTTCTGAAGGAAGGAAGAAAAATTATGATGATTCAAATTCCATGCGCAGACACATGGCCGTGTTAAATTGATGTTAGGTAATGACAGACTTACTCCGCAATGACAGCCACTGCCTCGGGGCCTGTGAGCTTCACGGGGCCCGATCACAGAAACGCTTGGAAGGGCTGTTGGATGATGGATGTTTCATGAGCTAAGTATCAACAACCTCTGCTAATTTGCATTCTTTGGCTGCTACAGTGTGTTTTGTGTTGCTGCAATTGTACAAACTCAATTATAACAAGAACAAATACAAGAAAAGGTTTTTCCTCGCCTGCAGGTGCGAGAGGTTTGAGCTTCAGGAAACATCACAAATGGATGAAGAGAGAAATGACTGATGTATAAACATCGTCATAACTCAGATTTATGGTGGAGTTGAGGGTGAGGTCTGCTCCTCAAGCTTGTATTGTCATGTATCAGGTTCTAGGAACTATGCAGCTACACTCAGACTGTATGGTTACGATATTCACACAGTTTCCTTCATTACTGTACCTGGACCCTTTAATTATGTGGTATGCCATGTGTGTCCACGCACCATCGAAGTCCTCTCCATCAGACAAGATTAATGTACAGAGGTGATGCCACTCAGACCAAAAGTGCATCTCTCCATGCCAGTGGTCGACAGAGTATCGCCACCACACTGTTCCTCTGGATGACTAATGACCAGTCAGAATCAGTATTATGTACGGTGGCCCTGAGAGCTCAACGCACTGCAACTTAAGAGAACACATGCAAATAGACAAAACAAACACATTCAGAAAACATCTTCATCAGCTTGACAACACATGTGCTGCAAATACTCGCAGCACAACCAAACACAGAAAACGAGCCGCAAGTAGGTCAGACAGCAATGGAAGTGTTTCCAGGGGACACTAAAAAGTGATGAACCTGGCTGGGATACAACAATATATTTAAAAACATCACTTTGGACTCTCTTTTCACCATTTTCTGACATTTTCAGACCAAATAATTTGTCGATTGATCGGTTAATTGAGAAAATAATTGACAGATTAATTGATAATGGAAATAACCATCGCTAGCAGCCCTAGGGTGTGAACAATTTCTTTTGTAACTACGAGGCCATTACTAGTAACAGTAATCCACAAATTAAATTACCTCTCTTTTAGCTCTGACCATAAATTCAGAACTCAACTTTAAACAATCAAATAAAAACAATATTCAACAGTACACAGTAGAGTTCACTCCACATATCCAGTAAAAGAGCAGAAGAGCAAACAGCTGCTGCGGGTGTAGTTGTTTTTCACTAACTGAGCCTACATCTAATTTCTGGTATTCAGCTCCACTCAGTGTGGATCATTTTCAACACCTTTTATTTGAACGGAAACAGAGGTTGACAACAACAAGTGAATATTGTCCGTGATCATCATGAATAACTAATGAGGTTGTCTCATCCCATCATTAGCAGTGATGACTCATATTAAATCTGTTCATGTGCAGCGAAACGACACTGAAGTGTGTCATGTGCATTTCACCTGTTCTAACCATCACGTGATCTGAGCACAACTATCTTTAATCCCATGCTCCGCTCTGCTGTTTGGCACGGCATCGTGCGCCCACAGCTCTGCCATCTGTCAATACTGAAGGAGCCGTGAGCTCAAACCAACGTTTCTGAAGCTGAGCCTGACCTTGAGGAACAGGATACGCAGCCCCTTCAGCTGGGCTCCAACCTGTGATGCAAATGTAGTTTTAAAAGTTAGCCATCACTTTGTAGTCCATGTAAAAGGTGACAGTTCATAGTTAGTCTTTTGGGTAAATACAGACATTAAAATCTTGCTGTAGCAGTAGTTCTATGATGCCAACTTGGTCTTACATGTCGGCCAACGATAGGAACTTTTATGTTGTCGCCGCTGGACCACAGTGTACGTATACTTGTTTGTTATGTCAGTCTGATTGTGCGCTAACAGATCACATCCATGGCAAAAACTGGAGAATAAAAATGGATAGCTGCTTAGCAACAGGAAGAATTAAAAGGAAAAAGTCAGACAGATGGTGAATCAACAAGTGATCTTCCCACCACCCGGCTGCACGTTAGTAGTTATCATTAAAATAAAAAGTGTTCTGCGAGCGCACTATTTGGCCTCATATTGTTATGTAGATTGCCAACATTTTTTAAATTTTCAAGTGGGCCATGAAAAGGCTGGGAAACACTGTTCCAACAGTACCCAGGTTTGGCCCTCAAGCTGGACTATAAAGCATCTGCTATATGAGACAATTCGAATATCCCACCACGGTGGAAACAAAGTCAAAGCGGCAACTCATGTCACAGTATTTATTTGTTGGCAGGGAACCTACAACACAAGTAAAAGCCTGTATTAACAGTTAATAATGGTGCAGCACCTGAAAGAAGTGGCTTCAGTTCTGGCGGTCTCTACTCTGGACATCAATGATGGTTTCACACCTGGGACATAATGAACTTTTGTGCGGGTTAAGGTGGAAGCATATCTAATGATGAACATACACGCAGTGCTGTAGCGGTTCCTGGGTATTCTGCATGTGCAAACCTATCAGGTACATAAAAAACCAAACCCTATAAAATACTCCATGGTAAATAACCACTAAAACAATGTGTCTCAGTTGCGTTTAGTGAGGTGTGATGTCAGAAGTCTGGCTTTAACAGGTGGTAATGGAATCCTTCATAAACCTGGGCTTGGACCAAGACTCCTCGCAGATGCACAGAAAGAGAGGGAAGAGGAGGGAATGCAGTGCATGTGCGTGTGCTAGATGTGTGGGCGTGAGTCTGACAGAGAGAGAGAGAGAGAGAGAGAGAGAGAGAGACAAGCAGGAAAAGAGAAGGGAAGAGTTAATATACATTGGGTACGGCCCAAATCACTACACAGCTATAGTTACATGCACCTCAGGCTGTTACTTGGCTGAATCCATATTGTTAGAGCTGTCAGTCACAGAGAGAACGTGCATGCCAAGAAGCAAAAGCCCAGCCTTCTAAATAGAGATAGATGTTTTCTTGGCGTGTGTCCCAACAGAGGCTTTACGCCGGTGTATTCTCTCTCACCTGGGGACAGAAAGGATTATGTCAGTGCCAAACCGGCTTTACGTGACGTGCTTGGAAAAAACTGCGAAAAATAGGTACCAGGTATCTATCAGAGGTGTTTCGATATAGGGAGCAGGAACATGAAGATGATCTTCATCTCTTGATTTTTTTAATAAGTTATTTAGAACGTATTGTACTCAAATGTAAAGGCATTTTTTGAAAGGTCCCATATTTTACACTTGTCCACTGTTTAAATTGAAGTGTTGATCCATAAGAAGATACATTTGTGGTTTTAAGACCAAAAAAACCATCTCAATGTAGTTTTACATCTCCTCTCTCAGGCTTCTCTCTGGAGCTCAAAAGACAGGAGGCTCTGAGCATGACTGACAGTGGTCACTGCTTTGTTGTGACATCACAAAGTTACAGAAGTCCTGATGGCTGGTTTTAAGGCTCAGTTTCTGAATACAGGCTGTGTGCATTTCTCTGTGGACTGAGGCTTTGATACAAAGTATTAATATAGAACCTAGACCTGATCTATAATCAAACAAAACATGGACATCTGCCTTTATACTATATGGGACCTTTAATAAAAACTTGTCAAAGTCGCTTACAAATTACAAATTAATGTAAAGTAATGGCTATGAATGTTAAGATATAAAAAATCTTTAACTATAGTATCAGATGGCTGAATTTTGTGACTGGAGGCACTTACTGATATTAAAAAACAACAAATTCTCATTATTATTTTGACTAAACGCCTCTTACAGAAAGCTCTTAATTTTCAAAACCTCACTTATAGATGTTTTGACATGCATAAGCTCTACCCAAGAGTTTTGTGGAATATTCGCCCCACTCTGCCATGAAAGCACTACATCACAACTTGTTAATGCCTGTCTAATATTGACAGCCTCTCTCTCTCTTTCTCTCTGTCTGTCTTTGTCTCTCTCTCTCTCTGTTCCTCTCCTGCCTGCAAAACATGAAAGGCACATGCTGCAGGTGCTGTTTGACAAGTGCAACTAGTCGGAGCCATTCGTCTCTCAATGTGTTTTTACAGGATCACAAATCTCCCCTAAGCTCCCTGCATGTGTGTGTCTGTTTAAGTCAGTGTGCAGCCATGGGTGTATGTGTGCGCGCTCACATGCATGCGTGACTAATGTGGACTGTTCACTGACTCTCAAATGAAAAGTTATTGAGTTTAATCAGCAGTTACTAATCCAGGTATCACAGGGTTCATGAGGGTAAAACATCACAGATCATCTGTCACTTTCAACTTTACAATCGTTACATGTTCTTCATTGTATTAACGTGTGTATTGACAAGGTTTTTTTTTTTTAATGGTGGGCACATTGAATCCACACCTGCAGGTATTTCTCCATGAAGTCAGCAGAATATGCTTGGGTGGGAGGTGTTTGCACATGATGCAGCACGATTCCAGTGGCAGTGTTTGTAAATGTACCGTTATGTGTCATGTACTGTATGTGGGCTAATATTACTACTCTACTACTCTACATTAACCATCGATGTTCGTACTAATGATGTGACGCCCCTCCCACGGTCTAGGAGGTTGTCCTGGTCATCCTCAGCAGGCAACTGACATTGGATGGTCGTTAGCTGATGCAGTTCACCTGAGCCGTGCAAAATACAAAAGCTGGCCCATGTGCTCACTTACATTCCCCTTCCAACCTCTGACATCTATTTATTTTGGTCTTATCTTGTAAATCCTCTGCACATACAACACCTCCGCAGCACACATGCCAATCATCCATGCTCTGCTTTCGTGGCTAAACTTGCTGATTTCTTTCTGACTAATTGTCTGTTGTTAGTATAACCTTTGCATGATCTCCCTTCTCGTCACAGTATGTGACAAACAGAGCCTTGATTACCAAACTCATTAGTGTGGTTCATTAATGCTAGATGGGGTTTGTACAGTGTGCACAGTATGCATTAATACACTATATACACTGCTTGCCAGAAGGTTGACAGAGAGCTCGGAGACAAGTCAACCAAATGCTCCTCTTGTATTAGCTTGCGTTTTTTTTTATTGCTGGGCGACTGCAGTGAAACTTAACCTCAATGCACCTGGTATTCTTCACCAATTCAAAGATCCCCAGAGAGCAACCTTTCTGTCCTAAGGGAGACCAGGCACCCGTGGGATACAGAAACATTATCATATCAGGCTCTGCATTTGGCACAGATTTCATCTGGATTTTCTTTTTAAGATGAAAGTCCACCACTGGTGATGAGTTTGCATTTTTAAAGTCTGCCATCAGAGAATGTTTCCCCTGCGTCACCTGGTCTGAAACATTCCCATATTTGATAATTGACATTTCCCTTGAGTTGCTCTGATGTACATGAGTGAATGTTGTGTGCGGGTCACGTCTCTCCTCCCCTGCTACTGTAGATATCATCGACTATAAACACAACATCTGTGAAACAGATCCAGTCGGAAACACTCTCGTCATGCATTAGTTGAGTATTATTTCAGTTCTGTTTCCATGACCAGTGAGGAAGCCATCTCATACTCTATTTGATAGAGTGGGGAAAAAAATCCTGATGAATGACTAAACTAAAATGAAACTAGTCATTAGCGGTGGTAATTAGCAACAGCAAGGAGTTGGCACAATCCAATCCCAGTAGTTTACTATCTTAAATATGATAACAGATGATAAAGGCTATCGGCTCAGTTAATAATCTTAATTTATAACGGGAAGAATAGACCTGTCTCAAGTGACCCAAGTTCAAACTGGAGGATGCACTTCTGTGCGCTCAGTTTGCAGCTGGGTTATAAAATTCTTGCTAACATCACCAGTTTAGTTAATGTAGGCACAGATGTTCCTTTCATTTTCATTTATATGTATTTATTCATTTTCAGTTTTGAAGTGATGGGCGTGTTGTGAGACGGCTGTTTTGACTTGTGAAACGCCCAACACAGATGTAACTAATAACATTAACAAAAGGCTGCACTCCCTTTAGGTGTGCCTGAGCGAGGACCCTGATCCATCATTAACATTACCAGTAAAACCTCATTAGTTACACCTGCGCTGCTCATGCTAGGACAAGTCAGAATGTGGAAAAAAAAAAAAAAAGGCCCGTTCTAAAGCAGAGTGTAATATTAACCCAATTTCTCTGATGTGCATTCAGTTAATGTGTGAAGAAAACCAAACAATGTCCAACATTTTAAAAATGAAAATAAACCTTAGTCAGCTTTACAGAATGATTTAATGACAATGGTACAAAAACATTTCTGTATTAATGATTTGATAAAACAGCATTTTAATCAGCTTGTCTGGTATCTGCCTAAACTGTTTCCCTCTCTGCCTCTGTCTGCTCCCTTTACAGGACATTTTCACTGCAATATTAAACTTCCAATATGAACCTTTATTCCAGCAGTGGTGAACTTCATATTGAATTCTCTCATCTTCTTTTTTTTTCAATCTTTTTTTGGCATTTTTTTACGCCTTTTATTGGATAGGACAATGAAGAGAGACAGGAAACGTGTGGATAGACAGCAATGACAGCAAAGAGTCCGATCAGCCGCCAGTCAAACCGGGGGCCCAGGGCGTTTGCACCCATGTGGTGTGCGCTCAAACCACTCGGCCATTGGGTCGCCCCAGTCTCTCATTTTAAAAGATTATGATTTATGATTTTATTAGGATCCCCATTAACTGATGCAGAGCGTACTACTCTTCCTGGGGTCCTCACTCAACACATAAAAACATGACACTTACAGACGAGAAGAGACATGCCTGTTCAGACATGTCCCCATATGGGGTAATGACCAAATTAGATAATAAAAAGAAAATTTGCATAAGACTACATCACATGTTTAAGTTGTGTAATTTACTGGAGTGATCAAGCATATGGCTCGTATGAACATGATCGCTCCTCATCTGTTATCTTGCCTCTGTAATTGAAATGACAAGCTAAATGAGCTTTTGAACCGGTGTCAATTTGTCTTCCTCCCTCGAGCCATAACTGCTGGTATAACGTGTTGTTGCTCAATGTAGGGAATGTTGTAACCAAAAACAAAACTGTCTACAGACTAAACCAAAAGTATTCATGTTTTGAATGCTTGGTAGACGTATAGAAACATGAGCAAAATGCAAGAATGCTGGGAAATAACAGTGACGAGAATCCAAAACTGCATTTTCATGTCAGCACAAGAATATCGCATCCCACAAGTTTTACTGTTCTACGAACATCTGGCAGCTTTTACCTTTCAGCTCACGTGATGCACTGTCACTGGGTACAAGATGATCAGTTGACACCGAGCTGACACATCATAATTAATTTGAGCGCTCTCATTATGCAGAATGATTGAATGGTTTACCGCCCACACACAACAGCAGCAGCATCCACATAATAAATCAAAGATGGAAATGATTCATTAGAAGGAAAATGGCAACGAGGCTCAGGATTGTCATATATGCAAAGTTCAGAGGTTCAACTAAAAGATTTATTTGTCTTTGGTAGAACATTTTCAATTGTCAGGAGAACTGTTACACAAAATGTTATCGCTGTAAAACAAAGGCAAAATCATTTACACTCATTGCCTGTAGGTGGTGCAAATGCTAAGGTTGCAGAGGCTGTTACTCTTTTCTTGTCTGTAGGTGGCGACATCAGTACCTCTACATCAGCAGGTTTAAGGCCGGGGACACACAGGCTGTGTGGCGTGATCTGGAGATTCTGCGTTTTCCCTATTTTCTGTACGTGACACATGCAGTTCCCAGCAAAAAATAGAAAGGGAAACCATGTTGATAGTCATATTGACATCATACCAGCATCATTACATAAAACTGACACCTTCCACTATAATTGTCTATGTCTAGGCTGGGCTTGCGTTGTAAGCCTGAACGGGTACAAACACAGACTTTTTCAAACTATGCTTTCCTCGCCTCCTGATTGGCTGCAATGCAACAGGGATGCCTAAGTATGAAAAACGTTATGCATTTTAACACTACAGCTGCCTTTGCTGTTCCTTGTTCACGGTATTTTCTGCACCTAACCAACTGCAGAGCAGACTATCTACTTCCTGTTTACAGCACGTACATGCCCAGCGTTCTTGAATAGTCATCTGATATGTATATGTATGGAAAAATGCCGTTTTGATTAGTTTTACTGCATTTCTTTGCTGATACATGGAAAGCACTGGACTGAAACCACTGGCACACCACTTTTTGCTTCACATCATGACACTGTGTCCTTATGTTCAGTTGTCATTTTGACGCTGCAGCCTACTTTCACCTACTGAAAACCAATGAAAATTCCTTTTTTCAGTTGTGTTATGTTGAGAGGCAATAAAATAATATCCTGTGAAGAGCAGAAATAGGAAACTGGCCTGTCAATGTCAGAGTTACAAGATTTAAGGGACTGTCTTCTGCAAAACTCATGACTGGGATTCTGTGTAAGCACACAGACAGATTTATGCATTCAGATTCTTTTCATCAGATTTATAAAGCTGTGCGAACGCCTGGTTCTGCTTTATAAATATCAGTCATTATGGAACTGGGCACACATGCGTAAGCCTAATTTCCTCTCCCACAGTGAGCCATAAATAGATGTAGACTCACCATTAATCAGCATTTGTGTGTCAGTGTTTCCACCATTCATTAGATTTGGAAGTGAAAGCAACAGGGAAGTGGAATTTTTTCTAATTGCACCATATCAGCAAGGTTCTCCCACAATGCCAGGGCAGTTGTCATTGTGCATGATCATTACCCATAGATGTGGATATTCATAGCACCTGAATCGTAATTCCTCACATGTACATGTGAACCATCATCAGCAATGATATCTCAGTCACCATTATTACACAAGAGAGAGGTAACCAATTATCATAGTGCTCATACTGAAACAGACTCTTCAAGGCCCATCAGAATAACAGATGAAATGAAGAGAATGGTTATCCCTCGCCTCAACCACCGCATGACCTTCCTGGTGGGCGTCTCTTCACGTGCAGTGAAACTCTTGCAGATGGTCCAGAATACAGCAGGACGTCTCGTCTTCAATCAGCCTAAAAGGTCACATGTCACTCCGGTACTCGTCGACCTCCACTGGCTACGCCTGAATCAAATTCAGTCACTAATGCTGCCTTCGGAGAGACTTCTGGGTCTGCACCACCTAATTGAGCCCAATCATACAGGATTATGTTCCCTCTCAGCCACTGTGTTCCTCCAAGGAATGATGTCTGGTATCACCATCCCTGCACACAAGACAAGCTCAGTCCAGACTGTTCTGGTCTGTGGGTCCCCAACGGTGGAACAAGTTACCAAATAGCATTTTCTTTTGGATCATTTATTCATCTGGCCCCAGGTTTGGGCATCAATCTGTCGCAAGGATTTTTCTCTTTAGACTCGAAAGTTTACATTTTGTTCAGCATCACTGCTGAACGGCAGAAAGAGAGAAATCTACCACAGAGACAGATACTAACTTCTCTACCAACTGCTGCCTTCATGCATCAGAGTCTATACAGCCATTCTATACTTTACATTTTAGGAGGGTAAACCTTTATTATAGTCACAACACAATTATTGCCCCCCTTAAAACTGCATGTACGACCTCACACTGCACATCTGTGTAGGTGACCTTATTTGATAAGTGAAGCAGAAGTAGTTATTCTGAGAAAAGTGAACACAAATGGGTTCATTACTGCACTTTGCTGTGCAAAACATTTCCAGGAATAGACATCAGAGGCTTATTGTATATGACAGTGAGGGGAGTGTAAGTTTCCTATAAGCAGTCCCATAGGGCCGGCCTCAGTGTAAATGTATTTTAAAGCTATTGCTGCCCTCTTGGGAACACACAGGGTGCTGTGTGCTCCTCACATAATCCATTATTCTTTGTCAAGCCCATTTACCTCAGTTTGTCATCCGAGATAATATCTGTTGAGAGATGGGTTTTGAGGGGCAGGGGGATGGAGTTGCATCAGTCACCCTACCACCACCATCACCACCACCACCCTTCTCCATAATGACAGGTGCACAGTTGACCTTTCTCTGCACAATTTGGGATCAGATTGCGCCGTTCCAGCCTGCCGTATCTTTACACTACGCGTTTAACCCTGTTAAACATTTCTATCATGTTCATGGCAATCCAGGTTTTGCATTACAGCAACTGCAGCAGATATACAATGGTATCCTTTACTTGGAGATTAGGAAGCGGTTTTAGCGATTTACCTCAAGCTCATTTTATTCATGCAACACAAGGCAGTCTTTTCTGTGCACCGTAGCAAAGAATGACTGTGGTTCACCATGATTAGGTGACTTGATCTTTGTACTGTGGACAAATTGTGAACTTACAGTAAGGACTCTGTATTTCTAATTCTAATTGGATGTTGCTCTTTCTTTAAAATGTCTACTTAAAAACACAGCATTTCCTAAAATTAGAATTAAAAATCACAAACTAAACTCTGCCAATATGAGCTCACTAAAGATATCCTACAACCATGTATTAATAGCTTCCATTGCCCGTCCGCTGTTTATTCTTAACTGTTTAGAAAAGTGGTGTGTGGCAACAGCCAAGCACTGCCATTTAATTAGGAGTCCATTTCATGGCCGTCTGACATGCTGATAAAACTCTCCAAACAAATAGCCAGAGTGTCTCCAGGAGCCTGACTGTGTAATTGAGGGTTTTTTTGAATGCAACCCCACTTGGCAAAGGCACACACAGTCAGTCTCTCTCTCTCACACACACACACACACACACACACACATACACAAGAGTAGAGACTACCCTATACGTCTTTGAGTTAAAATCCATTTTGCTAGAAGGATCAAATCGAGGAAACAGAACATCCAGCTGATTCAATTTGGAGAGCATTCAACAAAAGCTTCTGTTTTTCTCATCAAAGGTTCTCGCACCATGTTTGTGGAAGAAACTCAATCTCCAAATGTCTTGTGACGTGGGGGTTTATATTAACCAAGGTTTTCTTTTCAGCATTAAAGTCATGACTTTAACCACTGTGAGTTCTGGCAAAACTCTCAAGGACTTCTGCCTTGATCTTGGTCATTTGTTGGATACTGTGTGACTGCCTGTCAAAAGCTGATCCGCCATTGATTTGCACAGGAATACTGCTAAAACTCAATTGATAAGAAAACTGGTTAAGCTTTGAGTTGTTAGTAATTTCACGGACTATCTTTCCTGCTTAAAATGAACAGCATTATTCCTTTTTTAGGGTTCATATCAAGTAGTAAAAAAAAATAAATGTGAATCTTTGAGGCTTTCAGAGCATCCACAGACTTACACAACACACTGTCACACACATGCTTGATTTTTTACAGCACTGTGACTGCTGTCCCTCTCCACCAGACTACAGCTGGACAGATTCTACAGTGAGTGGCAGCTGATGACAGTCGCAGCAGCAGCTGAAGTGACAGTGATTCACCTCAGATGCTACTTATATTTCCTTAAGATCCACACATTTACATTTAGAAACAAGCAAGAAAACTAAAAAGAATAAACAAAAGCTGTCCTAAAAGAAAAAAAATAACTAAATCCTTCACCACCATCCATGTTATTAGTATTATTTTATTTTTATTTACAACCGACATGAGTATATCCACACAGGTGGTTCCACTTATTCTGCCTCTGCCTCTTCAATTCGTTTTGTTGAGCCTGTTAGAGAGGGAGTGGCACCTTTTTTGTTCTGATTGGTTCATCAAGTTTGGTGACCTCACAAAATTCCATTATAGCTCCACCCACGTTCAACCCTCTCATTATTTATGAGAAACCATCATTTATAATAATATTTATCCTGCTGTTACCTTGTGCAATAATTCAATGTCCACCACTGCTCCTTATTATTACAATTGACCTGTTGCACTGTTTGTGTTGTCTTTTATGTCCATTATATCTGACTATATTTGTGTTGTATATTTATATTTAATACATCTTTTTTTTTTATGACTGCACACTGAGCTTGGAGAAACGCAGTTTTGTTCTGCTGTGCACTTCTGCTGGATGGTCTGAATGACAATAAAGTTCAATTTGACTTTGACTTTGAGAGTCTTTGAGTATGACTCTGTTACCACATGAGATAAGCTAAAAGAATATATTGTCACAGGTTGTCATTAGTCATTTTGATTGGTTGCCAAGCTTCAAGAGGGCGGGTCTCACCTAATGTGAGCCTGCCAAAGGCCAGACCCCAGAGAGGAGTTTATAGATGCATAAGAGTGGTGTGCTGCAAATGAATAGAAAAGAGCAACTTTTCATTGAGACTGTGAATGATAGTGAATGATAGTGAATGATAGTGAATGATAGTGAATGATATATATTGATAGTATTTTGATTTAGTTTTTGTCTGTGTTTATTGGTCTACTGGTCTCAAGGGTACATGCAATGTGTCTTTGTGACAAGCAATGAAATCAAACACAACTTTGTTTATTTAAAAAGAAAATATAACAAGGTCCCGTTAACCATTTGCTTTTAATGGTAAATGAATTTCAGTTTTCAATCGGCAGAAATGTTTTTTTTAAATAGAGAACATGGAGAGTGACTCAGAGTAATAAAAGTGGCCATTATTTAAAATTAAACTAAAAGAGAAAGATGACAACAAATATAGGGAGAAGGTGAGAGAGTACTACCATGGATTTAGTTTTCGGTCTTAAATTCTTCACCATGTACAAATTTCTCCACCAGCAGCGTGGACCAATCCTTCAGTCGAAGTTTAAAAACTAACAAAGAGTGAAACTGAATAATATAATTTGACAAAGGCAGTTTAAGCCAATTGTTTCAAAAATAATCAGCGCCTGAAGAACTCAAAACAAAGGCACCAAAAAGCCTTAATAACATGAAATATAATACATTAATACATTAAAGTGGCTTCAGTGGAAACACGGGTGATGTTCACCTCGACATGTGAATAATGACATGTGATATCTTGTAAAAACACATACATGAGAACGCTGTGCTTCCAGTTCTTTGTGTGACTCTTTTTTTTTTTTTTTTAACATATTTGTTTCTGTAGGCTAATGTCCTAGGAAGCAGAGAAGAGACAGGATATCAGAAGATCAAAGCCAAACAGAGAGAAAGAAGGGGAGGATGGTAATAGCTACAGTAGACCGAGTAAAAAATAGTAAGATCGAAAGAAAGAGGGACTGCAGTCCTGAATCAGAGGTATCGTATTCAGCCCAGTCTTGACAGAGACTCCTCTCTAAGTTGAATAGGCCCATTGTTTGGACAAGGCCTCCATGACACAGGCCATTTCATTACAGAATGAGCCCAGGCACAGGGAGTAGATGGTGGTTGCAATGTACCCCCCCACCCCCCGCCCCACAACACACACACACACACACATACACACATACACCCCCTCCTCTCTTCTGTCAAAGAGCTCCATTCTCTCTCCCTCAGGGCTACCTGCATGAGTAGGAAGACAGCCATAGGGGCGACGCACTCTCAAAAACAAACAGGCACCCTCCATCACAGCCACAGACAGAGGGAATCTGTCTTTCGGTGAAAAGACGTAGGTAACTTAATAGTCTCTGATGTAATATGCCACGTCTCTCCTGTGACTGAGGAACATGTCACAATGTCACCGTCTCTTTGTCTTTGTCTTTCTTTTCCACTCAAGCACAAACATAAGTGCACTTAGTAACATTAAAACCTTTGAATCACAAGCCACGAGGATGGCAGCCTGACATGATCAATCTTAATACAATACTCGTATGCTATACAGTATATACACTGGAGGGGTTACCGGTTGCTACATGTCAATCACCACTTATTCAAACAATCACTGCACTTTTCTTTTAGCTGCATCACTGTATACAGAGCAGTGCAGGTTAACAGCGTGGCGATGGGTTCCAGTCCGTCCCAGGGCCCTTTGCTGCACGTCATCCCCTCACTGACTTTCCTGTCTATCTCTCACTGTACTATCTGAATGTCAAAATTGTCAGTACGCCAATGGTTCGTAAATAGTTAAAATAGATAACTCAGTGCACTTCATATTCCAAAATGTAGACAAACTTGGGCAAAAAAAAAAAGCAGGACTCAAGTTGAAGTCCACAGTTTAACTCACTGTATCCATGGCAACATATTTCCTGTTTGTTAGAAAAGTTTAGTTCTGATCTCTTCTGTTATCAGAAGAGTTGCTATCTCCGTCACTTACGGTGTATCTAATTTGACAGACAACTGACAAATAATTATTTTGTATGTGTGTCTGTGTATTTGATTTAGCTGCATTTGGAGCAGATTTACTGAGTCGAGTTGTGTTGCTGAAGGTTCGATTATGCATCCGTGGTTTGTACAGACTATATTCTCTGAACCTTTGGGTGAGCTAATCTAAAACATGGGGTGAGCTGTTGGTAGCTTGCGAGCCACCTGTTGGAGACCCCGCTGCAAACTTTTACAAACCAAGTCTTGTCTTAAAATTACATAACTACAAAATTAAATTTAATGGAAACAGGGGACAGAACAACACAGCTGCTCCTATGCCCTCAGTACTCCAGTGCTGAATGCTAGGAAAGTCAGCAAAACCACATTTGAGCCAGACACTGGCACAACCTCCTTTACTGCCATCCAGAAGAGATGGTCTGTGGTGCACTAAGATTTCTAAGTGGTTTCTGTGTGGAATGCAATGTTTAAAATCACAGATGATGAACTGGTATTAAAACGTGGATTTTAAAGATAAAACATGAAAGGCTTTTATAATGGTCAAACATAGGATACCTACTCTGTAGGTGTGTGGGACTGCACTGTCACTGAGCAGAGGAGTGAATAAAACATTAAGATAAAGATAATATTACATGAATATTTAAGTTTTAAGATTTTCACCAGTAATAATGTATAATGAAAACAAAAAGAACTCTGGATAAGAAGAAGCAGGAACCACAAGCATAAAACAACCGAATATACATGGCTGAAATCAGGATATTGAAACTCTGACACACTAATTAATTAAATGAAAGAAAAGCGGTGACCTTTGAGGGAACGGAGAAGCGGAGAGTCTAGAGTGGAGGCTATTGTAGCCATGTTTCACCATCCACTTTTATTTATTACCCTCTTCTGTCAGAGGATAAACAACCCCAGAAAAAAAGTTATAGTTTACACAGATATGAGATTGGAATCAACATTACAGATACAGCTCTTGAATAAACTGTATGAACTTACTGTACCGTGAGCAAACAAGCTGAGGAGTGATTGACCAGCACTGGCATGTTACCAGTTTGCTTGCATGTTAGCCATTAGATGGCTAGCTGCAGTAGTTTATCATCTAACTTAGCGACTTGTCCCTTCATCATCAAACCTGAAGCAGCAGCTATAGAGTGCTGCAGTAATGTCACATTTTTTTTAGGCAAACCCAGAAGTTAAAGCATCACCCTGGTTCCCTCGACAAAATGGAACCAGGGCTTTTGGATTACTGCAGAAAATAAACTCTGACAAAAAAAGGTTTATGATACTTACATGTTTTGTACAGCAAGATAATCTTTTTTTATTTTTAAAGTAAAAAGCTAATGTTAAGCTATGAACGAACTACACCACGGTCGCATGTTTCAGTGTCACTGTCACTAATCGTCCAATTTATTTGCTTTTCTCCTGTACAGAAGAATTTCCTCTTCTAGAGTTGGTAACAGTTTGCAGGAGTATAAACACAACAAGGCTGTAAAGGCGTGTTCGTGTTTGATGTGATGACGTTTAACATCCCCAACAACCTGTAAGCCACTTGTTTTCCACGTTTGTTTTTAAGGGCACGTAAAAAAAGCTTTAAAAAAAAAATCACGACTAAGGTTTTTACAGATGTCGTTGAATGAAATGTGAAAATGTCTTGAACTTGTGTTAACCACAGACCATTTCAGTCATCTGACCAATCAAAACACCCATCGACTTCTGTATGAGGGAACCAGAGGTGTTAACTCATTTCTGGGTGTTAGGACTCACTCCTGCAGCAGTCTGTTTTGTGCGGACATGTGGATTAATGTAACAGGGACAATCTTATTTTTGCAAGTTATCATTACAAGTTATGGTCTGTTTTGTGCAAAATTCCCTTTCTGTGCTTCCACAGTCAGTGTTTCCACGCTGTGCTGCAGCAGCAGGATACATCCTGGTTGTCGCATAGGTTCACTGCCGGGACACAACACTGGCAGTAAACTTGACACACATGACAGCAGGGACACTCATTTGATTTGACCGACTAGCTCCTCATATTAGCTTTGGCTGGACTTCGGAATGCATTCTTATATGAAACCAAGACTGAGGTTTGTATTCACTGTATTTCTCACTATGTAGTTGAGGTACTTCATGGCCGGCACAGACAGGGAGAATGATTACAGCATCAAACAACTCTTTCAGTATGGCATGTGAGTATTGTGTAAAGACCTATCCTGTAAGGCCTGTTGACTGATTAATGAGGCTTAAAACTCACATATGTCCTAAACTTAGAGAGAGAGAAAACTTTAACTTGCAGGATGAGCTGATAACACCTACTTCTCAGTGTAATGAGCCATTTGGGTTATTAATGACAAACATTGCAGGCTCCTGCTGGGGTCCGTGGCTGTTTTCTCCTCACTAAGTGCTGCTGCTCTGGAGGTTCTCAGTTACAGCACTGTGGTCATTGACACTGGGGTCCTCGAACTCTGTTTCCTTGGTGTTAAGTTGCGGTTATGAGGCTCAAGTCTCCAGCTTTCACTCGCAATTAAAGCATTATCTCATAGTTTTGAAGAAGCAGCTCTAGTCTAAGTTTGTCCATCCCTCCTCTAACTTTCTCTTTTTCACTGTCGGCTTCCCTCTCCTGCTCGTCCCCTCCCTTCCCTATGCGGTCTCTCCGACCTCCCAGTGAACTTGTGTGGCTACTCAGAGCTGGGCCTGTGTTATTGGAAACACCCCTCCAATACTCCTATTAGCCACGATGCAAAGATGATAGGTTGTGCTTTGTTTGGATATCCATTTCCAGTTGCAGGTCATGATTGGTGAGAGCAGCCTGAGATGATAGGTTTGCTGTGTGACGCTGCCAAAAATGACAAAAAAAAAGAAAAGAAAAGGAAGAAGTGGAGGGAATAGATGAAGAGGGGGCAAACAATGAAAGACAGTGAGCAAAACAGAGATAGTGCACACAACACAATAGTGCAGGGTTGATAAAAAAAAAAAAGGAAAGCTAATGCATGAAGTGTCAAGTAAGTGGAAACTGGAAGGAAATGGATTAAAAGTGAGGACCAATCAGTCAGTAACAGAGAGAAAAAAGAAAAGGAGCATACTGTAGATCTTGGACCTGAGAAGCATGAATGTGGCGAAATACCAACAGCTATTTTCAAGGTAAAAACAATAAAGTGCTGCCAGATAAAATGTGGCAGTGAATGTAAATCTGCCCTCCAGGGGTCTATGACAATGTTCTACTTCACCATCACCAATTAGGACAATTTACTTTTATCTCACCTTGAAGAAAATACAGAATGACACATGCAACAGTTTTAAGGAGTGCTTTTCTTGTATTTAAGGCTGCTGACAAAAAGAGAAAACAAAGATGTCAAAGCAGATTCAAATCTAGTTTTTCACGTAGAGTACCAACGTCCCGTTGGATGGCGATCCGGTTACTAGACATGACCTACAAAGGTAAAGTGGTGGTGGAAAGCAGTGTGAGTGTTTTTGGTTGGACCAGATGGAGGAGTGACCAATGTGGCCAGGTTAACAACACTACCCAATGAGCACCGGGGGGGCCCAACTGCTGCTCCAACCTGTTTCCATGGCGATGTTAAGCAGAATAAAGGCCTGGTTACCTACGGTTCAAGAATTATAAGTCTTTCACTTCAAAGGATGTGAAAGCAAAAGGAAACAAAGGTGAAACACAAATACATCAAGACCCACAAATGTTCTTCACCACGGAAGTTATTTTTAAAGAATGGCTGATTCCAAAGGTGTTTTCAGATCTGTTGATGGTCCTTGTCGACATCAAAGCCTCTACTTCATTTAACCATGATCCATCCAGTAACACTTGTTCTCAAATATTGAAAGTGGTTGAATGTGTCACCTTCCAAGCCGGTTCATTTATGAATGTGGTTTTACTTCAGTAGTTACAGAATGAGCACATATCCACTCACAACCAAATCGCCAAAATTAAGCTCAAAGCTCAAAGCTCAAAAATCAAACTCCATTCTGCTTGTAATATGCAGGTGGACTTAGCTGCTAGTTGTTCCTGCCAGCTGAGGAATGAGAATGATGTGTTATGAAGTACAACGTGTACTGTCAGAGCGTCTCTCTGTCCAACAAAGGATTTATCCCAGTATGGGTGTCACATGTGAATAACAAAGTGAGAACAGAGAGAAGTGCCTGGAAGCTGAAATACAGACACTAAAACTTGATATTTTGTACTTTTGGTTTAAATGTTTTTCCTATTACACTCCATTGTGGCTGCACTGGAAATGCCTCGACATGAAATCATGTCATTTAGGAATACAAACTGTATTACAAATGCCTTGCAGTACAGTTTTTAAGTGTTTAAGTGTGTTTTTCACTTCATGAATCGAGGGTCTGGGCCCTTGTGGATGTCATTTGGGGCGCCCTTGATACGAAACATTTCGAGAAGCCAAAACGTACGTAATTTGGTGAGTACTTGCATGTGTGTAAGTGCCAGACAACATGACGGAAACTATATACACGTAGTTTGAGAGAACCCCAGTTACAACTAAAGATCTTGCAACGACATTATCACACTTCCTTTGAGCTGCAGGAGCCAAAAGGTAAAAAGCAAGGTTTGAAGGGGAAGTTTAGAAGAGGGTAAAGAGAGTGGAGGGGCAACACATCAGGCATCCTTCAATAGGTTTGAAATTACAAAGGGTCTCGGTCATGTATCACTAAGATAAGGACCACCCACAGTATCAGATGAGGGATGAATAGCTCATACCACCATGTGCAAGAGGCAGCCAGCCAATCACGCCCCGAAACATATGAGCTACACTGTTTGATCAGGGGACTGTAGCCAATCGGGATGAATGATGCAGAACTGGATGGAGAGTGAACATGCACATTCATCTCTGTGAACAGTAGATGCCTTGTGTTAAGGACTTCAAATCACATTAATTTCCCAAAGCTAAAGGCTTTACTAAAGACAGTATATGTTTATCAGATGTGCTTGGACCGGGCCTCATCCATGATGCCAAAAAAGTGGACAAATGCACGAAGTTGAAAAAATTAAGAGGAATAATCCTTGCAAGTACAATTCAAACCAGATCTGGTGAGGAGAAAAAAAAGGGGTTCAGTCACTGGAATGTAAGATTGGTGGGCTGAGGCTGCAACAATGACGTGATGTACTTTATCCACGGGTCATTTACTTTGATTCCCCCCTGACTCACCAAGGATACAATATGAGTAAGCTCATTTTGGGGAACCAGAGGGATACATCACAGCTCGAGCAGTGAGGCATTATGCATGATGCGTCATCTTGCATGTCATTGAATTTCTTTTTTGGAAAACCCATCCCAGACCCTTTTGCCAGGATTTTATGTGTGGACTTTCGGGGTATTTTTTCACCTCTCGACCTGTGAAGTGTTGTATATCATGTTTGACAGCCAAATAACTGAAATCAAAAGTACATTTATTAGATAATCATTGCAGGGTTTGGTAGATTGATTCGTTTGTTTTTTTTTTTAACGAGTGAAATCTGAGTGAATTACCATGAAGTGCATGTGAGGAGAGCACTTAACCTGTGGTTGCTCCAGCTTTGCCTGAGCATGTGTTTCAGTGAATACTTGATATTCAGGCAGTAGTCACACCTGCCCAGTACATCAAAACACGCAGGCTACTGCCAATGAATTATACTGTTTTGTATGATCTTGTACAACACTTCAAATGAATATGTTTTGGAACTAGAGGTTACCAGGGGAGGTTTTCCAATATCATGTAATTCAGGATAAAAACAACTATGCAGCATATTTCATATTTCCTTCACTCCTGGGGCTCACTGTTTTATTCTAATCATAAAATAATATCATGTGGTATTTTAGATTAAATTAAGGCTTCAAAACCCTAATGAACAAGTTATTAGATTATACAAATGAGAATGAGTAACTGCAGAAGAGTATCCAGAACTGACTTGCACAGGAGAATGGTGGCAATCTAACTGCTTTGCTTCAGATGCAGTGACTTTCTCCCCATGCTGAGAGCCTTCACATGCATGTCATGAAGAACAGATTTGGTTGAATGTATAACAAGAAAGTCAGTCTGAACATGAGCAAATGTCAATGTGAGGTGCCTCTTACAGATACTGTATTTCCATATTCTGATGGAGCATCACCCGACAAACAGCGCTGCGGTGCACACACCATGAAGTGACTACTCAGGATTCACCTGTTGCTAGTTAAAACAGAGAGCACAGCTGAAAGCAGAATTCCTTCAACGTTGTCTCACTCTGTTTTGACTCCTGGTTGCCAGGGTGGGGCTCCATCTTATCTTTAGGTTCCTACGGCGGCCGTCATTCCCTGAGGCTGTCCCAACATCAGCCCTGAATATTCCCGGTGGAAACCTGTTGCCGAGCTAATCAGGTGGCTTAGGCTGTGTTTGATAGGATTTCACCGGGGCTGAGATGAGGGCAGGGATAAATCATGGCACTAAATCTTTCAAGTGCAAGTCCCCGCAGAGAGCCTGGCTGTAAAGACTGGGGGAGCATTTTCGGAGCCACTCCAGGAAATTCCGTATGCACAATTTGTCTTTGTAACAGGAGAGCTGGCACGGACCTCGGCTTAAGGATGTCATGACCGGACCAACTTAGCACGCAGCAGAAGTGCTTATTACGCATTGTATACTCATTCCTGACACAGGGGAGCCTGGCGTGGCTCACATCCCGGTGATCAGACTCAAGCTTTTTCTCACCACAACAGTTTGTAAGAGACCTGGTGAATTTCCACGAACCTCGGCATGAACTCTACCACTTAACCATGAGAGACTCCTCATTTTGGGAGAGGCCAGAGTCTGATAAACATTGGGGAAGAAAGAAAGAGGAAAAAAAAGAACGACAGGAAAATGGAAAACAGGGCTGGCACTTCCAGCAGGTTTATTTGAGGCCATGACAGTGAGCCCTTGGAAAAGGGATGGCGTCTAAAGCCGGGTCCACAGATGGGCGGAGGGTACACAAAAGGGGTCGTGACAAGTAGACATGGCATTTCAAAGCCCCCTCGCTTCTTCTCTGGAGTCTGGGAGATAAAGGGAGGAAAAATCGGATTATTTTACTCCCCGGATCCCTGAACTCAGTGGGGCAGAGTGAAGACAGTGCCTGGGAACAATTTGTCCAGCCATTATCTCAATCCATTAAGGATGAGAACTGCAGGCCACGCTCCGGGTCCGATGTTCCATCGAGAAGATGAAAAGAGGATTTCTGAAGTGCTTTATTTCTAGATTATCGTCTCTTTTTCTCTCTTTCTGTATTTTACTTGCTGATAGAAAATCTCAACTGCATAGGAAAACACTCATTATTGACCTTATATGTAGATTTAACCCATGTTCCACCTGTGTGATGTGTGTGTGCATGTTCCACACAATAGAAACATCAAGTCACAATAAACTTTAACTTTTCTGCTGATGATTCAGATCACTGTAAAAACAGCAATATTTTCCCAAAAGCTCAGTGATGTTGATCTTCTGATTTGAAACATGACATCACAATGAATACAAAAGAAACCACATTATATTCTTCAGCTTTGATAAAAAAAAAAAAAAAAAAAACAGTATTGAGCTTCATACTACTTGAACTGATTTTAACCTTCAGGTTTTTTCATTTAAAATCATTTTCAGCCATTGCTTTGTTTTTCAAAATCTCACTTCACACAGAGATGTACTTAGAGAAAGCCACAGTAGAGTAGCTGTGAAGGCCATGCAGAGTAGCTGTTTAACTGGGGTTTGGTGGTCCACCAAGTCACAGAGATGGTGATACATGATGGAAACACAAAAGAGCCTGAATGTGATTCTTTACTTGGTTGTTTGACACTTTCTTACTTGGCTCTTGCTGGGGACTCAAGCTGAGCCGAGCCTTCATGACTTCAGTGTGGCTTTGTAGCGTCTCAGCAGTCTCCTGGTCAATATGGCGGTGACTGAGGAGGAAACTCACGGGCAGTGGTGCTGGGTTTCATCAAAGGACAAATCCTGGACTTGAAAGTACACTCATGCATTGTTACCTCTGCCAAGAAGGTTATATTTCTGGCTGTTTGTCTGTTTATTTGTCTGTTAACAGTAGGGTATCGCAGTAGGGCTACAGATAAGTCTATTTCCACGCTAGCTGCTCTGTGAGGCTGTGTTCAGGCACAGTGCTTTGAGCTAAATGCTAACACGCTCACAAATACAATGCTAACATACTGCCAACCCTTGAACCACACCTGTGCTATGGTGAAAAACTACTGAACAGATTTCAGTGACCTGTGGTGAAAGTTAAGGCCACAGGGCAAAGAACTAATTAGTATTTGATGTAGATGCAGATGCAGATGCAGAAATCTATAATGATGATTGCCAAATTCTTGTAGGTGAGGTCTGTTTGAAATTTTGTCATTTGCCATAGCAATAATAATCAATTCTGCAAAGGTTGATGGTATGTCTTCAGCAACACAATGAATTTAAATGTGCTTTTTAGTTATATATAAAATTTATACCATATAGTATCTAGATTTCCATGTGTTGTTTGATTATAAAGCAGGTCTAGGTTCTATATTAATACTGTGAAAGTATCAAAGCCTCAGTCCACAGAGAAATGCACACAGCCTGTACTCACAAACTGAGCCACTTAAAACAAGCCATCAGGACTTCTGAAAATTTGTGATGTCACAATGAGCAGTCACCACTCTCAGCCATGCCCCAAGCCCCACCCACCCTGACCCACCATCTAACCTTGCAGGATTTGGTTTCTCTGAGTGTTTACCTGAAATCTGCTATATTTCTTATTGGATCACTCAGAAAACCGTCAACCAATCAGAAGAGAGGCTCAGAGCCTCTGTTGTTACCAGAGAGCTCCAGAGAGAAGCCTAAGTCCCAATCCCATATCAGTTAAATTTTGGTCATCATATGCCATCAAATGGGGTGGGAGTGCAGCATTAAAATATGCCAAAATGCAGGATTGTCATGCACAAATCAGTAATAAAGATATAATGTTAATGTTAGCTAACTGATAGCTAGATAGCTACCGATACATCAGCATACTACTAGCGATTTTGTTTTTGCTTTTATGAAGAAGAGGACCATAATTCATTGAAACAACATTAAACTAAGACAATACAATGTTGAAAATTTTTACATTCGTGAGTTTCTTTGGTACCTTGGATCGGCTCTGCAGCTATCTTGCCGGTGATTCACAAGGCATTCTGGGACATATCTCATAACACTCCGTTTGAAGTGTGACCCTTCGTTTGAAGGGCCAATTAGCCCTTACACTTCACCCCTACCCCTCTATCTCAACAAGAATCGGAACACCCTACGCCTCAATGTGAAAGCACAAAACGAAGGGGTAGGGCTAAGTGGTAGGGGCAAGGGGTGAAATGGGATTGAGCCTAAGAGAGGAGATGTATATCTACATTGAGATGGTTTTTGGTTTTTAAAACCACAAATATATCTTCTTATGAATATCAAGACTAAAAAATAAAATACCGTAATAAGTGTAAAATATGGGCCCTTTAAGAAAAGCATGGTAAGGTGGCAGAGTGGTATGGGCCACCTTCATGTTAGGATTGATTAGACAGCCAACTATAGCCAAGGGTTTTAGCTCAAAGACAATCAACATTATGAAAGCTGCGTGAATGTTGCTTGTGCTACTCTAAGCCAAACAATGTACAGTACATTTATTGACAACAGGCCTAACCCAAAACATACTATGAACACACAGTTTTTCACATTTCTATCTACCCAACGCACTCTCGAATGAAAAACAGGAGTCTGGAAGGTCCCAGAAGATCTCTTATGGTGGAATTGACGAATGGAAATCTCATCCCACAGCAACACAACCCACCTGCGATGCCAAACTATCCTACAGAGAGAGCCAATGGACGCGATTACATTTATAGAGTCAAATTCAGCCCCACTTCCTCTCTCAGGATAGGAGTCGATGCCTTTGCAGCGCTGGAAGGGCCATTTCAGTCCAACTTGGCAGCAGAGGGCCACGACTTTGAAGTGTTGAAAGTCAACTTGACCTGTGTTTACGGCTTAATAAATCTAGGATGGAAAGCTGTGGAAAGGACAGACTGACAAAGGGAGGGAATGGATGAACATCTTCCCGGGCCACGGCAGAGCATGTGCTTTATATTATACAATATGAATACAGTGAGAATGAAATGTATTTCCCCATCTGAGATTAGCTGTAGCTTCACAGAAGTCATAACTGATAGCTGATGGACATAAGGACACAATCATTTGTCCACATGACTCTGGACCACCACTTGGTAAAGCATGGGTAAGCCCTGCAGGATCCACCTGACAAGAGGTTGTATTTACAGAGTGTGGTGTTTGAGAGTGTTGGCCAGTGTCTCAAGGACATTAAAGTCTGGCACTGAGGTGAGCTTAAGGCTTCTAAAGCCACCTTTGATCTGTAATTTATGTGTTTAGCACAATTAGTCTTATGTTGCATGGAGGGAAAAACATCTCATGAAATATTTGTTGTCGGCTTGGGTGAAACTGATTTAAGGCGTGTGGAACCGAGTCTTGCATGACTGGTCATTTCTACATCAGAAAACATCATGAGTCATTTCTGCTCTCCAGGAAACGCTCTGTGTTTAATATTTGGTGCTGTCAGTAATGACTCCACTTCTCTTTACTCAGAATAAGTGTGTTTTCAATATTCTGGGCCAATTCCTTTATAAGTCTTGTATATTTGACTGAAGGCCTGAAAGGAATTTGAGTATCAAGTGTTTGCTTTAAAAGTCTCTGATATATAAATACAATACCGCTTATCCAAGCGCTCTGCTGGCCTGATAGCCACAAACCATGATCGTGCAAAATCAAAGGATTACTTTAGCTGCTGGCTTAAGAAAAGTCCATGAAAACATATACAGGCACAAAACCCTTCAGATCCCAAGAGTCACTTTACTGAATCCAAGTAAAACCCACTTTTTAAAGATGTGGTGCTCTATAAAAATGAACCCTGCATTTATTGTAGTTGCGCTTAATGATATGTAAAATAATACGTTTTTAACTCAATAAACAACCAAAAAATTAAACTCAAATACTTTTATCTGTGCTCACAATTTTATTTGCCGTTTTATTCTCAGTGTTATATTTGATGGTAATCAGGTTGTTTTACAAAACAGTGGAGTCTAACTTCATTTAACTCATGTGGACGTCAGGTCAGAGGGGGTTGCTAGATTTTTGATTCGACTTTGAAGAGCTTGTTTGAACAGAGGGCTACACACAATGTTTGAAATCAAGATTAGTTCAAAACAAAAAAAAACATTGTCTCACCTATTTTTGATATTTAATTATGTATCATACATTTTGAAACCCTGCTTCCAAGGAATTGCAAAGAAATAATCACTCCACTTCTGAAGGAATAGTTTTCGAGCTCACTGCCACAACATAATAATTGACGATGTGTATTATTATATTCTCAATTAATGTCAACTACAATTTAGTTTGTTTACTGTCTTCAGCTTGCATTACCTTCGGCTTGTTATGACTATCAAAACATTGATATCAATATATTTATGCCCATGACTTATTCAGTAACTCTCTCTGTTTTTGATTTGCAGATGATTACAGGGGCTATTTGTAAGTTTTCCCTGTTGCTGAACATGGTTTCTTGCCAGGAGCGAGCAGTGGTGATTGTAGCTTGACAAGAGCTTCAGCCATCATCGTCAATACATGATCTAATAATACGCCCTCTGACCTGTGCTACATCATCAAGGCAGATTCGAGGCTGCAGTGAATCACTATCGGAAGGTGACCAGATGGGCTGATACAGACAGAAGCTGGTTAGCCTTCTAACTTTAGTAGAAAAAAAGACGTGACATTGGCGATGCTTTCCACATGCTGAACTGTCAACCTTTCTTCTAGACTGGTACGTAAACAACTGTTAATGCTAACGTTAGTCATGTAGCAATAGCAAAACTAAGACAATAGCTCCTTTAAATGACCCACCATTGTAACTGAAGAAACCACTGATGAGCAGTGAAACACCCTGAGCTTCACAGAGTTCAGTGGATTTACCTTGATTTCAGGTCCACATTAAAGAGCCACTCCACGACTTTTGCACATGAAGGCCAGGTTAGTCATCATGAGGAGCACGAGTCAGCTTGTGAAACCAGATGTAGGAACTTGATGAACCCTGATGATGTCATAGCGATACACAACCTGGAGGAGTGGACATATGTGGGCACAAGGCTGAGAAGGTCTTACAGCAGATGCTATCAAGTAGCACTGTGGGTACTGTAGGATCTAGTGTTTTTGGAGCTTTGAAAGTCAGCATACAGTATCTCAGCCTCTGCTGCATCCATTCTTTTGTAATGTGTCTCATGAGGGTCACTCAGGTTTATTAGACAGGGATACTAAACTGCCACATGTCACATATGTTGACATTATTACTGATCATTGTAATCATGTCTCCTTTCCATACCGGCTATGAAGAGATACACTATAAGAAATGGCAAACAAACAAATTTGATTGCTCCTATGTGTGTGAGAAATTTGTTGTTCCTGTACGATTCTTTACTGCTTAATTTTAAACTCCATTAATATGAGGAAAACGTGTTTATTTCAATTAGATTTTCCATTCTATAGGAACAATGCAGAAACTGTGCACATAATACACACACTGATGCACACACACACACACACACTGACACACACTCCTTATTGCAGCCAATTCTTCATCATGCCAAGCCAGGCAGGGAGAGCAGCCAGCTTGTGTCGGTTTTCTGCTCACCGACATATCCTGCAAAATGTTTCCACAATACAAAGAGATCCCAAAAGATTTTGTGTATGATTCTATTGCATTTGTTTATGAAGAAAAAAAAAAAGGACTGCATGAAAATTCATAACACTGCATGAGTGAAACAGCATTTGCAAGACCTTCCACATACAGCACTGTAAGTGACAGCTTTTTTTTTTTTTTTTTTTTTACCTCTGCTGCAGTCGGCAGCCAAGGCTCACATGGTTCTGCTGAGCTTCACCATGTGGACTCATGCACTTACTTAGCATGTCTGTGACAGTTGTTTAGAAAACATTAAAAATAATATTCACTGATGCCTTGTGACAGCTGCTTGAGTCACGGCCATTTTCCTCAACTTGCATCTGTCATCCAATCTTTTACAGTGCTTTCTTGGAAAAGGTACCATGGGATCTCTTTTCTGGATGCAAGAGCTGACCTCGTGGGGAACATTTGGCACAATCAATCTTGTTATTAATTAATCATAATATTTTCTCTGGTCACCACAGATGGAAGCCCTTACTTGGGGCTGGAACATCTATTATCAAATGACGATAGCGGCATTGACCTATTGGAGTGCATACTGTACACGTGTGTGCAGTTTTTTGCTTGAGTGTGTGTGTGTGTGTGTGTGTGTGTGTGTGTGTGTGTGTGTGTGTGTGTGACCTTCTAGGTTTATTCATCACAGATTTCAGAACAAATGAATCACTCATGGACACTTTTTTTTTTTTTTCAAAACAGGACTTATGCGGTAGTGATGTGAATTATTTGACAATTCATCGCAACAAGTTCAAGACACAGTGAAAAGAGCAGAGGGTGAAACCATTAACGTGTTTGGAGGGGCCGTGAACACTCTGCTCAAACTGTGACATGTTAATCAATTCTCTTAAAAGACTGAAGTCAGTACTTTAAGCCACTGGATCACTCAAAGTCAGTAACAGCTTGATTGCTGTCAGATCAGGCCAATTATTTTTACTACCAAAACTTTATTAATCTTTTGTGGATCATGATGAGTTCAGTCTATATTTTTTTTACAGTGCAATAAATCCCTTTTTAGAGTTTATTTAGTCTCTTGCTGTTATAACATGTTCAAACATTTGGAGTAAGACTCAGCTGACAGATACATGGCACAAGGCTCAGATCTCTGCTGGTAAGGTAATATTTCCCTGGGGTGCAGTGACAGAACAGATCAGGTCAGCAGAGCACAGATACTCCCAGGGTTTATGCTATTGTTTCCAAAACTAATGGTCCCAACCCAGACTGGGGTCAAAAACCCTTTATGGGTGGGTCTCGACGTGATATCCTGATATAAGTTTTTTTTTTTTTTTTTTATATCATAGGTCAAAATGCTCAAAGAGTTCCTCCTGGCACTGCTACGTCTGTGTCAGGGAGCTTTTTCCACATGTTTTTCTCTTTGTGTGAATTGTGGGCCTATTAATCTTCATCAGAATCCCTCCATGCCCTGGTAAAGTGAACAGCAGTGGAGTGTTGTCAGTTTGAGTAATATTCAGGCCCTCCACGACCAAGTATCATGTTTTTTTTTTTTTTTTAAATCAAGTCATAACATAAATATAAAAGAAAACATTGTTTAATGGTTTTGTTCGAGCATTCAGAGACAATGGCGAGCTCCTGTTGTGTGTTTTAACCAGAAAAGTGTTAGTTGAGACAGAGCACTGAAGTCATGCCTGCAATAGCTTGATTGGCATCAGCTGTTACATTAATGTTTCACAATCACTGGCTCATTCTTCAGCTGTGCTGGTACCCACACAGCTGACCGGCAACATCTAATCAGATTCATGCAGGTGTACATACTTATCACTATTACTCTTGTCAACACTATGTGCATGCCAGTGCTGTGAGCTGCAGCCACTTCACCACCCAAACCTCCTCCTTATGGGCCAAAGGTTTGCTGTTGTGTTTTAGATGTTTCCGCCTCTCTTGATTATAAGCTCATGTAGAATATAATGGTAGTTTTGCATTTAAGAACCTGGGATGGATTTTCTTTTAAGCTATGTTCATAACTATAGGTGGTGGGGGCGCCTGCAGAGGGGAGACCTCTGTAAAACCATACAAATCCTTTATATGCTTGTCTGTTTATGAATCCTGCAAGCTGGAAAAGATATTACACCACATTTCTTTTTTTTTTTTTTTTTTTATGATTTCTAACCCACATGTGGCAGTGGTTAAGTAATTGTTTCCAACAAAATTGATGTGTGTAATGATGCGTGGACAACACTGAAGGCATATCTCCAGTAAGTTTCTCCTTCCTTAACGTCAACCGTTCGATTAACTTGACTGAGAGAGAGAGAGAGAGAGAGAGAGAGACAAAGAGGTAAAACTGTGCCATATGAGAGAGATAGAGGTGATAGGCTGAGTCCACAGGAGCAGAGGGACCAGCTGGGGAAACTTATGGTTTCAAGTTCAGAGCATACACAAACACAAGGCATAGTTATACAGCTTTTATAGAATTAAAAACACAAATATCAACATTTTTACATTTTTGAATTTGAAAAATCACTTGCCTTTCTGCTTCCATTCACACAGAACATACAAAGTCAATGGAAAGACACTATTAGATGGAGGATGTCTGCGAGGATGACTTGTGACAATTTTGCAGTTTACAGTTGGAAATTCTACACCACTACAAAACGGCTGATATATTGGATGTCCGTTCGGATGTTCTGACCAGAGCCCTATATTCCCAACTAGCTAGCATGTTTTCAGCTGAGTAGAAGCTGCAGTAGTCCACTGACTAGCTCTATGTTAACTAGCTCTAAGCTTTAGCAACACCCATGTCGCAATTTACTTATGCCATGAAGCTCTTTTTTGTGACCCTGTTTTTTTGATTGTACAAATAGACAGAGACACATTCACACCTACAGGCAACCCAACCTCCAGGTCACCTGATCTGCATGTCTTTGGATTCTGGTATGGAATATGAGTAAACTGCACACAGCCAGCTGGTGAACTGAGGCGACAGTGGTAACCACTGAGCCAGCGTGCCGCCTCATATACTGTAATCATATACAGTTTATATTTTCATTTGAAACTGGTATCTCCTTTGTTATTTTGAGGTTACAAACCACAAGTGAAACAAGATATCTTTGACACACAATATTAAGCAGGAAAAAAACTATGAATTATTACTGCTGTAAGCAAGCACAGCTTACTATGCGTGTAGCTGTGCAAACAGAGGATGGTTGATGCGTTCTTTACACTTCGTGGCTACTAAAAGGTCAAAACATAGTTCCTCCTCAACATGCTGTGATTATTTACAAAATTCTTTTTGAATTCACTCATTCACAACTTTATACAAACAAAGAGCTGAATGCAAATCTTCCTTCAGCCTTTCCGTTTAAGGAAATATTAATACAAACACTCTTAAGACTCATGTAAGAGAGGTCAGCAGGGGTAGTATTTCTAAATGGTTTGTTTCCTTGCAAACTGCCAAAAACAACCCCAGAATGCTGTGTTTATAGTAAATTGCGACAATAATTTGTTTCTACTGTGCCAACAAAACATATTCCATCATGCTCCATGTTGCCTTTGAAGTGCCAGTGAAACCAATCACATTCCTCTCACTATTTCTCACTTCCTATCTCCTCAATTCATTGACTGAAAATAGCCTCTGAATCACTCCATGGCAGCCGAATTTATGTTTACACTTTGCCTTCTTCCGTACTGGAATATTGTACCACACTTCACACCAAGCGCTCAAAAATGTTCAGATAAAATCAACAAGAAAAACCAGAATATGGAGTTTGAAAGATCTGAGGGGCACTAGCTCAAGTACATGTTGTGTTTTATTTCAACAACATGGGCTAAATATATCTCTCTGTACTAAAACCTGCCTGACAAAGAGAAAAACTTGAATGTCGCAGTGTGTGGTTTCTGTAATTGTGTGATAGTTTCTAAGAAAAGACCAGGGCTCAGAACAAAGGTGAGTACAGAAGAAAGAAATGATACTCTGATATTTCTGAAACACAATGTTCTTGTTATAAAATGGGATGATGTGACACAGATAATGATGCCTTCATTATAGAGTCTGCAGATCTTTGCTCTTAAAGTTCAGCCCAGTGTGGTCAACTATCTTCAATAAAAAGTATCTAAAGCTGCCATCATCACATCAGTGCACAACTAAATCCCCAGATGTGAAGTCCCATGCAAAAAAAACTGGGTGTTATCCTTGATTCTGAGCTGTGCCTTGATAAACACATCACTTCTGTTGTTAAAAATAGTTACTATCAGTTAAGAACCATTTCTAAACTTTAACTCAAAGTAATCCTGGCCTTTATCACAACTTGACTAGACTATTGCTTTCCTCAGTCTTCATTATCTCACTTGCAGTTGGTTCAGATTGCAGCTGCAGGGGTATTGACTGGCACTAAAAAGCGTGCGCACATCACCCCAGTCTTAGCCTCTCCTCACTGGCTCCCTGTTTACTTTAGAATTCAGTTTAAAACCTTGTTGATTACTTTTAAGGCTCCTAATGTCCAGACCCCCCCTTACATCAAAGACCTTATGAATTGACACTCAGCTCCTAGATCTCTTAGATCTGAAAGGTCGTCTCTCCTGTATGTCCCACTGACCCCGAAAGAAAACTTGCCACCCAAAGAGGTCTAACATATTTACACAAGTGAAGAGTTGCAAAAAGGAACAAGAATTTTTATTTAAACAGACAGAGGACACATGACCATCAATCAAAAAGGTTAAACTTAACTAACCCCAAAGCCTCCCCAACTAACTATGAACTGATGCGCCGGCAAAAAAGAACAAAAGAAGGGAAGCCACTTCAGTCCAACCCTACAGGGCCATCAGAACCGGGCTCTTCCCTCTACCTTAACCAAACATCCCCAAACTAAACCCTTAACAACAGAAGTAAAGCCGAAAGCCGAACCACCGGACCCACCACAAAACACGAAGCAAAATCATCAAAAAGCTACATTTGGTCATCTGCTGCTGCTGCTGTCAGGCCAGGAGTGAAAAAAGAGAGAGACTAAACTGGAGTCCCCTCCCCCTCATTATTGACTCCTCAATCACTCTGAGCAGCCTCACCTGGAGAAACTCAGACCATGAGTCAGTGACATTGGAGGATCACACGATAAAGAAGGGGGGAAGCATGTAACACCCACGATCATGACTTGAAACTAAACTTTGCAGTTGCTGCTCCAAAATCATGACATCAGTTGCCATTAGATATTAGACATGCTCCCTCCAACTCTATTATTAAATGTCAGCTACACAGTCGCTTCTGGAGAGTGACAAGACGCTAGCTGGTCAGCATGCTAACTTCAGTAGCAGAAAGCACATGATACAGACAACAGTTAACATTGGCGTTGCTTTCCACCTCTGGAGACAGCTGTTGGTGAGTAAAGGAATGAAGTTCGATGCTGAAATCACAACATTTCTTTCTGACCGGCAAGTAAACAGTTGTTTATGCTAACATTAGCTGTGTATTTCATAAAAATGTCTTATGTTTCTTCACAGCTCTGAAGCACATTAGCCATTGTCGGCACCTTAATAAATGAATAACAGTCTTTCTGTCTTCACCAACTGCCTTTTCAGTGCCCTTGAGCAAGGCATGGACCTCACACTTTACAACGCTGTGGTCACCCTGCATAGTTCCCAGATGTGCTCTGCATGTGTCAGTGTGTGTAATCCTCTCTTCCTCTGCAGCGACTCCCTCCTGTTGGAGCTGTAATTATGAACGTCCTCTGAATTCATATCCAGTCAAACAAGGTTTAAGGTTTCTTTCCTTAACTCTCCTACAAACACCGTAGGAATAACATGGGCAAACATCTTGCATGAGAAATGTCTGAATGTTTTGGCAGTGCGTGTTTCCTTCCACTACTTAACCTTAAATGTTACACAACCCACTTAAGTCTTCACCGCTTCACAAGCAGCCATAACTTTGTTGAAGTTAATAAGCAAAGTTTTTTTTGTGTTGAGCAGGAACATGTAATATACATAGGTGTCAGTATTTGTACTTTAATTGTTATTGTTTGGCCATGGGTGTGTGTGTATGTGTGTGTGTGTGTGTGTGTGTGTGCTGAACTGTGTATCTTCCTTCGGGGTTTACTATGTCAGAACCTATAAATTTAGGCTCCACTGCTTCAATTAGTCAGTCAGTTTTCTGGCTCAGAGCTTGTCAATTAAACACATGACCACATCCTAATTGAGCTTGTAGTTCAAAATGTTCTGCCTTGATAAAAGAGACGCTGAGTAATATGTGTGTTTTCAAAGGATGCAGATTCTGGAGCGCTTTAACAAGGTGTTGCAAACATCAAAGCCCCCCTTCTTTTCGGTATAATTTTGACAAGAGTTTAAGAAAAACAACAGAGCTTCCAGACAGCGCTGTGTGGTGGAGGCATGTTTTTTAATGAGCAATGCCTTTTAAACGAGCACCTTTTTTTTTTCTTAAGCGTCAGTCAGATAGTTTTTATAAGCAATGACAATGTCATTATGTTGCATAACAGATACTTGTCAAGTCTCTCCGCTTTAATTAAAACTCTGCACAGTGACAGATTTAATTGGAAAAATACGCGTTGTGTGTTGAAAGGAAAAATCTGAGGATCGGCTTACAGCAGCTGGAGGTCGTTAGATTAATTTGCCACAGTTTCTGTTTACAGTGAAAAATTATTTTACAAACTGACAATTGCATGACACTGTCAGATCCCAAAATATTTGAATGTTATAAAATGGCAAATCTGGAGAATGAGGCACCAGTTTTGGTCATGCTAAAGTCGTTGTACATTTACTCCATGTCTGTATTGAAGCATCAGGGGTCATTGAGTGCATAGAGTAACAAGCAAAGTATGTGTGATTAGAAAAATGTGCGTTATTGTAGCACAAGAAGGAATTATTTTGTGACACTTTTATTAAAGAGTTGCAGCCCTGAGATTAATGTAATCAGTGTTGTCATCATTTACAAAATAGCTGTGATTACATTTCATTACTTTACATCAGCACTGAATGGAACATGTTTAAAATATGTATAAACATAAAAGGTATTTATAAGGTTAACATAAGGAACAGCCATCAGTAAATTAAAATAAAGCCAGATTTACTACAATGATCAGCAGCTGCCAGAATCAGAGGTTCTCTGCTACACCAACATCAGCAGATGGACTCATGTAGACAGCCTGATGCACTCTGGAGGTAACCATCACCTCGCTGTTCAGCCAGACCCCTACAGTATTTACATCTACACACACACACAACTGGCAGACAGACTGTATATAAGCTCATTATGTAAACACAATCAAACACTAAGTATTTCTCTCTGCTACATGTTGAATGTTCAGGAATACACACAGCACAGGACACTGAGATCTAAGGATGAGCTATTCCCACGCACGTGTGCATTTTGACCAACAGCAAAATAATAACATTGACTCAGTTTTGTGAAAAATCAACGACAGACCCGGTTTTCAAAAGACAAGCGGATCAGTGAACATCTGATCATCCTCCAGCCTGTTACACTGAAAAACACCAGTCCAGATGTGCTCATTAACAAGAGCAGAAAAGCAGTGGTTTATATTGAACATGTGCATCAGTGACGCTGCCATCAGTGGCGACGATCAATGATCAACTCGTGTAGAAATTCTGTGTAATGCACACAGAGGATGCGGAGCAGAGCAGAAGCTTTGCTCCTGAACTGTGTGTGCAGCAGCTTCAGTCTAGCGCTTGAGCTTCCAGTGCCTTTTAAAATCAATTCAACTGCCAATATTGAGCGGAACAAAATAAGCTTTTTGTCAGCTGTGGGATACAGTGATATGTCCGGTCAATTGCAAATAGTTTTCATGTGCCCATGGTGATGGGGGCGTTACCCAGCAATACAATGTACAAGGTTTATGCTCTTGCCAAAAGGCATATTCAGAAAGGTTCATATTGTATAAAATACCCAACAAGAAAGAACACTGTGACATTTACTTGAGTACTGTACCAAAGTATATTTTTGAGTATCTGTACTTTACTTGAGTATTATTTTTTTGGAAGCTTTTGACTTTTACTCCACTACACTTAAAAGACAAATATTGTACTTTTGGCTACATTTCTATGAAGTACTCGTTACTTTTCACCAGTGGAATTTATTTTATTTTATTTTTGAAAAATGCGACAGACCATATGCTGTGTTCATCACAGGA
Organism: Seriola lalandi dorsalis; assembly: GCF_002814215.2. NCBI lineage: Eukaryota > Metazoa > Chordata > Actinopteri > Carangiformes > Carangidae > Seriola > Seriola lalandi. The sequence continues at coordinate 662,674 of NW_019525242.1, read as the reverse complement.
GATAAACCAATCAAAGCCAACTCCTCCACTGTTAGTCATGTTGTCTTTCCTGCTTTTTTGAACAGCTCAATTTGAACTTGGTAGTGACCTACTGAACAAGCTTGTTACTCTACAGGTTTTACAATAAGTCAGTACATTCAGTAGGTTGATTCAGAGCCATTAGGTTCTGTAAATGTGGAACAATACAACAATATCTTGAGACAAAAATATGTACTTTTGAATACATAAGTATTTTTTAGTACTTCAGTACTTCAACTCAAGTAAGAATTTGACTGAACAACAGTTGTATTGGTGTAATATTTGACCAGGACGATCTACACGTTGCACTTTGTCCACATCTGTGCCAAACACATTAGCGTCCCTCCGCTCAAATTCCACACGGTTCTGGAGGTTATGTGAAAGACTGTCTTTTTGTTTTGTTTTTGGAATAACAGTCATGGTTACATGCTCAGTGTCACGTGTGTGTTAAAACGACACTGAGTAATTAGGTAATTGAAAATCGTATCCCCTCATTACCCCATGGCAAAGCTGCTGTTGACACCTGAGTCTGTGCTACAGTGAACATTCTCAAGAGTCCCCGTCTTCTCTCTGTCTAGACTGCTGTAATAGCCCGAAAGTAATCACCTAGAAAAGGTGTGTGTGTCAGTGTGTCAGTGTTTATTAACAGAACGCCACTTATTTGAGTGGCAGGGGTGTGAAAGTGCGTACGTACTGTACCTTGTAAAAACCCCAGGAACAGAAAGGTGGGACTGTCACGGCAGTATGTTTACGTAGTTGTGCCTGTTTCTTGAATTTGTCTGGATCTATATTTAGAAGTTTCCATGAAATGCCATCTTTAAAATCTGGAAGTGTAACGTAACTGCATGCTTTGCACTTTCGAATAATTTCATCGGAGAGAAACCAGGTCATCAAGATAAGCTGCTGCTAAGCTTTATAACTCAACAGTTTAGACTCCATTAATGGCAGTTATGAGTCATAAATCTGGAGTAGATCTTATTTATATTTTTTCTTTCTTATATATTATAGTAATATTGGCCAAAGAAGATGGAAATGACTTCAAAAATAACATAAATGTGAAATTCCCCCTTACAAATTGCTGAAATGACTCCTAACAGCTTGACATCAACAGCTCATGGGAATAAGCACGAAAAACCTTCAACAGTGTTGAAATGGGAGGAATTCTTCATGGCAACACAAGTTGGGCAAATATGACATCATAAAGCTAATTTGGGTACTGCATGTTCTGGTTTTGGCCTGCCCCCCTGCTGGGGCCGGAGGAACCAGGGTTATGTTGTCCAGATGGGGAATAATAGCCCACACCTGGGCCTTGGCCCAGACCCCAAACACAAACTCCAGCAAGGCCCCCGAAAAGCCTGAGTCAGCTAAACATCCACTGAGACCTGTCCCATCCCGGCTGTGGTCTGACCCAGGTCTGCCAACACACAATTAACCAGACTAACCTGAACTTAACACCAGCTACCACCACCTCTACACCTCAGCGCTGTGATTGAAGCAGTGTTTGATTCTGCTGCTTATTTGTTTATCACACCATCAAGGATTCAAAGATATCATACAAAATGACAGTAAAAGAAAATAACAGACAGTGACAACACCTCTCAAGACATTCATCAGTTCCAGCAACAGTTTGATTCAGCAGTTAACACTTTAACAGACAATACAACGTATGAAACTCAGAGGTTATGGATCTGGATTTCAACAAGTTTCCTGTCAGCCAACATCCATCTGTCTGTTTGGAGATGTGGTTTTCCCAGACTGTTGCCAACCAATATGTTGTGTTTAGAGAAAAACACAGAATTTGCACAACATTATTTGCACAAATTTAACTGAACTGTTGCAATCTGCTCTGCTAATGTAGCACATGAGAATTTCTGTCAGGAAGCTTCTCTCCTTAGTAGCTTCTGTTAGAAAGGCTTTCTGGCAGAAGGTACAGTAGAGACCAACAAAGTCCACATCAGAGCAGTTCATGGTGGTGGATGAATGAGTCAAACACGGGACTTTCACCCAGGAGTTGGATTTAAGTCCTGCTTTACTTTTTGACTTTGACAACTTAGTATTTTAAGTTTTTTCATTTGCAGTTTGGTTAATTTTAGGCCTCAAAACTACTTGGTTACTTCACCTTTGAGGTCAACTTTTCCACCTGCACTAGTGTACTGACTGAATTGTAAGCTAGCTAGCAATGCATGCATCAACTGTGTGTTGATGGCATGTGTTTGTGTTCAGATTAGAATATGTATCAAATTAATTCAACTAATTAGCATGCATGTAAAATGTTGACACAGACAAAAAACAAGTTAATATGACATGCACAAAAAGCTAACTTGCATGCAGAAGCTTACAGCACAGTAGTATTATAGTAAATGGATACCAGCCGAATGCATAAACTGAAAAAGTTTTTTAGTCTTCAAGTTTACTTTCATTTTTTGTGGCCCATAAGTGCTGTCCCTATCCACAGTTTCCTAATTGACCTAGAACTCTATGCTGTAAAAGCATATGCTTATTTTTAAAAAGTATGTAGTATTGTTTTGTGTTATTCTTGCTGAACTGTCTTGCATATGACACCATAAAATATGTTGATGGATTATGTTTTAGTCTGCCTACATTTTGCAGGAAAAAGGATGAAAAAATTAAAATCAAAAATTGTCTCCAGAAGCAAATGTGTGTCCACCATGTCAAAAAACTCAGTTTGAACACAACTCAGTGCCAACCCGTGACCTGACAGTTTCAGCAGAGAGCACTGGTAGATGGATATCAGGTTAGTCATCAGCTCTGGCCAGAATTCATTCTCTTTATTTCCCATTAAAAACAGTTTTAAGCAGAACTGAAAATGTTAGAGAAAATGAACAAACTCAGTGAACTGACATTTGAGTACAGTAGGTCTGAGGGAGAGGCTGTTACAGAATAAAGAAGGAGGTTAAATACTGGAAATGAACCTCTAGACTCTTTATACACTGTTGTTCATAAAGTTGGAATAAAATCTTTTCTACCTCTTTCCATGAAATGATTGCAACAATGTGATTTATTTCATTTCACCTGGGTAATTGGGACGCATAATGTAATCATTGCACCTGGTCAAAAGTGATTACTGATGCATTTAAATAGGAATAAACAGAGGATTGTGTCTGAAAACAAAATTATTCCAACTTTATGGGCAACAGTGTATTTAACTTGTTTTCACAGAAGCTTCAACTTAAGTCTGTATTGTGGCAATAATTGTTTCCCCTTCATAAATAAATCAAACAAATATGATTATATGATACCCTCTAACTTTGGAATGTGTCTTTATTTATGCTCCATTAATAATCAACCTTTTCAGCTGTTAACCAGTGTTACAGGTAGATTTGCTGACCTCAGTGCAGCTGTTTGCTGTTTTTTGTTGTTCTTTCTGTGGTGAATGTGACAAAACATATTCCTGTGCCATTAGTAACTTTCCTCCGGCAAATTGAAAGGCAGTTTGCTGTCAGTGGCCTTACGGTAAGTCATGTATGTGTTTATGTTCTCAGGTTCATTTATGTGTATTTCTCAGTTCCACCAAAGCCATGAACTCTGACAGTGTGAGTGCAGCCCTGTACCAGAGCTCTGAAGTTCAAAGACTGTTTTTTCCTCCACCCTTTCTCCCCATTTTTACACATCCCCTTCCTTTTGAAATGACTCTGCCTCCACTCCGGCTCTCCAACTCAAACAAGTCAGCACAGATAGTTTGGCTCTTCTCCTGAAACCGGAGAGTGGGTCCTCTGGTTGGACAGGGAGAACAAACGCTTCACACGTGACTTCTTGAAGGCAAGCTTTTCAGCACTCAGGTTTTGGAGGGGCACTCGCAGAGTGCATTCCTGGTAATTAATAAGGCAAGCGCAGGTTTCCATTTGGAGGATTCAGGTATAACAGAACGTGCACGGTGAGACGGTGCTGAGTGTTACAAAGTCCTGTCTTGTTTTCAGTTTCATAACTGTGGAAACACAGAGGGAGGAAGCGGAGCAGAAAACTCATGGGTTGACGAGTTTGTTTGAATAAATATTATTTTGTCGTTAACAAATCAATTGACATTTTAAATAGTTGTTTAATATAATTCATGATAATATTGATTTGTCTTGCATATTAAAGGAGCTATTTTTAAGTTTTGCTAATGCTAATAGCTAAAATTAGCATTAGCAGCTGTTTACTGGTAAGTAAACAGCTTACTTCTCGAAGAAATATTATGAGTTCAGCTTCCATCTTCATATCTTTACTCACGAACAGCTGTCACCAGAGGTGGGAAGCAACGCCAATGTTGACACTTCTCTCTATCACATAAGTTCTTCTTCTAAAGCACACTAACCAGCTAGCCCCCGTCCAAGCTGTTGTGCAAGAGGAAATCTCCTGGAAAGGGGGTCATTTTAGAAGGTTTTGTCCCATTCTTTGCTCATTAACTGTTAATTAACCTCCATATCAATATTGTAGTAGTCCAATATCCCAAGAAATGAAACTGGAATTTATATCGAGTGCCAAAGTTCTGTGCTGGTGCAGGAAGTAGAGTTTCTTTTATGTAGCGAGCTGGAAGGCCAGCTGTGGAGATTACGGTGATGGATACCATGTCTGACTTTTTGTTTTTATCATGTACATGTACAAGGATGCACATGCACACAGTTCATATTCCTGCCAATTGTTTCATGTAATCCCATTGATCTTCAGGACAAAGAAACGCAGCAACGCACCAACAAATGCAGAGAAGAAGAGGACTGGTTTGCCCTGAGGATGAATGTCAACAATAGGCTACAGATTTCAAATTATTCAAGGACAGGACTCCTTTAATATTTGTCTTTTCATTAACCATTAAAACAATCCTTCCTGGTGCCAGCCATGAACCACAGCCCACCTGTTTCGCCCTTAATTTCCTGTCATCTCTCCTGTCTGTAATTTATACAGGCCAAAAAAGCCTGAAAATACATTAAAAAAATCTGTCTGTAACCTCAACCAAGGTTTTAAACGCCTAAATCAACCATACCAAGAATGATTTGCCATAACCACCATTTTTCCTCAAACCTTAACCATCCATATTGTAGTTGCCATAATAGGTACTCCCTGTAAAGCGTGGGAAATAACTGCTGGCACTGGGCTTTGGGGTTTTACAGAAACTGGACACGTCTGGACATTCAATTTACAAAATCCTCTCATCCTTAGAAGGTGCCTGTCTTTGCTGAAACAGTAAGACATTCTCTCAGACTCTGTTTCTACCTCTTCGCTATGCCCTCATTCTCATCTTTGTGTTCCGCTGTTCAAACGGCAGTTATTATTTCCACAGTGAGATTCTCCAACCTCAACCTTTTTGGTGTAGATATTTGACTTCAGCGTTGCCGCTGCATCAGAGCGCGCGGTTAGTGGGAGAAGCTGTGATGTAGTTTTGTTTGGGGTAGCTTCTGTGGCTGCAGTGGTTTGGCACTTTTGTAGTAGAGGCATACTTGGTGAAGGGGAATTTATCAAACCAACAAAAAAAAGCACACATTCAACCCAGTGAAACAGTTCTGCTTTCATCTGTGTGGGTTTTCTCTCACTGTGCTGAGTCAGCTCCCTGATCATCTGCAGACCAGTGAAACCAGTGACCCAGCTGGCCTCACTTGTACCATGGAAATAAAATGCAGTGTAAAAAGGTACACCCACCCACCCAGCCACGCTCTCTCTCACACACACACACACACACACACACACACACATACACTGTTGTGAAACTGTTTTGGCCTGAAAACCAAACAAGTCATTACGGAGTGTGTTCACTTACATGTGCTCGTAAACAAAGAAAAGGAACACAACCGTTTGGCCACAGTTTGTGTCTGAGTGTTTGTTGGAGTTGCGTTTTTTTGCCGGATAAATGAGGAAAAACAATATTGCATGCATTACAGTGGACAAAAACCAAACAATGACTTTGTATGCAGTAGGGAAGTTGAAGCAGTGGTTATCCCCATTATATGTCTAGCTAAGCTACGCACTTTCACCAACCATGACCACAACAAATGATATATTATTATGTTAGAAAAATAGGGTCAGTTTACTCAAATACCTGCTATTACTGATGATCCTGATTTGAATCTGAGAGCCAACTGTGATGGAAGCTAAATCTCTGCAATATGGTCCACTGCTGCATTTAGGCTTGTACTCATGAGCATAGTGTACTTTTTCTGCATTTATATACACATTATGTTAAGCATCCAGATAATATACTCTGCTATAAGGTTGACAAATATAGTAAGAACTTTATTTCAAGGAAAACATGCACTTAGCCTGTTATCTATGAACACAAAGTACATTACATTTACTCATTTGATGATTTGACTTACAAGTGAGGGACATCACTAAAGCTTCAGTGTAGTAGGAAACCTTGGTGTAAGTATGAAGTACTGCATCTATTTAACAAGTGCAAGGAGATCAGGCAAAGAAATGCACAGTGAATGCGAGTTAGGCATGCTAGGGTGTTAGAGGTGTTAGAAGAGGAGGTGCTCTCTGGAGACATGAGTCTTCAGAGATTTTTGAAAGCCCCTGCTTTGATAGCATTCAGTAGCTTGTTCCACCATCAGGAAACCACAGACCAGAACAATTTGGACTGCAACTGCCTTGTGTGCAGGGATGGTGATGCCAGACATCATTCATTGGAGGAACGCAGTGGCTGAGAAGGAGCAGAAGGCTGAATGATTGAGTTCAAGTAGATGGTGCAGACCTAGAAGTCTCTCTGAAGGCAGCATCAGTGATTGAATTTGATTTGGGCAGCCATGGGTAGCCAGTGTAGGTCGATGAGTAGTGGAGTGACATGTGACCTGGCTGATTGAAGACCAGATGTGCTGCTGCATTCTGGACCATCTGTAAGAGTTTCACTGTGTGTGAAGTGAGGCCCACCAGAAGGGCACTGCAGTTGTCGAGGCGAGCGAGAAACCCTGGCCTGGCCTTCTGTTTAAAGGAGCTATTTGTAAGTCTAGAAGAAATGTTGCAAGTTCAGCATCAAATTTCATTCCTTTACTGACAAAGAGCTGTCTCCAGATATGCCAATTTTGTCTCTTGCTTCTGTTCACTTCTTTTCTTCTACTGAAGTTAGCACGCTGACCAGCTAGCCCATCTCGTCACTTTCCAGTATAGCTTCTGAACGTGAAGATGTTCTGTTTTCTTTGTAATCAGTGTTAATAAACTCAATATCTTTGATAGTGAGTCTGTTGGGCCGACAACAGGACATTTGAAGATGTCACAATGGACTCTGGGAATGTGATGGTCATTTTTCACTATTTTGTGACATTTTTTAGACCTAATGACTAATCAGTTAATCAAGAAAATAATCAGTAGATTAGCTATGAAAATAAGCATTAGTTGCAGCTCTGCACACAAATTCATCTTGTGGAGCTCCAGCTGGATGTAGTCAATAAGGAGCCCTACTTGTTTATGAGGTGTTTCTCTGGTAAAGAGAAGCCCTCAGCTTTAAAGCTGTTGAAATACAATGGATTTCAAACAATGGAGTCCATTGGACGAATCAAAAGACACACTGTGGTACACAGTTCTGCAGGTATACTTTTCTTCAACTCACAGCGCAAGATACAATTTCTCCTCAACAGTACGACACTATGAAAAAGCTGACAGAGACCGAGTGAGTTTACCCTCCACTCCACTGCTGCCCCAGTAATTTACCCAATTCATTCTGAGTGGAACTGTGCTGCAGTGAATCAGTGATTTACACAAAACCATGACACAATACACACATATTGCAACACCTCTTTCGATGATGTAAATGTCATTGGGATTTTTTTTTCATTTGATGGGGCAGAGCTTTGCAGAACTGAACCATGCACTACCTGTTGTGTTGGTATAAACATGATGAGATATATGTGTCACACAGTGGGCTGGATGAGGGAGGGGAGTGTGTTTATCATTCACTGAGGCCAACAACCTCATAGACCCCAGATTAACTGCTTAACCTAAAGCAAAGCATTTTAGACATGCGGGATGTAATATATATGGTTAGTAAATGCTGCAACTGCACTGATTTCATATGACAAAATATCTCTGCATAAAATAATGCTAATAATATATGGGATGTAGGGATATTATCTCTGCATCTGAACTGACGTATGTCTGAGATATTTTCTGAAAGTCAGACAAAAGCCTATCTGTTCATTTCAGAGCCAGAAACTGTGGAGGATAAGTAGAGCACCCTCCCTGCTCTGTACTTTAAACTGATCCTGCTTATGAATCATATAAAGTTGTGCTGTGTTGATAAGCAGAAGCAGCAAGGTCTACCCACAGACACACACACAGATGCTCTGTGTGTATGTGTGTGTGTGCAGCCGCAGAGCTGGAACCAACTGGTCTGTCAGCAGGGTGTGTGATGGGTTACACACCTAGCCAAGTCATCCACCATTCCCTCCAGAGAAGTTTGAAGGGAGTGCTCTTTTGTCTGTAACACTGTTGGATGCACTTGCGGTGCACCCAGCCCTCTAACACAGCAGCACAGCTGGAGGAGACCACAGCTCCTGCAGGGAAGAGGAGAACTGTGTGTGCTTCAACTTTGAACTTTCTGGCTGGATTCTGTGAAGCTGCTACTTCCCCTCTGAGCTGCAGAGGTAATACTAGGACCCAACAACACTATACGTTACCTCTTGCCCTACACTTAATCCATGCGTTTCTTTGAGTGAGTGCTGAATTATTTGTCTTGATATGGTGACAGGGTGGGGGAACAAAGTGAGAGGCGCGCCCTGTTGGGGATTCTGGACGTGCCAGTTAGCAGTGGGGTGATATTTGACATCGGAAAAATCCTGAGCGTAATTTGTCAAAGCTGACACCACAAATAGGCCCAATGTAAAACTGTGAAACCATTAAGCCTTTGGCAAAACAGAGGAACTCCCATTGAGACCAAATTCTTTCCCAAAACCGGCATTAGCCCAAATCAGCTTGGAAAACTTGTGCGGGAAAAGAGAATGAGTAATGTTCTCCCCCTCAGAGAGAACATGAAAGGAAGAATTTTCAAAAATCACTAATTTTCTCCGCCTTATACACATTCTTTTTCCATTTATTCCCCACATCACTAAAAACAATCCGATAAGATACACCTGTTACGCTGGTTCACAGCTTCTGTAGAATCTCCATTACAAGTAAAATTACTTGTGTAAAAATGTACTCAGATACAAGTACAATGTACATCAGTTAAATGTACTCTGTTTAAACATTACTAAATCCAGCTCCTTAGGGTTAGCCAGACCCAGTATGTGCCTGCTGGTCAGGCAAAATGTCAGGTGTGTTTGATTCAGGACACTTGCAGTGGTTGCCGGGCAGTACCCCTTTTTCTCTGCTGGAGCTGCAGATTTGATGCTTTCATTTGTAGCGTTCTCCCACCGTAAATCATAACTTCATCATCTGACTTTTGTTTTTACTCTATAGCAATTTCGACTTTTAAAAAGTAAAAAAGTAACATACTTAAGAAATACTTAATACTTAATTACAAGTGGCATTACTGATTCTTAAAAATACTCCAAAAAGTACACAAAAAACAACTTCTTACAATAATGACAGTAAATGTAATTCGTTACTTCCAACCCTGGTATAAAGGTAATGTCCATGTGTTGTTTGATTATAAAGCAGGTCTAGCTTCTATATTAATACTGTGAAAGAATCAAAGTGCTCAGTCTACAGAGAAATGCACACAGCCTGTATTCAGAAACGGAGCCTTAAAACCAGCTGTCGGGACTTCTGTAACTTTGTGATGTCACAACAAAACAGACACTGCCCTCAGCCAAGCCACAAGCCCTGCCCACCTGGACCCCCCCATCCAACCTCGGAGGATTTGGGTTTTTCTAAGTGTTTCCCTGATATCTGCTATATTCTTATTCGATCACTCAGCCAATTAGAAGAGAGCCTCAGAGCCTCCTCTCTTCTGATTGGTTCACCGACCTGTTGTTACTAGAGCTCCAGAGAGAAGCCTGAGAGAGGAGATGTAAAACTACACTGAGATGGTTTTTAGTTCCACAAATATATGTTCTTATGGATCAACACTTCAAATATAATACAAGAAAAGTGTAAAATATGGGACCTTTAATGTACAGACGAGAGTGGTATCAATCTTCGTATTTGATTTTCAAAATTTCAAACAAGATAGCAAATAACAGAAAATGGTGAAATACGTCTTTAAACTCTGTGAAAACAATCTCAGCACTACAATCAGAGAAAATAAAGCTGTGGGAAGATAATATTATCTTTTCATAATGAATCTACCACTTAGAATGAAAAAGCATGAGCGTATTTCCAGAAATGATTAACTATTCCATTACTATGCCCCAATAATAAAATGAATTGTTCACATGCTTAGCTGGTAACTAAGTGCCAGTGTGTTTCAGTTTACTTACACACTTATATGGTTGCTTTGTTCCCAGGCCCGTTACAGTGTTCACATGGACAGTGGAGAGCATGTTCTCACAGACAGAACGTGAGCAAGTGTGTAAATGACGTACCCCTGTAGCAAGTCTTTCAAACATGTGCCAAGATCAATTTCCATCAAAGATCCACAGGGAGCAGAATCCCACCATCTCCTGGAGACGAGTCAAGTGTATGTTGGAGGGAAAACCACTAAGCAGCAAATGTTTTATCCACAACAGTAGACATCACACAGCCCCTGTGTCAAGTTTACAGAAAGGTTCTCAAGGTCTTTTCACCCTGAAGGCAACAAAAAGTGAAGGTTTCTTTGTTTCAGGATCCAAAGCACACAATTAAAAGTCTGAAATTTGTGTTACAAAACTTTGGCTACTATTCTGGCATTGTATACCCTTTTTTCTTCTGTCTAAGACTCACTGTCCTTTGCTAAAAACACATTTTTAGTAAACGAGTCATTGCTTAATAATTATTTTTTTTACAACCTTACTTTACATCTTTTCTATGATTTGGGATGTTAATATTTGTTTTCATTTTCAAATATATGGTTTATATAACCAGACTGTCATCTGCTGTAAATCTGTGTGTGGTGGCACTGCTACATTGCTTGGTGGATAAAATATTATTATAACTGATGGGAATGATTCCCGTCACACGAACTTCAAATATATAAGCAAATACATTTTGTTTTTTGATCTTTTGTTTAGGCTCTTCTTTTAATCGTTCTGAGACATGCATCTGCCTACATGCTCTCTTTATGGCCTCAACCCAGAAAACAAAACAATTGGACAGAGTTGTTCCGTGGGTGAATGGCAGAGCTGGACATTTGACAATAGCCCTAGGAGCTCTGTGGAAGACTGAGAGTGGGCGGTGGCTCTGTTTCCTCTTCTTCCTTTGCTCATCTACATCCTCTCCCACCAGGAGGTGAGAAGCAAGTCAGAAAGTCACTGCTGTGTGGTTTTCTGGAGTTTAGCTGGTGATATAAATGAAAACATGGAGCACAATGCAGAGTGTGATAGAATGGGCTACAGAAGGGCCAAGGATTTCCTTTTCTTGCTACCATTAGTAGTGTCTTTTAAAGCAACTAATTATAAGTTTTGCTAATTTTACATAGCCAGAGCTAGCATTAGCAACTGTTTACTTACCAGTCTAGAAGGAATGCTGCAAGTTCAGCATCAAACTTCATTCCTTTACTCACGTACAGCTGGCTCCTGAGGTGGAAAGCAACACCAGTGTTAACTCTCGTCTCTATCACGTCTTTTCTTCTACTGAAGTTAGCATGCTAACCAGCTAGCTCTGGCCTGTCACATCACTTTCCAATAGCGACTCATTGTAGCTTCCAATCTGTCTTGAAGATGGAGCGTCACCCACTAACAGCAAGAAACCAATTTCGGCAGCAGAGAAAAATTACAAGTAGCCCTTTTCATACGTGCTACATCTTATCCACCGTAAGTCAAATAATTACTGCACTTGACATAAAGAGGTTTTATATACTAGTTCAACTGTGACTTGCTAAGCTAGGTAGCTAGTCAACCTATTGGCCACCCAACCATAATGTGTTAAGTGATAATTAATTTCAGAGGTGGAAAGAGGTGGATTTGGTTGCCTTTGGACACAGCCAGACGACTGTGAATATATTTTTAAACCCTCAAAACCAGGACCATTCAGTCAACCCGCATATTCATATACATGCACATGCGCACCATTTTCATGAGGATGGGGCACAGTTAGTTCAGTGCTTAGCACATCTACACAGCGCATCTTTCAACACCATAAATGCCATGAATGCAGCCTTTACATTGCCACATACTTTACAAAGGAAGGTTCCACATTGGAGACTGTTATTTTGTTAGTTGTGGTGAGTTCAAAAGCAGCAACCGAAGTAAACGTGTTTTAAATCATCTTAAACTTTATATGTTAGATATGTTGAATTGTTGCCTATAGATAAGTTGCCAGTTTTTGTCTTCAGGTGACCTGCTATGTACTGACTTGCAGACTCTTGATTACCCTAGCTTTCAATTAACTTAGTGGAAGTGCGTCAATCTAACACTATCCTAAAATAAAACGCCAGCTCTGTAACTGCAACTGTTCGGATCGATTCATGTTGTCTCTCTTCACATGGTGGCACTGCCATAAGAAAGGAGGCTAATAATCAAATCCACACGTCATTTTGCCCACCCAAAGACCATCAACAGTCTTCCTGGCCCCATGTGCTAACCCACAGTGCTTCACAGCCTGCATTTGAGAATTAAAAATTTTATTGCTATATCAATACCACTGGCGGTCTGTAATGTCATCATAATAGAAGAATGACATAAGAGAGCAAGAGTGCCATGTTTCTCCATGCACCAGCTTGGCACCATTATCATTCAACTAAACTAAATTTAAACTGTTTTTTCAGCTGCAAGACACAGTGGACATGTTTTATATCCAGCAAGCAAAATTTCCATTATTATGCTTTATTCTCCTGTAACATTGTGTCCAAAATAGAGGAATGTTCCCAAGATTAATAAATCAGAAAATTAAGTACTTTCACTGCATAGCCCACACCACAGTGCAGGCTTTCACTTGGGAAATGGATTGTGGTTTTGGGCATTAGCACTGTCATATATTTCATCTAGACCCAGAAGAACTGGCATATTTAAAAATGAAGAGATCTGAGATCTTGAACCTTGTTACTGCTGGTAGATGCCAGTGGTCAAACTTGTGTTGTGTGTGCTTTGGAAACATAGGGACCCAGATGCTGTCACCATTACCATTACCTTCAATTAAGATAAAAAATAAACCTAATTTGCCTTTTGCCAATAGTTAAGATGAATATTGATACCATTCCCATGTCTGTGTTTTAGATATGGAGCTGGAGCTTTTTCCCCCCTAATGACAAATCAAGCGATTTCTTGGACAGACACTTTACAAGAGTCACTGAAATTTCTCAGTGAATGTGCTTTCATGTGGCTTCAAGCATGCTTCAGCTACTTTCCATTGAAAATAGTTAGCAACACTGAGCAGTTAGCCAGTAAGCCTATATGATACAATGAAGAGTGAGCTGGAGCAGCAACTAGCTTGGCTAAAAGTTACAAAATGACATGACATCAATCTTTATCAATCTGTCAACAAGAAAATTAATGAAAACTATTTATTTTAACTACTGTATTTCCCATCCTAAAATACATATTTTATCTGTGACCCTCGACTGGAAAGTTACTAGATGTCCAAAGGCTGGGGGCTAGCTGGTTAACATGCTAAATTCAGTAGAGGAGTGAAGAGGAGAAATGCTAATTCGAGTAACTCAATATTAAACCTGTGTACTGCATGTTCTTAGCAGGTTTGCAAACACTGCCCTACAAAAAATCAGCTGGTTTTGTTCAAAGTTGGAGGGTGCACCGTGCAGCTAATGTGAAGTTAATGGAGCTATTTGTAAGTTCTGCTATTGCTACATAGCCAACGTTAGCATTTCCAGTTGTTTGTGTCTTGACAAGAGCTTCAGCCATTGTTGTGTTTACAATCCAACAGGTTATAATATGTCCTCTGACCCGCACTCCTTCTTCACAGCAGTCTGGATACTACAGTGACTCGGTATTGGAAAGTGACAAGATGGCTCAGGGCTCGCTAGTTAGCATGCTTACTTCAGGAGAAGCAAAGAAGAGATAGAAATAGAAGCAAAACAAGAGGGATGCTTTCCACCACTGAAGATACCTTGGCGAGGAATGAAGTTTCGCAATGTTTGAATGGCTGTTAACGCTAATGTTAGCAAAATCAAAATTTATTCTGTAAATTATTACTATGGAAAATGGATGGAAAAGGATTTTTTTAGCAGGTTGGATGCACCAAGTTATTTAATCATCCAAACTTCCCTGTAGTTCACTGATTGGTCCAGACACACTCAAATTTATTCATTCATTTGTGAAATACTGTGTTCTTTTTACATGATTTATTTTATTTTGTAATTTTCTTTGACTTGAATTTGTTGCATGCCTCCAACAGCTTGTGAACTTTGCAGATATTTACAGTCAGTTACAATGTGAGACCTTTCACTTCCCAACGAGGACCTCAAATTACTTTCTAAGCCATTTATTGCAAACCACAATATTCCTTTTTCATTAGCCTCATCTTGAACCTTTATGGCAGTAAACTTGATTGACTAAAGTGGTGGAAGCCAAGCCCGTTTATTACAATCTCAACTGAGAAGGATTAAAAGTAAGCGGTGTAGGTTACTTCAAATAAGTGCAGCGTGTCCACAGGAATTGAATTACAAAACCCCTTCTCACCTTGTCTGGTAACATGAAACCCAAACTTTAGATTGAGAAATGTGGAGCTGGCACAAACAGATAATCTCCCTCTTCAGAGTTACCACAAACCACATGCTGCCTACACTCTGAAGCACATACTCCCTTACTTTACTTTTAGCCAGATGGACACTTATTCCCACCTCTGCATCTGCTGAACAAGATGAGCAATTACACAAACCCCATTAATGTGGGAGCAGAGAACTTTACAAGCATGACATGGATGAGGAGATGGAGGCCTAATCTCAGCTCAAGTGAGGCTTAGTCATTCAAGCCCTCATTGCCCTTATTTTCTGTCAGCTGCTAAAATAAAATGATCTATTCATATTGTGTTTCCCCGCAGTCTAATGTGGACTGGTATCTCTCGCAACCGTGAGTAATCTTAGATCTAAATTGTTCATTTGGTGGGAGGCCTTAGGGATTGAGAGGTCGTCCTTGGGTCAAACTGTGGCCTCTTATGAATTTCTCCCTCGTTAAGGCCTTGCCCCTGTCACCCATCCTAGCCTTTCTTGGTAAAGTAATCCTATCTCATGTTTCTTGAGCAAAGCATAACTCAAGCTGTACACAGACACACACACACACACACACACACACACACACACACACACATATATATATATATATATATATACATAAATATGTAAATCGTAAAAGTGTGTAGGTCCACTCAGTTTGTTACAGTACCTCCAGCATATTTGAACTTGAATGCTTCTGCTTCATTTCTCTTTTAGCTCTCCCTCTGTAAACATGAGACAGGTGAATAATGTGTAAATAAAGCCATCTCTCAGATAGTTTTACATTTTAAGATGACTTCTAAATTGATGACCTTGTGATTGGTATATAAAGGAGAAATTTGTAGGATTTTTGGTTTATCCAACACATTTTCCTCTTTCAGGTTTTTCCTTCTGTGTTGACAAAACTAGTGAAACTGACTAGCATGCCTAACAAGGGAAATTATATCATTTGTATAGAAGGTCATTTTTATTTTAAAAGGATTGTTGGCTGGTGATCAGTCAGGGAATTGAAGGTCCTCTGAAACCAAACCTAATTCATTTTTCTGACATTCAAATATTCCACCACCATTTCTTCTTTTTTTTTGCTTTCCTTTAACACCAACCCAATACCTATACGCTTGGACATGCCTCTGAAATGTCCCTTGGATGAATAAATGCTACACATGTCTTGGAATGGAAACTTTGAGGGTTGTGGGTGATAGCAAGTCAAAGTCTGGAGAGTTGATTCTTGGATGACTTCATCTTCCTCCCAAAACCAGTGTTCGTCTGAGAGCAGTAGCAAAATCCACCATGAAGACACCGAAGTGCTTCCATCCAGTCCTCTCACCCTGTAGCACCATACTAACACGAGATGCTAACCCTCTCCTCCATTACTCGCAAAGGTTCTGTTCCTCCATCAGCAACCAGAGCAATTGTGCACATTATTCCTTTCCATAATCAATCAAAGGCAAAGTTAGACTCGATTTGTGTGCTGTAGCCGTTTGGGGATCAGGGATTTTCCATTCCTGGCTGGTTAAGCTAATTACCTATTTATTTATTCACATCAAGCCCAGGATTTCTTGCAGCACTGTTATGTTCTTATGAATTCAACACAAGATAAACCCGGACTTCTGGGAAGGTAGGCATGGAGTGGCCGCAATATTTAATTTCCTGTCAAACATCTGTGTTTTTAGATTACTCTGGGTGTTTGCTCAGCATCACTCTTCACAGACAATAAGAAACAAATAGAGCAGTAGCCAAAAAGACAAATCCAAAAAAAAGAAAACATTCATGAAACTTCTGAGGGATTATCAATCGGTGGTAACCATCTATTCTCTCACTCCCGCTCTCTTCCCCTTCAAATGCTGCAGTGTGACTCTATGTTGGATTTGTTTTGGATGTTATGCTGTCCTAGCTGTGTTTTCATATACCGGATACTCACTGTGAGCTGCCTTCGTGTTTCTTGAACTTCATACTGTTGTCTTTCTCAGGTTTTATAAGTCGAAGCGTCATGGGAAAACCTCACTGACCCTCCTTTCATCTTTCCTCTTAGCATTTCCTCTCATATGTTTTATTATTACACCTTGTAACATTTTCAACCCTTCCTTCCTCCAACTACCTCATCCTTACCGACCTTATCTTTATTTTTGTTTCCTGCTCCATCTTTTGTGCCTTTTTTTCTGAGTCATTCTTTACTTTATCTCCCTACATGTATGTAGAAAATTGCAATGGATTATGCCATGCTTCAGTTGGGGGGGGGGGGGGGGGCATTGTATTGAATTCTTAGCCTGTGAGTCATTCTTTTCACTGAGGGATGATGTCATCCCCAAATGTTACCTTGGTCGAGGCATTCATCTGTGGCAGACTCCATGATAAAACGCTGAGCAGTGTTAGGACTGTCTTTAAAATTGCATAGCCCTACTTTTGCCCCCCTGTTCCCATCTTTTCTGCCATCTCCTGCTCTCTCTCTTTTTCTCTCCCACAGTTAATGGCCTTGCTTTGTTCGCTCAACAGCCTGCTATATGCTCCAAGGCCAGATGGTCTGATTTAGGTGGTACGCTGAAGGGACAGAAAGAATATGAATATTTCACTGCTGTGCATATACAGGCATGTATGTGCGCCAGCATGCATATGAGTCTGAGTGTGGGTTGAGAAAGAGGAGCAGCAGACTCTAAATGATTGCTTCATAGACAAAGCCTGCTCCTCTCGGAATGACATGCTATACCCAACTATGAGAGTTCATTTTCGCCAGGAGTATGCTCACTGCTGGGTCAAAGTTCATTTCACACAGCTAGCTGGTATATGGGCCATGCATGAGTTCCTTAACAGCAGCTGTGTTTATATTCAGATTAGATTGATACAGGAAAACAGGCTGCAGTCCTGACACTGTGTCTTCTTCCCCTCTCCTGCTTTCATCTCACCCCTATGCTGCTTGTTCCAGAACAACACCTTGGCTTGAAAGGTTTAACCCTTCAAGCACCTTGACTTCACTGAAAGGATGACAGGAAGTGTTGCTGTTCTATCCTCTGTTTGTCCTGTGGCCATTGTTTGAAACACCTGCGGTATGTGTGCACATAATTCAGAGATGCTCCAGTTTATTTGATTGAGATTGACTGAAAAATCTAATAGTGTCAATATACTTTTTGTCACAGTTGGCCACAAATGTCAGATCACTAGTTCTCAGAGTCATAGCTAAATCAGATCAAAACATGCAGACAAATGAGCTGTTTCTCTTTGCTGACCTGGTTCTACTAGATTTTCATGCAGCCTTTGAGGTCATTACATCCTTTTCACACTTTTCATACATCTTAAGTGGTTATAATATGTAACTTGTTCACATTAAATTATGAAAAAATGACTGGACCTATGTTTTTATACCTTGGTGGTTTTCAACTATATATTTTAACCAAATGAAGGATGTTTGTTTTTGAGAGGAGGAGACCTCTTTGGATAATCTCTCCCAGTAAAAACCTCCTGAACGACGGACACTGAAGGAATCCAAACAGAGAGAAGCTTGAGAAATGGGGGTAAAGACAACAACTCCCACGTTACTTCACGACATCACCAGATGCCGTCTTTTGTTATTTTTTTTTTTGATTGCGAGACTTCATAGCAGCAGAAGTTACATACTGTGCATTTTAGACTACAGCACAAATTGGTTTAAATCTCAAACAGAGGCTAAAGGTCAGTTTTCCTCTTCTTCCCCTGTCATCTATGGAGTCCCTCAGGTATCCCTCCTGGGGCCATTTCCCTTCAGCCTGTATATGCTCCCTCTTGGAAACATAATTAGGGAGTATATCTGCTGTCACTTCTATGCTGATCATTCACAGCTTTATATCCCACTAAAATCTAGGCATTCCCTACAGCATCTCCAGATTGTTCAGAGGACATTAAAAGCTGAATGGCAAATAACTTCCTTCAGCTAAACAGTCACACTTTTGTCCCATATTACTGATAAGCTAGACCACCTCACCCCATATATGAAGTGTCATCCAAAAATCTGTGTATTATCTCTGATTCTGAGCTCTGTCAAATCAGTTCTGTTGTAAAAAAAAAATAGTTTCAGTCAGTTGCAAATCACTTCCAGATTGCCAATTTTGTCTTTTCATGACATGAAAAAAGTACTTTGCACCTTCATTACATCACAACTATATCTGGGCCTTCCCCAGTCTTCATGAACTCATCTCCGGATGATCCAAAATGCAGGTGCAAGGATGTTGACTTGTACTAAAAAGTACAAGAAAATAAACTATGGGCTAAAAACAAGGGGGTGTAGGTAGTTTTAGACCCAGATATTCATCAAGGTTCATCCTCAAGAATTTTTCACCAGCTTTTTCAATAGTTGGACTGAACACTTTGAAATACGCAATCTCCAGTTTTATTATTATTATTATTGTTATTAGTAGTAGTAGTAGTAGTAGTATTCCCCACTGTAAAAACTGCCCATTCTATTCCCATTATAACAATTAAAACTTTAAAAGCTTTTATTTACAGTAGACTCAGTTTAGATTCACTTTTACAATCCAAATCATGATTTATTATTTGATTAATTATGTACATGGTTTAAATATGATATCATCCTGTATAGTTTGTATCCAGCCAAAGTTAAATATGTAGTGTAAAAAGAAGTTGAAAACAATTTCAGTATAAATCTGATAAATACTGATAATTTTGCTCAGCTAAAATACAAAGCTTTGTGTTGCACCACTTAAAGACACACAAATACAAAGAGACAAAAGACTGAATATTCATCAAAAGGATTGCTGAACGATGAAGAAAAAAACAGGTGGGAATTCTCAAAATGATTTTTAAAAAATCCCTGTAGTGTTCTTTGACTTTACTGTTAATGTTACAGTTCCCTTTCCCCTTGGAAAACTTAAAAGCCGTTGAGGGGAAAGTGATGAATGTCCTCATAACCGCAGTGGATTTCAGAGCTGAGCAGAGGAAGCGCAATCAAACTGAGGCGGCTCAGAAAGCCACCGAGAGGTGAGAGCGCTGCCCTTAGTCTGACAACCCAAAGAAGTGTCATTAAAAACACTCACTATGTTATGGTTAAGAAACCTGAAAGCATAACCACTGCATTGTGTTTATCATGCACTGCAGAGGCCACGGGGAAAACACGGAGCCTCAGACCGGTCTCAAAGAAGAAGGGACGCAGGGAGGAAAAATGTTTGAGGATGGCAGAAGTAATTAGCTTCCTCAGGCTACTTGGAGTTCAGGCGTTTTATATTACCAATTCACCCAGGCAATGAATGAGGAACACCATTACTCCCTTTCAAATAAAGTTCACCCCTAGTGTCATTGACGCTCATAAAAGGCATGCATGACTCATTTACAATTAGAAAAAAATCGTATGGTTTCAAAATGGGACAGATTGTCTGCATGTCCTGTGAACAGAGCCCGAGTCGCTGACACCAATTTATTAACTCCAGAAAACACTTATTACACCCAAAAGGCCAATGTTTCATATGGAGGGGTCCTCACCCTGCAAATGTCTGACCTCACATAATTATCCCACAACAAGGCAATAAAGGACATCTGCAATGATACAATGTGATTTTTGTAAAGCACAACATAAAGGGATACTGTGTCCACTAAGGGGCCTGTCAGAGGGGGTTTGGAAAATGAGCAATTGAAAAAAGACAACATTCAAAAAAAAAATACTGAAATTCTCAAATTTACCGTGACTTGATGTAACTAATGTATTAATTTGGCATTTTCTCTCCCTGTCATGTCACTGAGAGCCTCCCTCCTTCTCCTCCTTCCTCCTTCAGCTCCATTTCCTCACCACCACTTTGCAGCCCCCACCCCCCAGCCCCCTCCACCCAGTGCGTTTTACTTTTCCAGCTGTTGGTAATCATGCAGGTGCCTGATTGGCTGACAAGGCCAGCTGCTGGCCGATGGGAAGGCCTGTGCATGCACAGCTGTGGGAAGGAAGATGGACTGTAGTCAAAAGGAAAAGGTGACAATCGCACACACCCTCCCACGCACCCCCAACACTCACACAGCCAAGACTCCAGTTGGAAGGAAGGGATTAAAAACGACAAACTTCCCCATCCCTCCCTTCCTCCCTCCCTAGACCCCACCTCCTGTTAATCATCATCAGTATCATCATCATCAATGTTATTTTGCTGAAATTCTTGCGGGACAGAGCGGGCTTGTCAAAGACTGGAGTAGGGAGGGAATAATGGGACTTAGCTCAGCTACCATTAAACAAGTGATGTCATGTTCTCAGCACAGAGCTTTGGTGACGTGTGTGTAGTGACTGTGTATACGTCCACGTGTTTGTCTGCATCCTCCGTACATGTGCGCCTGACCTCGTGTACCAGATCCGAGCAGAGTTAAAGGATCTCAGGCAGCCCTTAAAAGGCCCCTCTGGTCCTGCACTGTCAGTCCATAGGTGGGCTCTATAATTCTCCTAACTTCACTGCTTCATGTCTCTCTACAGCCTCAGAACAAACAGTCAGGCTTGTGGGAGGGCCCCCTGTGGTTTTCTTACCCAGTAAATTCCATTACAGGGAACACACATTGTTCCATAATATGGCTTCAACACAGTCTCATAAAAATTGCAGATTGCAAGTTGTAGACAAGAAAGTCTACTCCCCCACCACAATGAACTAAGTGACAATAGAACATACTAGACTGTGTAGCAACAGAATGAATCGGACACATAAATATTGCCGGCTCATTCAAACTTAATCGACATTTACATTTAGTTAAAGCTCTACGCATCAATATTTCCTGAATCAAGCGTAATGCGACCAGACATCCCAGTTTGTCTGGGATTGTCTCAGTTTCAAGCTGGATGTCCCGAGTCCTGGCAAATATCTGTAAAACACTAAAATGCCCTGGTTTTCACCACAGTTCAAATAATAATAATAAAAATATTATACTATATTATACTCCCAGCACTTGCATATACATTTATTATGTTCTGTCTGTTTAAAAACATAAATAATACACCAAGCATCTGGATTCAACATGGATTGGGCTGAAAATGTCAATTAATGAATGTGTCATTGTCAAGGTTTTTGCTAGTTTATGAGTCACAGGCAAACGACTTAGGCTATGACCTCTGTGGCTGAAAAACAAAGCCAACATAGAAGTGACAAAACTGCAGTTCCTCGAAGGGCCTCTTGAGGCTGGATCCAAAAGTGAGTAAATCCCCACAGACTCCCATGATAAAATGTCCAACTTTACAGCAGATATAAACAAGGTCTGGTACAAAATTATGTTTGGGTCTCTATAGCTAACATCCCCCTTCATGACAACTGTACTGGAATTTTTACATAAATCCTGTTATTATTAAGGCTTAAAGTGCTGCATAATTGTGGGCGTGGCTGCCTTGAGTGACAGGTGGGTGAGCGTATAAATGAGCACCACAAACTGGCATTCACTGAAGTCTTGGCTCAGCTTTTGGATTAGCTGGGAGTTTGTCAGGGTCTGACTCTGCCAAGATGGCGACGGTGGAGCAACTCACTCTAAGCTTCAAAACTGCTCTTCAAGAAAACCTGTGGGTGACGTCGCAGGGGCTACGTCCACCTTTATATACAGTTTATGGCTATGACACTGGCAGCTCTTGCTGTCATTATGCTAACGGTTAACTGTCATGCCAAAGACACAGTTCCTTCCTTCCTTAGTAAGGTACCCAGCAATGAAAAGGCAGCGTTCATGGCGTCCTTGGTGTTGAAAGGTGGGTGTGCTAGACACTGAAATAATTGTCCCCCATCCTGATGAAAACACCTATGTGTGGTTTGGGGGTTTGAAAATATGTACACCCTCATGTTATGTGTATTGGGTAACAGTGATATGATTCCAGAGAGCATTAAAACCCAATCCAGAAATTGGGCTCAACATTTTAGAATTTATTAGCTGAAAGTTTTGGAAACTCTCTTTTTCAGCAGGGGCTTGGTGCTGGTTTTAGCAAACAAGCTGTGATAAATCCACTGTGAGCATCCTGCCAGGCACCAAACAGCAGACAGCCAGAAGCTGGTCAAACATCCAGCACAGGGGTATTCAACTCAAATTCAAAGAGGTCACACACGAGATAAACATATTTTCCTCAAGCAAAGGTCTGGAAAGTTGGTCCAGGGGTTGGGGGGTCTGGAGGAGCAAACTGGACAGATTAAATAAATAATAACTTGTCCAAAATAATTAAATTCTCATTTCAAGGAAAATGAGGTGCTTACATTTTCAAAAATGAACATTTTTGTTAACTCCATTTCACATCTGAACCGTCTCAATCATTTTGACAATAAACAACCTCAACATATCTTAACAACTGAACAGCTTTAACACTTCCTTTTCTCTTTATTTCCTCTTTATATCCCCTTCCCCCATTCTCCGGCTATTGTCTATCATCTCCTCTCTCCCCTGTGTGTATATCGCTCACTGATATGAGTCAAACTGTGCCGGTTAAATAAAAAAATGCTCTGTCAAAATGTAATAATACTCAGTAATTTATAGGTTATTGAGATCGCTGGATCTAGCAGCTACAAGCCCAGATCTTTTTTTTCTTAGGAGTTTGTGGAGGTCAGAACAGACAGTGACAGTGACAATGGCAGTGAATGAGATGCTCTTAACTCAGGTGGCCAGGATCACAACCCTAAATGAATGCTAATGTTGCTCCATGTGTGCTAGATGTTGAATTGTTGAATAACAGCCTCAACAACAGATGATAATGTGTTATAATTAAATGTATTTAGCAATAACCGATCTTTGTTGGTCCAGTTAGGGCAGTGGAAGAAGCTATGAACAAAACACTGATATTATCACAGTATGAAGTAGTTACAGCAGATGAGTTAGCACACATCACATATCCAGCAGATACAGAGCACATTCCTTACCACCACACCTTTTAGCTCTGATTTGTGTCTCCACCAACTACAGACAAGTGTGGGCAGTGAGTGTACAGAGGGTTATGGCTGAGTCCTGAGGCTAGCACTGAGGTTAATGAGAGCAGTGACTGAACCAAAACAGAAAGAAGTTAAGGGTTGTGCAATTTTATTTATCAGTGCAGGACGATCCCAGTCTGGATTATCACCCACTAAACCCTAAACATTAGTGTGTGTGTGTGTGTGTGTGTGTGTGTGTGCGTGTGTGTGTGTGTGTGTGTGTGTGTGTGGTAACAATTTACCCTGGGAGCTCAGCAGCAGTAAGCAGCATGCAAGTATTTATTTTCTTTTATGAAAAATTTGTTAATATCTCATTAGGAAGAAAATCTTTTTTCCATGGTGGTATTTACTTGTTGTTTACCTCTATATACTACTTAACCCCTCAGATTTGCTCTCATTCAGTTGTATAGAATTAGAATTAAAATGTCAACTACATTACAGTGTGTAATAAACTACGTGTTTATATGCTGCTCATAAATGCTTCTTTGTGTTCAAGCCCAAGAGACCGGTCAAAGCAGGAAAGAAGATGAAACGGGGACGTGATGTCGTGGTAGACATTAAGAATTTGTCTGTACAGAGCTGATATTCAGTTGCAGAAGCTTCTCATGTTTCCAATGTTTAGTACAGGACTGTGCCACAGGGGGACCGGTCAGGATTTTGCCATGAAACTCAGCAAGCGGCAGAACTTCACCGGAACATCACACATTCAGCAGGTGATGGTGGAGCGCCTCACCTTCACTTACAGCCCCTTTGTTGCCTCAGTGTTTTGCTTGCGTGAGACACAGAGGGAGCCGTGCATGACGACGGAGCATGTAGGAGGTGAAGAGGCTGCTTTGTGTTACACACTAATAGAGTATGAATTACAGTTTTCAACTTACTGTCCTCTATATTCTTTGGACTTTGCACACACTGTACACATCTGGCACACAGTAAGAAGACCTAAACATAACATCCGACACTCTGTCCTTGTGGCTTCTTCTGACTTTGCTCTAAGGGACTGTCCCACCCTGCCTCAACACGGCAAGTGTCTTCAGGTGGACATGGCACACATGTATGTTGCTGAGAATGTCCTGGCAGTGGAGTACATCCACAACTATGGTATCCACAGACCCCTCAAACCGAGCAAGTGAGTCCTCAACGTGTAACATCAAGACAATATTTAGCACAGTTTTTATTTTTCTATTTCCGATTGGCTGGTTATTATGAATATGCGGTGTATAATGCAGGCAGAAGATGAGACAGAATTTACAGAAACCTTCTCCCTTTTGCTATATATAGTGTGTGTGTGTGTATATATATGACCACATTTTACCAGCATGACACACACAAACTCACAAGCTCTCCTCAGCTGTGAACCGTTGATGTTGTGGGTCTGTAAAGATAAAAGAATACTAATACTGTTTAATATGCATGTTACTGTTTTGAAAAGAGGACAGCTATAAGGATACACTAAGCATCACTGAATGGAGCGCACATACGTGTGTCTCACTATTAATATGCATATAATAAACACAAAACCTAAACAATACAGGATATTTTCAGAATACAAGGCATTCTCGAACTTCAAAATATTTCACCAGCCAGTGAAAAAGTGATTTTTCCGATTCAGGCTACATCAACTTATCACCCCTACCAAGACTGTAACCTTAAGACCAGACAGAGCTTACACACAACATAGTTAGGCACTTAATTGATAGTAGAGGGAAGTTACTTTGCCATTGCAGCGGCACACACACACACACACACACACACACACACACACACACAGTACAACACAACGTGTCACAAGTAGCAATAGAAAAAAATATGAGTGAGTGATTCATAATTTACAATGCATGGTGAAACCTGGTAAAAAAGTATCTTTCCATCTTCGTAAACAGTATCCAAACAACTGTATTCAGTTTAGCGAGCTGAACCAGACGTTGGGCCGTGTGTCAGTTCAGTAAGTGGGGCTATGCACGAAACACTGATAGATAATTGATGATTCGTTGAACAAATGTTTTAAATGAGCTGATTCTAATGATTTAGTACTGAAGAGAACTGCTTTGCCCGTCACTATCCTGCAACTCCCTTGAATTCACGGCCAGGAGCTTCTCAATCAGCACATTCTTTTTAGACTTCATGAAGAGCCTGCCAGCGCTCAGGTGGTAAAGATGGATGGTGCCAACATATACCACATCCAGAGGGAGCGGGACAGAGAGACCAGTGTTTGGAAACATTATTTAATATTTCACTTATATCCAAGTCTGTAATGCAGAGTTCCCTAAAGATTCCTGGAGCAGATTCAGTGACTGGCCCAGAGACACTTCAGCTGAGTAGAATTTGTTAATTCAATTTAGACCGACACATTACGCCACATGCTGACAGAGGAACCCACCAATATCTGGATCTTTTGCCAACTCATCATAACTTCCATATGACCTAGAGACTTTGTGTCTTTTTGGCAAATTCTTCAGCATTCTGCAAAAACCACTATCTGGAGATGAAAAACACTGTTTTGTTGATGTAGCTTTTATGTAGAATGATTTATACTGAGTGAATATTCACCAAAACTCAAATATCATTGAAAATCTGAGAAGAAATCTGTTAATTAATGGATATAAATAACTGAACAAATGAGTAAAGACAATTTGACTCCTTAAGTCATACATTTCAGGATATATGGGAACATTTCTTTCCTCCCTGTCTATTAATGCTAATAAAGTCATGGTGGGTGTGGTGTCTAAATGACAATGTCGCAACCTAATGAGGTTTTAATTGGACTTGTGGGAGGTGGATGTGAGGAGCATCCTTGTACGGGAGGCACTGTTATGTAGAAAGTGTGTAGTAGTTAAAGGGCTGAACTCTCTGTCAACTTGAGACATTAGTTATTAGGGCAGACATCATCTCACAAGTATAATATATTGATCAATGGCCAAAACCACATACACACATTCACACAGACTGATGTATTTGGGAGTAAGTGCTTTACTCAACGACATCTCAATGGTGTTAATGAGGGCGGGGCATAGTGATTATTATGAGCGTACTTGTCAAAGTTGGCAACAGTTGTTGACACTTCAAAGTCCAACATGACTGTGTTTTTATGCATGTATGCCCATGTTTATATGTTAAGTTTATTCATTTTCAATATTGTGTTAGGCTATGCCATGTGCTATGGCTTGATACACAACTTTTCAACTTATACGTTTTGGTAGGTGTGCTCGTTAGCAAAAGACTGGGGCAAAAAATACAATGTGGTCCGCGGGAGTCAGGATCCATGAGGCAAACCAAACTTATGACTAATTTCACCTGCACTACATATTCTCCATGTTGCATGTTGCCATTACAAGCTGCTGGTGATTTTATTAACAACAAAGGTAAACTTCAGTTAGCTCTACGACGCTGACGTTTGTTTCAGTTTGACAGTTAGTTTCTTTCTATTTGTTAAAACAAGTGCGTAAGAATTGGGAGGGACAGTACAGACATACCAATATCCACAGGCCGCACCGGCAGGCTCACTCTAACCCTAACCCGTTCAATTAAAACTCAAAAGACTAAATATGATGTTGATCTGATCAATCCTCTGGAAGTTTGTCAAAGTATAACACCTGTAAATGGCAAAAACTGCACCAAGATTGCAGAGTAAATTCAAAATGGCTGCCTCCCTGTTGGGTTATGAGGTATGGGTGCTGAAGGCTTTTTTGTTAGTCTTGGCATGTTACATTTGACCACCAAATTTCATACATGTAGGTGAGACACAGGGCGAAGGGTAGCTCGTTGAAACATTTTAGGGGGCGCTATCGGGCCATTTTGCCACACCCATGTGCAAGATCCATTAAACGCAAATTTTCATCAGGCCTGAAACAAGAGAGAACATATGGTATCCTAACAACATCATTATAAGAATAAATGTAGATGTTGTGTATTACATTGAGGTTATGCTGGTGTACTAAGAGGTCTATTAAGCACTCAGTCATACAGGGTTTTAATAACGTGGACATGAATACTATACTATGTTTATAAAATACATAAAATTAGTGTGTTTGCTACCATATCTGTGAATAAAGGCCCTGATTGACATGAACATGGGGTAACAAGTCTATCATAAAGCTTCAGCTTCCAAGGGGGGCCCTGCCCACCAACGTGAAAATCAAACCTACGCCCCTTGTTATCAACTGCATGAAGTCTCATTACAAAAACTCAATTATGCGATTCCGAATTCTCTCAATGAAGTATAACCATGACCATCACTACAAGCCAAAGTCTGATTGCGAATTGTTCAGAACTATTTCCTCCAGTCATAAATCCAGTCTGTTTGCAGATGTTAACTTTCCAAAACATAAGTCATGAACCAAGGGGGAATTAGATAAGTCTTGTAGGGAGAGTTTTGTGTTTTGGCTACGAAGCACTTAACAAATGTGTTTTTAACAACCTTCTAACAGCTTCTTAGCTGCGGGACCCTTTCTTTGCCATCACTGTAGTTGTCCCATGACCTGAGCTTTGTCCAGTAGTTCAGTTTCTTTGGGCTGCAACAGTTTAAGTGCAGGGACGTGGAGCAGGCACAAGTTTGATTTAAAAATTTGGCATTTGTCATTTGAAAGATGGTAATGTGTGAATGTAGTGACCCTATCCAACTGAGTTGCAGCTCTCATTACTCCAATTAATATTTACACATGAGTCCATAAAGCTCTAGATATATTCAAGTCAAAGACAATTCCTTGCGCTGTGGGTGGACCTAGTTGGCAGGACTGTCATGGTCTTTAAACCCTTAAGGTAAACTGTGAACTTCAAGCCAAAGAGCCGATGATTATCGTGGCCTTGTGTAATGCCATCTGACATCTTGAATGTCTTTAATAAAATACCATTAAACGTTTAATGAATGCAACTGACAGACACTAAGTGAATATAAAGAGAAGGGGATGTAAAGACTGGCCACCACACCCTTGGCAGATGTTGACAGAGTGTATGGACTGTCTACAGTACGGGTGTGTCTTTCCTATTACAGCCTATTGATCAGTTGTGTTTTCCCAGACTTCATTCATAGAAAAATTGGAAGCAGCTGCACCATCTGCCTCCTCTGTTAGCAAACCTCTGCTATGATGTGTGTACAGGACATGTTTCTGGAGTTAGTACAAATGTCTCAACCATATTACAGATGAAGAATAGGACAGATGTTAGTGTAGGACAAATTGTCACCATTTTTCCCAACTGTATTCTAGTCACAATCAAGGTGACTAATGCGTTCATTGTTTTCTAATTCAAGAAATGACATTCCAATGCTCATATTGCCAAACAAAATCAATATCCACCCCCCCCCCCCCCCAAGTAACCTTACTTGGTACTTTTCTCTCCTGGAGTCAATCCTGGCAGCTTTCTGCTGGCAGCGTTCGGCCTGAGCGGCGGGCGTTGCCATGATGTGACAAAACAGCGAGACAGCATCAGGTTGCAGTGGCATTGTCTGAGCCAGGCAGGCTTAAGAAAACAGACATCCACCTCCTGCTGCGACCCATTGTTTTGGGGCGCCACAACGACAACAACAGTGGTTACCAGTTGTGAGCTGAAGCCCATCATACGCGTCACTCTTCTCCGTCTCTTCCCTCCCTCTCGTGAAGCTGGCCTCTCCTCACAGAGCCCATCCGAGATAACTCTCTCCTTTGTTATGATAGCTTTACGGCCTTGGCAGCTTAAATCAGTCATACATGGATTATTCATTCGGGATAAATCCCTGAGACATCAAAGCTTGTAGGCAAACTAAATATCAGAAAATTTTGCTTTTTGATCTCCAGATCTGTGTCAGGGAGTATTGGAGTATCTTATGACTGGCAGGCTGAACAATGAGGCCTCTAACCTAATCAGGTTTAGATTAATATAAATATTGCAAGTGTATTAGGTACCATTTCAGGGTATTGGTTAATATGAAAGCAAACTTTTAACATTCATCTTCCTTTTAACGGGCTGTAACATGAAAGTACA
Organism: Seriola lalandi dorsalis; assembly: GCF_002814215.2. Classification (NCBI taxonomy): domain Eukaryota; kingdom Metazoa; phylum Chordata; class Actinopteri; order Carangiformes; family Carangidae; genus Seriola; species Seriola lalandi. Next base: position 633,160 of record NW_019525242.1, on the reverse strand, counting down.
TAGATCAAACTCTCAACAAAAGCTCATTAATCGTGAGCAGCGTTACTCTCCTTTCGTGCCTGTTTCTTGTCTTGTAGTCCAGTTTTATTGCTTGTTATCATCCCTCACTGGCAAAATGATTAAAGCAGATATAGTTTCGGATGATCAAAGGCAGAGAAGAGAGTACTTTACTGGCCGCGCTGCAAAATAAAATCATGTGCTTTTGATATGAGACACACACAGTGGAAGATATAATATTATGCTACAGACCTTTGATGGTTCAGTGCTAGTATGACAATGTATGTAAAGTCCAGTCACATTTAATGTGTGATTGCATTACTGTCTTTTTCACTCCGTCTATGACTCACCGCACTGAGCTCAGGACAGAAATGTTTCCTCCTCTTTTTTTCCTTGTTTGTTTTTTTAACACTCCGCATTTCGAAAGACCGAGGTTCATCGCCCGCGCAGGGACATCGAAGACTTAACACATCTCATAATGAGAGAGGACAGGCTGTCTTCATAACTACAGGAAGGAAAACTGGCACAACGGGAGACTTCAACCAGCTGCAAAGTGATTAAACTGAAGGGCACTTTTATAAGAAGTGATTCAACTGAAAATGGCTTTTTTCCACGGTCAGTGCAGTAAGAGGCTGAAGTTCTTCTGTCTGGATTATAATGTGACATTTTCTTCACTGAGGTGGCATTTAGAAAAAGAAAAAGAAAAAAAAAAACCCCACAAACCGCCACACTGACAAAGCTGCACAAGTTGAGGGATCACAGACATCAATGAAGGCCTCACAGTGAAGCCAGATCACAGAAGGTGTTGTATTTTTTAATTAAGAGGGAATTTAAGGTTTCAGTGTCCAGAAGAAATGGGAGGCAAAAGTGACATCATCACCCCTGACAAGATATTTGAATTGCATGGTTGTACTATATGGTCACACAATGACACACACAGTTTTCCCTCAGAAGAAGCCGGGCTCGGCTGACCACCGGCCTATAAGCAAACAGTTTGAGAGTCTACTGCTCTTAAAGTGACTAACTCAGGTTTTGTGTGACACTAATTTTCTCTTACATATAGCCAATAACTCATTTTCGTGTAGATATAGCCAGTTAAAACAGACATGACTGACACTGATGATGCTGTTTATTCATACCTGTAGGATCTTGAAGATGTTAATTATCAGCTGGAGATGGCGCCATATGTGATAATGATATTTCATAAGAAATACAGTTTTCATGACTATTTTTGTTCAGCCCCTTGCTCTCTTATCTCCAGAAATCTCCTGGCTCAGTAGAAACCCAATCCACGTTTATTTTACCCTGAGTATTAGGGAGTGATTGTTTGTACCCTTGCGTGCTGGATGCTCTGTGGGTTTCTCAGAAGCAGACTGTGAGAGCGGGAATGGATGCCAAGTTCAAATCTCGCCAAGGAGAAAGTCATAAATTACCATCCATGCGATGTTGAAGCGGCTCCATGCCGATTTCCATTCCAATACATTGTGGTTTCGTTGCTTATCTATTCCTTGCCTGTGGCAAACATTTTCCCAATAATATTTACATCAGTCACGCTCTGGCGTGTGGGTCTTTTTCCTCAGTCCTTCTTGTAAGCCCTGTGTTTGGATTAGGGGCGACTCTGGTGATGAACTGGTCACTTCCCTGTTGTGGGGCTCCTCTGCACCTTTTAACAAAGTAGGAAATCTCCAGATCCTTCAGACGCATTTTCTCCATATGGAGACTGGTACCAAAATTAGAGTGGTTGGAAATTGTGTAGACCACATGTAAACTGTGCCCAATATAATGTTATTATTAGTTTGCTTTGCCAGGTTCAACAAAAGGGGAAGTGTGTGTAACCATATAATCACAATGTTAATGGTATCCACGTTACACATTACAAACAGTAATATCAGTCGTGGTGAATGTAAGTACATTATTTTCTCAGCGCAGATCAGTCGTCTGAAGTCCAGGGGAAAATGTAAGCTACATAGCTAACATTGTTGGAAACATAGAGTAATGTTGTTGTACTGTACTTCCATGGGTGTTCACCACCCTGACAGGCAAATACCAAGTCTTACTTTAAAGACATACAGTCCAAAAGTCAACTACATTGAGGAATTGTTTTTACAGGCCATTTTCTTTTCAACTGGGGAAAGTTTGTTTAGGCACCAGTGTCTCAATTAGGTACTATGTTTTGATAAGGTGTGGCTCCAGTAATGTCCTTACTTCAACCTTATCCTATTTCAAATGATTACATGTTTCCAGCATAGAATAAAGTGATAGTGCGCCTACCTCTTTCCCTAAATGGACTATCTTGCCTTTAGGAATGTTATACTCAGGTCTTTTAAGACTCCAATGCAATAACAGTGGACATCTTACCTTCTCACACCCCTCAAATGTAAAAGCACTTTAATCTTGGATTAATTACCAACTTAAATATGTCACTGAAAAGAGAGTGTGGCATGACAGTGAAGAAGGACATGGTGAGTGAGGTCTACATGAACGGTACACACTTGGCGGAGTCCACAAAGAGTGCAACGGGATCAATGAAACTGCCTGTTGGGTGGATGTAACATAATCTGGAGTTTTGTTTTTTTTTAAATAGGGCCCAAACCCTTATGATTGACTGTGCACTAAGTTCGGGAGAAATGCTAGGGATTTGGCCAGTCAAAACATCACTCTGTGATTATAGAGAAAGGGCAAAAAGAGAGGAGAAAATGAGGGAGGATATATACTGTGCATTATAGCATGAGCAATAGATGGCTTACCCTTGACAGAGAGCCCCACTTAAACTCAAAAGTGATGTCCTTTGAGATTTGAAACCCATCCAAGACATTCATGCTAAAGGATACTGCAAAAAAGAAGGTTAAGAATGAGCCATTGTTATGCATAACTGCTCATTTGAAAATCATATGTTTATATATGTGAATTTTTTTCACATGTAAAATGGTGTTTAGTGTGATATATTTACACTTTTTTGCAAGGGCTATCCCTTAAAATCTTGGTCAGCTGTAGGACAGTACATAATGTCAAAAGCATGCTTTCCTGGGGAGTATTTCTCCCAATGAACTGTTTCCATTGCTGTCAAACTTGGAAAAGGTTGTCTGGTTTGAGGCCAGACTGACAACAAGCTTTGAAAAATGAAGCAACCGTCACTTCTCTTCACAAGTTTCCAAGTAGCTGGGAGACAATGCTTCACTTGAGACCACAGGGGTAAGAAAAACAGTAATGTTGGGGATTTATTTAGGATTGCCAAGTCTCATGTCAAACCCCAGCCCATGTTTAGCTATAGCATCCCGGCTGTTCTCCTGCAGAGCCAAATGAGTTACGGCAATTAGCTCAGCCAATTAAAATCTTGTTTTATCAATGGGAAAAAGTCATTTCTCAAAACATAGACTGTAATTCAGTGTGTGATAGGTAAGCCCTCCCAGAAACTGATCCTAAATGTTGGGATGCCAAACTGCTAAAGCCAAAATGGTGTTGAGGTAAGATTTTATTTATTTTTAAGAGGTGTCTGATATTTTCCCTTCCAGGTTCAAATCCCAAACTGGAAAACAAAAAAAGGTCAACTTCTAGTCAACAGTTCAGGTTAGAGGAGACCAGGATTTGGCCCGTTAAAAACATCTATCAAAGAGAAAGAATTTGAGCGTTTTTGTAACACACCTCTTTTAAACTCATGCTCGATATCCAGAATAATTCTATCACACCCTTGAAGGACGCCAAGTTTACTTTTCCGCTGTGGCTTGAAGAAAAGTTTTTTTCCTCTGATTCACTGATATACTTGAGTGTAACTATAAGTGCAACTGAATGCACACCAATTGTTTTCAACCAGCCTGCTTGTATTCAAGAAAAAAATATTCTGTGGTTAGTGGTATATAATATCCCATTCCAACGTGTCCCCAACCAACCAACATTAAAACAGGTGATTTCTAGGCCTAGTGGCGTAGTGGCCAGGCCTAGTGTTACTCCTTAACAGCAGTATGATGCTTATAGGAGATATTTGTAAGTTTTCGCTGCCATCAAACGTGGGTTCTTGCCAGGAGCGAGTGGTGGTGATTGTTGTTTGACAAGAGCTTGGGCCATCATTGCTTGATGGCCCAAGCCCAAGAGGTTATAATATGCCCTCTGAGCAGCACTCCGCGGCCTAGCTGGTTAGCATCCTATGTTGAGTAGAAGAAAAGACGTGATGGAAACTAGAGTTAACATTGGTGTTGCTTTCCACTGCTGGAGACAGCTCTTGGTGGGTAAAGAATGAAGTTTGATGCTGAAATCAGAATGTTTCTTCTAGACTCATAAGTAGCAGCTGTTAATGCTAATGTTGGCTATGTAGCAATACCAAAACAGTGGCATTGGTTGAAAGCATAGGTCAACATTTTGGGTGATTAAGTTGTTTGTTTGCTATCACTATTGTTATCACTTTCTCGGCTGTGTGTTAACTACAGAGCTGGAGCCAGGAGGTAATTAGCCTAGCTTAGCATAAAAACTGGAAGTAGGAGGAAACAGGTAGCCCTGCTCTCTTCAAAGTTAAAAAACTTTCCATAAAGGAAATTATAGACTAATTGTCATTTGTTTATCACAAAGCAGATGAAATATGGTTATTGGTCACCCAGAGGTGTTGGTATATTTTTTTTAAAGAAAGCTAGGCAATTCCCCCTGCTTCCAGTCTTTATGCTAAATCATGCCCATATCTGGTTCTGCACTTGAAACACAGGCATCAAAGTAGCATTAATAATTTCATGTCACTCTCAGAAAGACAGAAAATACGGTAACTATATTTCCCAAAAATGTTGAACTACTCCTTTAAGTCTGCACTGACTGCCTAAAAAGTTATGGTTAATTAATGGGCTTTTGTTGCCCAACATGAGATCACAAAACTAAGCCTGCAGAAGGAGAGTAAGACCAGTAAGACCAATGATGTATGACTTTAATACATTTGTTGCAGACATTCTTAAATTAGAGGTTAAAATATAACCTGTATGTGATTATCTAATGTTCTCTGACCAGGGTGATATTTTGTTTTACATCATATTTAGATTATATGATGAATGGGATATTTTGAACATTATGAACTAATGTGTGCCCCTCCATAGACGACACTCCTCTGACAGAGTGAACTCTCTCCACAGAGCCTTTATGTTCCACTTTTTCCAGGTGAAATCCTTGTCTAGATGCTCTCTCTTAAAATCCCTTTCCAGACACTTTATTAATGATACTATAAAAATGATAAACGGTCTCCTTATAAAAACATCACATTCCTACTCACTCCTACTCACTCCTGTTAGCCGTTTATTCCCTGTGTATTTCCTGTAATATCTGTATCATCAAACCAAGCTTTGAGGAATGAAGGATGTAAGGGATGGATATACAGCATAGATGGCCAACTTGTCAAAGGTCTATCTGGTTTTAAGGTTTGAGTGTCTTTTAATTGCAGGTGGATGAAGTCTGGGCTATTAAGCTGGACTTTAGAATTAAGTATTTTTTCATCAATGCTTGATTTATGGCTGCTGCCATACTCTGCAATCTCTAGTAGGAGTATATAAACCAGGTGAAGAACGCAGAGTTTTGAGAGAAAGCAGGAGTTTATTTTCCATAAATCAATGTCACCATCATAATTTTTTGAACCTCTAAGCCGAGATTGCCTGTGCTAAAATATGTACACACCTTATTTTGTGTTTGGGGTAATTCAGTATCTTATACCATGTTCAAAGATGCTGTTAACACGCAATCTATATCTGGATAGTGTCATCTGATCACAGGCCTTTGTATTTGGTACGGCATTATCAAGTGTTATTTTTGTTTGTTTGTTTTTATCTTGATGTATACCTTGGTGCATCTCAGGTGAAGGGTTGGAAGGGGGATACTTTCAATGAACCCCTAAATAGCCAAAGCCAAAGCTATCAATAGGATACTTTTCAGCAACCTTGTTAACAGGCTAACATTACTCATACTGCAAGAAGATAACCATTAGAAGCGGTTTGCTAGCACAAGTTGTAGCCTTTCAAAAAACTTCCATGTAGTAGTTCTTTGAGACTTCCTTTAAGGTGATGCTGGGATCTACTCTGCATTTCCTCTGTAATGGAAAGGGTCTTCTGGAGCTTTCTGAGGGGCCCCTTTTGTAGGACGAGGCAGAGTTAGGTGACCTTTAAAATTGTTGGGCTTTTTTTTCTTAATTTGTCCAGATCTGAGCGCAATGCGATGTAGACCACAGTTTGGCTGAGCTGACTGCATTCTGATTGCAATGTATCCTTAGTTGGGGACACATTTATTATATTCTATTATAATAAATCCAAAATCGTAAAGTCTATGGATAACAGTAAAAACACTTTCTTTGAATCAGTGGTTGCAAAATGTAACAGCGGGGTCCAAAAGTCTGAGACCACTTTCCAATTCAATTGAATTGCTTGACAATCCCATCTAAAGGTCCACTGATAGCTTTTTGTGGAGGCATGTGCCAAATTCTTTCAAATTATGTTTTCTCTTCAACTGTGACAAAGTTTTCTTATTTTAAGATCTGAGGCATTTTTTTAGACTGAGAAAGAGTGGTTTGAGTCATAGTGGAGGCATTTAGCCTGAAATAGGCTTTGTGAAATAGTACTGCAGCATATGTTATTGGAACCTACACTCACTAAGCACCTCATTAGGAACACCATATTAATAGTGGGTAGGGCCTCCCTTTGTCTCAAAACAGCCTCAGTTGTTCGTGTCATTGATTCTGCAAGATGTTGAAACTTTCCTCTGAGACTCTGCTCTATGTTGACATGATTGCATCACATCATTTCTCCAGATTTGTCAGCTGCACATTCATGCTGCCAATCTCCTGTTCTACCATATCCCAAAGGTGTTCTACTGGGTTCAGGTCTGGAGACTGGGTTGGGGCGGACACTGAAGTTCACTGAACTCACTGTCATGTACCAGTTTGTGAGATGGAGCATTACACTGCTGGAAGTAGCCATTAGAAGATGGCAAATTATGGTCATGAAGGGATGAACATGGTCAGCAACAACACTGATGATGATTGATGATGAATAAATAATGATTGACTGTTGTTAAGGGGCCAAAAGAAGAAAGACATTCCCCCCACCATCACACCACCACTACCAGCCTGGACTGTTGACACAAGGCAGGTTGTCTCAATGGATTCAGACTCTGACTTTACCTTCTGCTGACTCAGCACAGATCCAGATCCATCAGACCAAGTCTTCGTCTGTTCAGTGTTGGTGAGTCTGTGTCCACGGCAGCTTCAGGTTTCTGAATGTGGTCTTGTGCTGTTGTAGTCCATCCACCTCAAGATTCAACACATTCGCTCTGAAGCTTCTCTGCTCACCACAGTCTTAAAGAGTGGGTTATCTGAGTGACCGTAGCCTTTCTGTCAGCTCCAACCAGTCTTTCCATTCTCTGATGGACTGATGTGTGTGAAAATCCAGGAGATCAACAGTTTCAGAAACATTCAAACCAGCCCGTCTGATACCAGCAATCACGCCATGCTCAAAGTCACTGAGATGTAACTGCGTCATTTTATGCATTGCACTGCTGCGACATGACTGGCTGAGTGGATATTTGCACGAATAAGCAGGTGTACAGAAGTTCCTTGTAAAGTGCTGGGTGAGTGTATATACAGTGTATGTGTTAAGATAGCTACCAACCATTGTGGTTTTATTTGTTTCTTTTTCTTGAAGTCATTCATTAAATTTTGTAAAATTTCAAGTAAAAGTATGACAATTTTTACAACTATCCATCAGACTCTGTACCCATCATATTATACTCATTATACTTCTCAAGAAAAATAATTTAATAGACGCCATTAAATATTTTCAAAGATTATATGACCATGCAGTGACTATGTATGACACACAGCCTTTAATGTTACATGTGTTATCAGTGCCAATAACATCCCCACACACTGTAGCTCATCCTCCTTACTCTCTGTCACACTGATCTTTGTTGCCTTGTCACACTCAGCAGATTGAACACAACTCATGACATTTTGCCCCACTGCATATTTCATGTAATGAGATGAAGAGACTCTGATCTGGGTGTCGTCTGTGTAAACAAACTGTGCATGGGAGTAGCTTGTTAGCACTCCCCACTCCCCAGCGCTGCTGATGTAAGCAGAGCTATTTTCCAAATTTTCCAGGCTCCTTGCTTGCATCTGTTTAGCCTTCAACGTGACCACATGATAGCAAGTCAATATTATTCAATATTCTTTATAATGACTGTAATTTCAGGGTAATGATAATATGCAGTCTGAAAGAGACTAGAGTCTTTCTTGGAATTTCTCCTTGTCCTTGAAGCTTTAAATCATCTGCGAATCAATAACCTTGTCCCACCGTATTCACAAATAATCTACAGTAAGCTGCACTTCCCCATTTATTTAGCTGTATTCTCTATTGAGAGACATCTTTCTAACTAGGCAAAAGCATCTTTTCTGAGACTGCCATTTATTACTCTTACTCAATCAAAATGTCTGTACACACCAATGGGTGGATAGATATAATGATCAGTTTAAGATAGAAGCAAGGACACCTTGACAGATGCAACTGGTCAACACATTAAATGAGATGGCAACATTTGACTAATCACACCTGGGATTTCTGAGGGGTGTGTGGGTGTGCAAAGCATCTAGGTGCATGTGTGTGTCTCTTCTGATACAGTCATGAAAGATTTATGGAATGTGTAGGAGAGTGCTTGGTTTAAAGTTTTTAGATAGAGCACTGTTAATTTTATGCAGAATGTGGGGGAGCACACAGCTCATGGATAAGGAGAACTTAGGGAGTTGGTGAAGACAGCAGAGAAGCAGGAAGTGATATGAGTGGTGGAACAGGAGGAGTAGGGCAACAAGGGCAGGCTGATGGTTGAACAAAGTCAGGGGAATAGAGGATGTGCTGGCTGTAGAAGGCAGTGCAAACTGGTTGCTTCTCTGTATGTATATGTCATTTATTGTTTGTGAGGATGTGCATTGACCAGTGCTTGACAGTAACATAAGGCCTAGGAGCATTTTCGTTTTCATTTTGGCGCCCCTATGTTAATGGGTTAGAGTGGACACAGTGCCTGCATGATATGTGCGTCTCACGCCTCACGGTTGCGTCACTTGATCTAGAGACTCTGCATCTCGCCCATTTTTCATGTGTGATGCAGGCGTCCCCCAGTAAAAAAGAACTGTTGATAGTGACATCGACATCATACCAGCAACATAACATAAAACTGACACCTTCCACTATAGTTGGGGGAGACAGTGACATTTTAGTGATGTTTTCTGTCAAAAATTTTATAATTTAAAAATTTATAATGAAAAGAAATCCAACATTCCAGTAACCTGCAAACTCTATGTAGAAAGATAGAGCTGCAGCTGCAGCAGCACAGCATAGACCCAGCTGGTGTGAACACACGCATACTTTTCCGAAGAAGATCAGTAATGTCAGCCCACACAACGCAGTCAGTGTGTTCCCGGTGTAAGGTGACCAGATTTCTGAAATGAACATTTCCAGTTTGACAGTCAATGTATCATTACATTTCATGATTATATGTACTATTATGTAATATATCATTTCATTTCATTATCCAGTGTTTTTATCTAAGAAATAAAAAACGACTCAGTTCTGGCTTCAAGTATTTTGTTGAACTGTAATAAACTATGGCAAAGGCCAACTGATAAATATGGTTTACTCTTTGTACTGTTACCATTAAAAGATCGACTACTAATAAGACGACTTCTCCTTCACTCTTTCTCCCCTCTTTTCTTCACTTTTTTTTCACAATTTTTCCTCCTTTCCTCACTTCACTCTTTTTACTACCTTACATTTTTCTCTCTCACTCTCTTCTCCTTCCTGTCCAATCTTTAATTAGATTCCCTGACAGATTCCCTTTGTTTGCATTTTATTGTTTAGAATAATATATTGGCAGGCTCTGTAATCATTTCTTTACCTTTCCTCCTTCACTCTTCTTCCTCTCCAGTCTTCCTCCTCTCCTTCCTTTCCACTCACCCTTCAGGTAGTGAAGCCAAGTCACATACCCCATGTACATTTGTAAAACACGTTACAGAGGCAGCCCACATTAGCCCTCAATACATGCTAAACAAATAGCATATTAAATATTAAATTAAAATGAAAGTAGCTTAGGTTTGTCCAAAAGGTAATTAAATTTGTTGCTAGGTGCTAAGTCATCAAGTTGGCATCACTGCTTGTTCATGCCAATTAATTTCAAAAGAGCAATGACCAATGAAGAAACTCCAACACTTGGCTGGCTGACCAATAGTGTAATTTCAACACTCAGTCAATCAGTCAGTGACAGACATTCACATTTATAGGGCTGACTCCGCTGTTGTGGTCCAGCCAGTAAAAACATAACATATGGGATGTGTGTGTGGAGGCTTCAGATTTGTGTAATGCACAACTGAGCTGAATAACAAAAGTAAAGTAACGACGAGTGTAATTCATTACTTTCGCTCTTAGGTAATCAGTAAAGTAATATTATTACTTTTTCATTGAGTAACAAGAAACTTTCCCAGTACACAGAGGAGTACTACTGTGTCCTCTTGCTAGCTTAAGACCAAAAGGCTGGATGGGTTTCATATCAGAGTTCTTTTCCATGCATCAGGTTTTACAAGAAAAGTTTGATATTGTGGGAAACAAAACTTTTTGGCTTTCTTGCTGAGAGTTGGATGAGGAGATTGATGAAACTTTCATGTCTGTATGGTAACAATGTAGCTAACGCCAGCAGCTGGTTAGCTAGCATAAAGACCAGAAACTGGAGGAAACAGCTAGCATGACTGTCTGAATTGAACAAAATCTGCCTGCCAGCACTTCTAAAGCTAATTAACACATTATCTTGTTTGTTTAATCTGTGCGAAAACCAAACAGTAAAAACATCCCGTTGTGGTTTCAGGGTGGGTTATGTTTCTTGGCCAGGAGCAGTGACCTCGCAAGAAATCACTGCAGCAAAACCTGGAAAGGGCCAGGCTAGCTTTTTCCTCCAGGTTCAGTCTTTGTGCTGAGCTAAGCTAACTCTCTGTCTCTTTTCTACTCCTTTAAGCCATTTGTTATAAATCACATAATTGTATTTAACAGACAGGCTCTAGCTACATATAACTGTTCAGAAAAATTCTTGGCAAAAAATTAAACAAGCATATTTACTAAAATCTTGAAGTATTCCTTTAACAAAACTTTGAAAAACTACCTTCATCCCTGCCACAGTTATCATAGCCGTCTTCTGCCCTTTCATAGCAACAACTTTCTCATCTATTTTTGCTGCTCTGTTTCACCTCTATGCTCTTTTCTCTTTGTTTCATCCTCTAAAAACCCATCTTTCATCCTCCATTTGTTTTCCCAATTTTTCTCTCACCATTCCCACCTAACTTTTCCTTTCTTGTTCAGTTCCAATTCATTAAACATTTTTGGCGCTGCAGGAACTTACTTTTCCATTACTGTACAATTAATCACATCAGTCAGTCTTTCTCCCCAACAACATGTGGACACCCCTGCCTCCCCCCTCCCCTCCCATTATAATTAGTCATGTTTGACAGTTGTTATCTTGGAAAACGGCTGTAACGGCAAGTGCCACACATACTGAAAAGTACATGAAAGGGAGAGGGGAAAATTGAACGACTACCATCTGAATGCACACGCTGAATTGTGCAGACCCCGTGACCTGTCCTGGGTGCAGAGTCCATGAAAGTTTTGAGCCCTTGTAAAAACAGGGCAGAACAGATGAGGGAGCAGCTCAGCAGTTGGTCAGATTTTGCAAGACTTTGGATCCATTGGCGTAGTGGACACTTAAAACAAATGAAACGCCTGTGAGTCATCCTGGCCCTTGGATAGTTAATGGTGCAAGGAACACTGGCTATTTGAAACTGTTCTTGTGAGTGAGCATGTGTGGATGTGTATATTTGAGTATGTTTGTGTTTGTCAGTGATTTGAAGCCAAATGTTGTAACACTGAAATTAAATATCATTGATATGAAATGATTCATATTGTTTGAGACTCTGCTGAAGTATCCAGCTTGGACCCTGGGCCCTAGCTTGGAAATCACTGGTATGGTGCCACAAGTGGAGCTCCATTAAGAGTAGAGTGATGACAAGCAAGAATGCTTCTCAGTGGCATCAGGTCAATTACCTGCACTGACCTGGTCCAGCTTTATTAGGACTACCAGTTAGTTACAGACATGCTTTGACTGAGCTCTGAGGTCCATGTGGAACGCAGCAGCGCTATTCAGACTGGAGGCAAACCATATGCTATACTGTGCGTCATTGTAGGCTAGCATGTCACATTTATAATGCAAACACTTCCTTGGGCACACATGCAAAATGCATGGTGATAGGAACACTGAGCAAAGACTGTAGGAAAAACACATTGTTTGGTTGAGGCGTTGTTAAAGCCACTATAGGCAAAGTACTGAGAAGTCACACAATAATTGGCACTTCTTGGGTGTCTGACCTTTACGTAAGAGATTAATGATCCGCAGTCTCAAATAGAGACTGATCTCATTCAGCCTCATAAACATCTTGAACTGTAGTTATTCTACAGGGATAGATGAGGCAGGTAGCTCACCTGGCTAAGCATGCACGATTAAAGGTCCCATATTTTACACTTTTATTTCTAGTGTTGATCCATAAGAACATATATTTGTGGTTTTAAGAACCAAAAACCATCTTAATGTAGTTTTACATCTCCTCTCTCAGACTTCTCTCTGGTGCTCTGCTAAAAACAGGTCAGTGAGCCTCCATTCTGATTGGCTGATTGTTTTCTGAGTGATCCAATAAAAATATGGCAGATTTCAGGTTAACACTCAGAGAAACCAAATCCTGCAAGGTTGGATGGTGGGTCCAGGTGGGCAGGGCTTTGGACATGACTGAGAGTGGTGACTGCTTTGTTGTGACATCATAAAGTTACAGAAGTCCTGACGGCTGGTTTTAAGGCTCAGTTTCTGAATACAGGCTGTGTGCATTTCTCTGTGGACTGAGGCTTTGATACTTTCACAGTATTAATATAGAACCTAGACCTGCTTTATAA
>NW_019525242.1:556491-620160 GCF_002814215.2 Seriola lalandi dorsalis | reverse complement strand
TCAAACCATTTTTATTTTACTATCTTATTTTCCAGGGACCCCTTGTCCTTTTTCCATTATGCTTGGCATAGACGCTCACAGACATGTATAGGAAACCTCCACTGAGGAGAGACCATATAGTTCATGTGCCGGATAAGGACCGTCTTGTTATGTGCTGGGTAAAACCTGAGCCAGACGGGTGCGGTGTTTCCATAATACTGCCGCATTTTCACTGAAGACTGAAGGCGACTCCGTAGCGGGGCCACCCATGTTGTGCCGTGCTGAGGCTTGTGCAGTACAGTAAACATGGCAGAGGCCTTTTGGACCAGCTTCTCAAGCCCCTGGCCAAGCTGTCTGTAGTGGATGCCAACCAGAACTAACTGAAAAAGAGGCAAAGTTGTCCTATAAGTTAGCATTGCCAGTGTATTCCAAAGGCTTGCCCAAGAGTGGATGAAATATTCATAGCACTGGCAATGAAGATGAAAGTGACTGCAGACACGTTATTAATTTGTCACGTTGTCCAGAGGAAACCTTCTTTCTATTCTAAATCATGAGTTTGCCTTCAGAGATCCCAAAATGAGTTTTCTAATAAAGAAAAATTACTATGCTCACTACAGCTCCAAATCTCTCAAGAATAATAATAATGATGAAATACACCGGTGATGCTCAGTCAGTACAGAAATAAGTAAATCATTAGTCTGTCAAAATTATTTTAGCCCTATCGTAACCAGACCTTTTTTATTTAGTTATTTGTTTCTAGAGCAAGGATTTTTAACTTGAACATGAAGGAAAGGTTCAGTAAGTTTAGTCAAAGTAGGAATTTAGCTGCACTAACTTTGGATGGACACATTAATCATACTGCAGGCCCGTGGACCCCTATTCTCCTGGGCTCCCATTGGCCATCTTTCCTGTTGTCACTGCCACCAGTCAGCGTGGGAAACCACACAAGTAATTTCCTGCCCTTTGTAAACACTTCAGTGAGAGCTAGATATTACACTGTACAATCATAAATATATTGGTCACTGGTCACTTATTCACAATAATACATTTACCTATTTATTTTTGTCTTTATGTCTTATGGATGGTTTTTGGAATCAGGGATCAGGGTGGAATGTGCAGTGTTACCCACAAACAAAAGAAAAATGCAACCTTCTTGTGTAGAGTTATATGCATATTGTTGCATTCCTCATTTACATTAATAGCAATAAATGATTAGTTGAACCACAAGACACAGTTTGAGTGTATTTACTGTTCAAGTGCAAATTCAAAACACACAGGTATCACTCCGCTGACGAACAACTTCACCTGTTAACAAGGTATATTGACCATTGTAACTGTTGACAAATGGTAAGGTCAGTTGCCTTTTCTAAATATTGAAATAATGTATTCTCAAATACAGAACACATCAAAATTAATTCCTTTACTTACCAAGAGCTGTCTCCTGCAATGGAAATCAACCCCCTTTGTTTTGCATCTAGTTCTATCACTTCTTGTACTGAAGTTGGCATGTTAACAGGCTAGCTGCCACCTGGTCAGACCGTCTCGTCACTTTCTGATACCGAGTCACTGAAGTCTCCAGTCTGCCCTGAAGAAGTAGCTGCTCAGAGAGAGTATTATAACCGCTTGTCCTGTTAACACAACAATGGCAGAAGCTCTTTTTTTTTTTTTTTTTGGGCATTTTTGCCTTTATTCTGACAGTACAGTGAGGGATAGACAGGAAATTCAGGGAGAGAGAGATGGGATGACATGCAGCAAAGGGCCGTTGGTCGGATTATTATATTTTATATTATTATAAAACTGGGATTTTACTAACTGATGATTTTGTTGTAATTGTTGCTGCTTATTATTTGATGAATCAATTGTTTAATTTGTAAAGGTACAGAAAGCAGCTTTTTGTCCAACTAACAGTCCAGACCTCAAAACTATTATAAATACATGTTTTAGCACCTTGTAGCAAGTGTGTCTTTAGTAATGTATCTAGCATATTTGCATTGTACCATTGTGCCATTCTGACTGTATATCATGAAACATGTGGCTGTATATTTAATAAGATTAATTATTAATTTGAAAACGGCTTTTGTCTTTCAGGATGGCATCCATCTGGCATGTGTCCGACTCCGGCAGTGGATTACTTAAAAATTTGGTAATATTAATACAGATTGCAAGTAATGATAAACCCCCTTATTGATTAATTTGCATATTATTTTCTTGATTAATCAATGAATCATTTGGTACATATAAAATGTGAGAAACAGCCCTCACATTTTCCAAAATTGCTCAGTTTACAGTGATATAAAACAGAGAAAAGCTCAAACCAGAGAACATTTGGTGTTTTTGCTTAGAAAGGGATTTCAATGATTAATTGAGAATAAAATGGCTGATTAATTTGACTGACTTAATTACAGTAAGTGACTGATCGTCGCAGCTCTCATAAGAGCTACTATTTTGAGCCCAGATGTAGATTGCATATAAATCCTAAAGAAACAAAAAATGAAACATAAGAAACCTAGTCCTTCCTCTGTGGCTGAACTCTGAAGTGCATTCCACAAACTCAATGAGCACTGTTCTGTGACAAGTAGTGTGACATGGTTTCTTGATTAACTACAGTCTGGAAAGTTTTTCTTTGCTGCAGATTGTGTGTAACACTTGCATGTGAAAAAGCCATAACAGTTTCCTACAGCTTTATATTGCTTTTGACACTATCCTTTTGCTGCCCGTTTTAATTATAAATCCAAGTCATGCATAACATACATCAGAGTCCAGAAACAAGAGCAGACTCCTCATTATTCAGTGGACTTGTTTTTTTCACAACCATCAGTTCCTCCATAACTAATTTCTTTACAATACTTTTTTTTTTTTTGTGGGCTAATTTATTGGATTTGAATTCTCAACCAGAAACAATATGAGAACACAATTAATTCATGGGCATTAAGTTTCTTAAAGCTGTGACCTTTTAACTCAGGTTCATACAGAATGATTGAAGTCAAAACAGTGGAAATTTGCAGAGTAAGAGATATTATATGCCTACTTTTTTTTCCAAAAGATTGATGATAACTTGTTTCTGTCTAAAGTTATGGTAATTAAAGCAGCATCCAATTGAATTATCAGTCTGGACAGAATAAACAAACTTTTCTTAATCAGTTTTGTATTTGATGTGGATGAAATATGTGAGTGATTAGATTTGATAAGCTCATCCTGCACTGCTACAAAACCTGAAGTGCATTTGCCCAAGTCTGGTTTCATTTCTATGGCTGCACATGAGGTGACTGACAGTTCTCTCCTTCTCACAGACCTCAATAAAAACCCCTCTGAACACCAGCTGCATTTTACAACTGTTGCTGTTCAGTGGGAGTTGTTGGGTTTGTCCTGAGTTGTCTGCTGAAATCTGTTTCTAACTGGACAAAGACCGTGCCGTAAAAAAAAGCAGAAATTTGCTTTACTTTCCTTTGTTTCTACAATGTCAAGTTTTAATGTCTCACAATGTTAAGAAGTTTTAAGAAGTGGCAAACTGCATCATTATCTCACAGCTTGTTGGTCGTGGCTGCAGGGCTTTTTGTTACTTTTTGTTATACTATAGCTTCCACTTGGTGCAAAGAAACACATGATCTTCTCAGATAAATCTAGTACACCTAATGTCTAATTCACTCATCTGTAGATTTTTTTCTCAATTGATCGATAAATCCTTTAGTCTCAAAAAACAGCTCAAAATGTAGCCAAGGCATCAAATCATCATCAATCATGTCTTATATGGTAAATGTGCTGCACTTATTTAATCATTTTCTAGTCTTAGAGACCACTTTACAACCCTTGCCACATTCCCTCATTCACTCATACATACATACATCATATCCATACACACACTTATACACTGATGGAACAGCCATCACAGGCTGGGTTTCAGTATCTTGTCCAAGGACACTTCAACTTCAACATGCGAAGTGAAGGAGCCAGGGATCACACCACCGACCAGCTGACTTTCCAGGTTGCTCTAAGTGAACGACCCATTCTACTCCCTGAGCCACAGCCTCCCCCTATATTCCAAACCCAATTCAACATTCAATGAGGCAAAGAAGCTTAATCAAGAAAATGTTTCGATTTTTCATTTAAGAAAGAGAATGAAACGATTGATTCAATCAACTAATAACTTATCGTTGCAGTTCCAGCCTTCAGAATTATAATCATAACCTGCTTTATGCCTGAAAACAATGTGAAAATGATTTGTCTTTTAGGGATAGTCTAAAAAATGACCTCATGTAGTTTTGTGTCTGTTGTGAGTCATGACAGTTTCACACTGCCAGTGTAGGCGGATTCTGGAAGTGGATTACTTTAAAGTAAGGTTATATGAATGCTTATCTCCAATCCGCCTTTGGACCGAAACCAAGTTTTATGCGAGAGCAACTTTTCTAAAAGCTCCATGATGCCTTTTCAAGTAACTTTTCTCCATTTGCTTATGTTTTAGTTTCAAGTTGCGGTGTGTTGTAGACCAACACAGAAACAGCCAAATGAAAAACAACAAGCAAAGTTCATGTCACGAGATGCTAATGCATCAGCTTCAGTCCTGTTGCAGATTCATTCAGGCTTGAATTGCAGCTAGATTTTTCCATCAGATAACATGAATTCACATCATGATGTATGTGCGTTTCTCTTGTCAGCTGTATACATAGCTGCCTGGAAACTTGTGTATGAGGTGCACCTGTAATAGCAGTTGCACGGTTGACTTCTCATGTGAAAAGAGGTACACATCACTCATCCGCAGACATGCCTGGTGGTAGGAGATCCAGTACAGTTTTTTCCAAGCTAAATACATATCTACTTGTTATGTAGTTTTTTTTAGTTTTGAGCTATTTAATCACTTAAACTTACATGTCTGAAGTTTTACTTAAATACATCTTTAAGTACTTAAATGCAATGTTCAGCTGCTGGTACTTCAAATATTTAAAACATCCAAGTATAAATATCAGCCTCAGTCTAAAGCATCAGGGTGGAGTAGATTGTCTGGGTGCAGATCTTGCAAGTACAACACTGTCAGTATGGTACAGACAGCATTCATCACATTCCTCAACACATGCCACAGACGTAAGACCAGCACGCCTTAAGTGCAGTGGAGCTGAACCTGGTGCAGCCGACACCGGCGAAGTCAGGGCCGACTGTGGACACTTGACAGTGAAAGCTTTGAGGTGAGAAATACTGTTAAATGGACAGAATTCTTCTGCATTTCCTCGTCTGCTGCTCCGCACCACCCAAAGTGTGTAAACAGGGCTGATGAATATCTGTGTTGATGGATGCAATAGCATACGTTTCAACAGCAGATTAAACTGCACATGGCAGAATGGAATGTGCTCACATCAAAGTTTCTTATTCTGTATTTAAGCCCAAGGTTTGCATTGCAATGCAAGAGGTAGATATACTGCATCTAGCATTTGAAAAAGTAGAAATACTCCACAATATCTTTGCTTACTGTCAAGTATTCTGCACTTTCCCATAAAATATAAAACTATATATTTTTTTAAAGCTCCATATTTTCCTCTTCTCCTGTGTTTGATTTGATGCATAAGAAGATATATTTGTGGTTTTAAGAACCAAAAACCATCTCAATGTAGTTTTACATCTCCTCTCTCAGGCTTCTCTCTGGAGCTCTACTAACAACAGGTCGGTGAGCCAATCAGAAGAGAGGAGGCTATGAGCTTCTCTTCTGATTGGCTGACTGTTTTCTGAGTTACCCAATAAGAATATAGCACATTTCAGACAACACACTCAGAGACCCCAAATTCTGCAAGGGTGGATGGTGGGTCCAGGTGGACGGGGCAGTGGCTGCTTTGTTGTGACATCACAAAGTTACAGAAGTCCTGACGGCTGGTTTTAAGGCTCAGTTTCTGAATACAGGCTGTGTGCATTTCTCTTTGGACTGAGCGCTTCACAGTAATAATATAGAACCTAGACCTGCTTTATAATCAAACAAGACATGGAAATCTACCTTCATACAGTATGGGACCTTCAAAACACAGACACCATATATTGTGTATATGTGCATATTTGACTTTGCTATAACTCTTTGTAGCCTTTATTCCCTGGTGTTGTCATTAGAGTTGCTGTGTGCTTTACATGCAGTTGGGACTTTGAACAAATTTATGTGTGCAGCTTGTGTTTGATTTTCTCCAGATGTTTGTTATTCTTAGTCTACAAGAGCCTAATGTGAGCATTGTTCAGCAAGTTAGCAGAGTTGTTCTTCTATAATTGTATCATCTGTGAAACAGTTTAAATAAACGTGCACAGTCTGGCCGTGGAGGTGTAGTATTAGGTTTGTGTTACCGCTGAGTCTGTAATTCATGATCACTATTCATGGTGTTTCATGTATAAAAGAGAGCTATGACATTGTGAACTATCAAGACAAAAATCCAAAATTCTGCAGCTTTTCAAATCTCAGTTCCTCATCTTAACAGAGTTTGTCAGTACGGGACATTCCCAGGAATTTTAAATAGATATCTAACCTAAAAAAAAACAAGAAAAGCAGCACTGTAAAAACACGGAATGGGATTTTCTGCCATCATGGACGGGGATCAGACATGCGGTTTGTGAAGGAAAACAACAAAGAGAATGTGGCATGTGCAGAAACTTCCAGCTCCAAGATCTGTTCTTGAGGGACTGAACAGAAAATCTTCACTAGTGGCTTGGAGCGAACATGTGCGTCTTTCATATTTCATTTCTGACATTTTGTCTTTCTCTTCCTGTTCCTGTCTACCACTGGGGCAAAACACCAGCAGGAGAGGGATTGTGTTTGATTGTGGTGGACCAAAACCCAGACTACTGACCAATACGTGTTTTGAATCAAGACTCAAAGGATCAGATTTAAAGTGATGGAGTGGAGAATGGAAGTAGGCAGAACCCTGTGGGTTGGCAGCCATAAAGAGTTGTGAAAGATTGTAGCCAGAGGACAGCCAACTGGATGGCATCTGTGGTCAGCAAGGCATTGCTTGTATTTCCTTGGATCAAAGGTAGCCAGTTCTCTAAGTCTGTTCAGAGGATGTCTGCTAAAGTTTGAACTTGGCAACTTTTACCTGGAATAATAGTACATTTGATTTGTAATGCACCTTTCACACAAAAATGCAGCTTTGATTCCCTGCTCTCAGTATTTCAGAGCCACAAAAAATACATATTTATACAGTTTTTATTATGTGTATCCTTATGGGTCACAAGTAATTTTGAATAGATGAAAACAAGATGGAATATATGGAATATCCAAATAGCTTGGGTCTTTAAGCCACTTGTGACATATAGGTAAAATATGTTAAAATATTAGCTTCTATCTGTGATTCGTTTTTCTATGTAAAGGTGTTTTTGTTCCTAAATATGTAGTCCATCATCACTGTGCACCATATGGCCTGCCTTAATGAGAAACTGATGTCTCATTAGTCTGTAAGTTCCAAGGTTCCATTTTAATTTGATTTCCAAAGAAAACTAAACTATTTCTCACTCATAAAGAAGAATAATAAACAGTTATGTTTCACTATATCATGAGGTGGTAAACATTAGCTACATGCATATTCTTATAGCTGGAGACATATTACACAATTACTGAAACAGCCATTTCACTTATATAATATATGTGCAGTTTGGGGAGTGGTACATTGAAGTAGTGGGAATCATATGATCCTGATCATTTCCATTACAATACAATTTCTGCTGTTGTGAAAACTGTTAATTTCTAATTCTCGATTGAAATTTATGTCCATTTATTATTTCCCAAAATGACGAGCTGTTCCTTTAAAAAATGCAAAAATACCTAAAAGGAACTATATGTAAGTTTTGCTATTGTTACCTAGCCAGTGTTAGCATTAACAGCCATTTACTTAACAGTCTACAAGAAACATTGTGAGTTCAGCATCAAACTTCATTCCTTTACTTGTCAAGAACAAGAGGTGGAAAGCATCCCTCTTGTGTTGCTTCTATTTCTATCACTTCTTTTCTTGTACTGAAGTTACCATGCTAACCAGCTAGCCCCAGCCTGGTTTGACTGTCTTGTCACGTTCTGATACACAGTGACCTCCAATTTGCCCTTAAAATGTAGCTTTGCTCAGAGAGCGTATAATCTCTTGTCTTGTCAATGCAACCCTGGCTCTAGCTCTTGGCAGTAAGTACACAGCTGTTAATGCTAATGTTGGCTATGTAGCAATGTCAAAACAAACAAATAGCTCCTTTAAAAGGGCCATTTGTAAGTTTTCTCTGCCGCTGAATGTGGTTTCTTGCCAAGAGTGGGTGGTGGTGATTTTCTGTAAGCAGCACTACATCCTCAGGGCATATTGAAGGCTACATTAAGTCGCTATCGCAAAGGGACAAGATGAGTTGAGGTTAGCTGGTTAGCATGCTAACTTTAGTAGACAAAAAGATGTGATAGAGAGAAGAGTTAACATTGTTGTTGCTTTCCATCTCTTGAGACAGCTGTTAGTGAGTGAAGAATGAAGCTTGATGCTAAACTCACTACATATCATCTAGACTGGTAAGTAAAAAGTTTATTAATGATAATATTAGCAAAACTTACAAATAGTTCATTTAAGTCAATTTTTAATTCTGGTTTTGGTGGGTAGTTCAACTTAGCTGGCATGAATAGAGCTTAGAATGGGTTCCTGAACATTGGGTACATACTTTTTTCCCAGCTGGCATGGCGGTCCAAGTCTTGGTTGTGTATTGTAAGTATGCTGTTCATGACACCAGAGAGCCGGCCAGCTTTAGCCCGGGCTTTTTGACAACACCTGGCTCATATTTAACTGGCCTATAAATAGATTCTCCTCCAAATGCAAACCACCTGGATGGGGTCAAGCCACTGTCACACGCATCCATTTCAGTGCTTGCTAGAAAAGACAATGTGAGATGTGACAATTATGGTATAAAGTACATTACATAGTTGAGAGCCTTGGCCACACTTGATTGAGTGTTAGAGCCTTGTGGTCTGTGAACACTGAGCGCACACATGTAGGCCTTTTGATGTCTGCTCCTCCACCGCTCACTAATGCAAGTTAAGTAAAAAATAACTGCATTTACTCTGAGTGAATTTTAATCGACTTGTAATGGTTTTACTCCTTAGTCCTGTATAACTGATGGGTTTGGGTGGCCTCACTTATACATGAAAGGTCTGTGTTTGGTTTTCACTAATTGCTTTCGCATGACTTGGTCACAGGTGTCAGAGACTTTTGGTAAATGTTTGGCATGGTCGAGTAAGCAAAGTTTCAGGGCCTACCTGGAATAGTTCAGGCTTTAAATAGCAGCAGGGCGTTACCCGTTTCCTCCGCCGGCTCACTTGATGCAAACACACATGAACTGATGAATTACAAGTTGACTGGAAATTATGAAGACTTAGAGAAAATAAGAGCAATTTTGTAGTAATTGCCATCGAGCTGTTAGGTCTTCCAGTGCAAAGGCTCTTGCGTGTTGGGAGTGTAAGTGTGGTGGGAGGCAGGTATTTTTAGTATCAAACTCCTCTGTTCCAGTGGCATGGCACTCAAGCACAACATACCTTCTGTGTTGTGCTTTCCTCCTTAAGACAAGTACTTTCCCTTCTATGTTTTGTGTGTTGGGCAGGCTGCCAAGGCTTTGGCTTCACAAAGGGTCACTGAGCAGGAGCTTTTAATAGAACTGCCTTTTGCTGACTCAAAAAAGAGCATCAAATCCACTGTCTGTGGAGTCTGGTGGCACTTTTATTCCTCATTTAAACATGGGCTAGGATTTATGACAATGCAACAAAGTGAGCTATTTGATTTTTAAAAATAAAATTCTCTCTTGATCAGAAAAGTGTAAATGTGGAACTAGTCTAGTATACATATATAATATATGACTCTGTTTTGAAGCTAGTGCACACTTGTGTACAGTTTTTCAGGTACTGAGCAGGTAGTTTGTTCCAGCATCTTGTAGATCTCACCACAGTTTCTTCTGTGAATTTAGCCTGTCTCAGTGTCTTAATCTCAGACCAGGCTGTAAGTTTGGGCTTATTGTCCCACTGCAGAATGAATTAGGATCTGATCAGATGCATCCTTAATGATGTTGTGTGATGGACGAGAAGCTAAACATCTGAAGTGTCTCAAACTTTTGCACAGCACTGTACCTATTGTTTTATCTATGTGTCTATGTGACAGTGACATTTTGCATTGCCCCATTTTTGGGGATCTAAGAGTGTAGGCTTACTGTATTTTTTCTGGAAAAAGAAAAATAACTTCCTTTGTAATATCATTATAATGTATACTTTAATAGAATGTAAAAGGGAAATAAATTAATTTTGCACTCATAAGACCCACAAGTTCATCAGGGCAAAAAATTACTTTCATTCTTCCCAGTAAAGCGGTGTTGTGCTTCAAGCCAGTGACTTTCTTTTTCCAAGGCTACTTAAAGCTCCATATTTTCTTCTTCTTCTTAGTTTTATTTGAAGTGCTGATCCATAAGAAGATATATTTGTGGTTTTTAGAACCACAACCACCACTGAGCGCTTTGATACTTTCACAGTATTAATATTGAACCTAGACCTGCTTTATCATCAAACAACACATGGACATCTATCTTTATATTATATGGGACCTTTAAAGGTTCAGCCCCACAAAATCTTGTCACTACACTATTTACTCTTGCTTGATGTGCAGACTCAGAGTCATAGTCTTGCTTTATCTTTATTCTCTCTTTGACTGGTTATAGACATACTGGTTATATTCAGACATCAAGAGTAGACATGAGGCAATTTTTTTCTACGTGGGCCTTTACTCAGAGTAATGCATTCCCAGTGTCATTGTGAGCACCCTTGTCTAAGGATTATCCCATTGGCCCACCAATCACACAGTGATTAATGCGCCTCCTCCACCTTGCGGGACCATCCGCAGCCAAAGTGAGTGCACTTCTTGGAAAAGTCTGGGGCAGCTTCAACCATCTGTCAGGCAGTTCCATGGAAGCATGCTATGACAGATCTCTGTGTGCACTTTATACAAGTACTTACAAGTGTACTTGAGCATGTGTGTGTGTCTGTGTACATGTGGCTGGCTGTCACACTTGAAAGAAATGGGACATTGTCCTAGTTACACTCTGATTGGTCCAAACAAATGTCTACTGAGGCATTGAGCTTACCGAGTAGAAAAACTGACACTTCTGAGAAGACAAAAAGTTCTGGTCAGGAGTTGCTTCTCATTTAAATCAAATTTGATCTCACATTTAATGCAAATACATACTTGTATGAAATGTTTATTTTTTTAATCAATGTTATAAAATATTCCTGAGGTTAACTTTGCATGCATACATCATCAAACATTTCCACATGTGAATTTTTAATGATTTTAGCAGCCCCACCAACCTCCAGTCTTAAAGGTCAGAGGTTATGAAGGTAATGCAAGTAACAGAAATTTAAAAAAAAACATTCAAAATGTGATTTGTTTTCAATTCCACCTGTGTGTAAGTGATCAGACTGATCTTTTTCCTCAGTGAATCAATGGCAACTCTTTTTAACTTTTATCAGTGTGGTGATGTGGCAGTAAAAGTATCATAGCGTTCATATAAGTATCTGTTTGATACCATCAATCAGCAAAAAGAATCAACATGCTAAATGAGAGAGATGAGGCGGATTATTGTTGGCTGTGGGATTTTCAGCCGCAGGCTTCAAAAAACATCAAGCGGTTCTTGGAATACTTAATGAAACTCACCCCTCTCGAAACTCTGCTTTCTACAGTGCCTGAAGGCAGACCTAATAGGACTTGGACTGTCTCCAGAGAGGGAGGATGTATCTGTATAACCTCTGCATAGCACCTCTTTCAATTCTGTGATTAACATGATCATTTTAAGAGATGGCAGCAGGCGTTTTCTTGCTTCCCTTGAATTGGGCTTGAAAATCGCTCCAATAATTTGAGGTTATAATCTTGACTTTCAGATGTAATTGTGTGTTTACATCTCCATCCAGAGAACCATGTAAGAACTGTACATAACCCACACATTTCATATGTGCTGTAACCATACAGTATATACATATATATGTAGGAGAATGGCAGAAAATTTTTAAATTCATCACCAACAATTTTAATAGTTGATTAATCAGTTGAGTTGCAAAAACGTTAAGTATTTGCTTCTCCATTGGCAGGATTTGCAGCTACTGTAACTTTAACATCTTTAGGTTTTTGACTGTTTGTCAAACAAAACAAGACATTACCTTGGGTTTGGTGAAATTGTGCTATGTATATGTACAGTATAGCCTTTTATATACAGTATTTATGTAGTAACTAGCGATGTCACAAAACCAGAATTTTGGTAGTCAGTACCAGTGCCATTGAAATTCTATAATTCTCTTTACCAAATTCAATACACAAGCAAAAAGAACAGAGGCTGCAGCCCACAGTGTGCTACCACACAGAGACATGTGAAAATGTGACTGCACGCTCACACACACACACACACATATACAGTACATGCACACACACTTCCATATAGTCAGTGTGCAAGTAGCAGTTTAAACTGAATAACAAGGTGACAGACCCATGGTGTGAAAATAAAAAGTCAGCATTATATTTTAACAGACTGAACAGTGATGACAGTAGCCTGCTGATGTTGTGAGCACCCAGCTCGCATTATGAGCTGTTAGCCTTTACAGGCTAACATTAGCCATTGTGAACGTTGCGTGTGGAGCATTGTTACAATAGATACCAGCTGTTGCTGTAGAAAAACAAGCACTGTCACATTTTCAGAATTTTGGTATCGGCTTGGTGCTGAATGACATCCCCCATTGTAACATGACAACTTGTGACATATACATACGTACATGTCCTTATCTATATTCTCCTTAGACTGAGTGTTTCCTGTTTAGGTGTGGGCATTGCACTCCAGCAATATATGCAAACTAAGACAAGACTACACAAACAAAACTAAACCAGACATCTGCACTTCCTGTGGCACTGGCCTTGATTCCTATCTCTTATAAGCTTCTCTTCATATCTAACAGGAACATCAATGTGAAATTACTTTACAAATGTAGACAATCAGGGTCATTTGCACTCTGCACAGAGCTCAGAAACACTTGGACAGGGTCTACAGAGAGACCTCTCCCCTCCTAGAGAACTGAGGGATGGAAGAGTGGAGGTACACTGGAAGGAATGTTCCCTGTGCACATGTTTCTGCCTACAGTGGAGAGGTAAAGTAGGAGAAAGGAATGAACGCTAGTGTCTGCCCACGAAGCATGGTGCCTGACCCTCAATGCTTCAGTGCGATAGCGTGCACAAAGAATTTATGCATAAACGAGTTAGAGACAGGGCGGGTCGGGCAGAACATGAATAAATTGACAGACATATGACCTGCGAACGGCTGTGGAGCCGTTTGTACAGCCTCGCCTTTTATTGGTTTCAGTTTAAGCCCAATCTTTCAATCTACACACTAGTCTCATTTAGTCCAACTCATGCTAGGTGTGGCACAGTGGCAGGCGAAAGGAAACCAAAACCAAATGGGGCTCAGGCTTGGCCCCTCAGCTGAAGCCGCCGTTGGTCCCTCCAGGAGCTGGCTGCTGTCTAGTGGCTGCCCAGGAAGAAAGGAGTGTAAATCAGGCTACATAGGCGTGGTCCGCCGCACAGCTCACCACTGCACAGCCAGCCACATTGTAGATTGGCAGAGGGACAGTCAGCAGACACAAGCCCCGAATCCTAACGTGCAGTGAGGGGTTCACAGGAGGTTGGAGAGGCCAGCTGTGTGTGTTACTGTTTCTGAGGGCATTTGCTCTTAATGAAGAAAGACACCTCTGGCAAAACAGATCAAGTAAGAGGAGGACAAGGAGGGGAGGGGGCAGCGGCAACACAAGGGCACAGCGAGTGCACTGTGCCAGTACCATTGGAGGTTTGGAGCACTAAGAAAACAAGCGCCATGACCAAACTTCATGCGGCGAGCGGTGAACATGCAGTCTGGGAGGAGGAGGAGGAGGAGGGGGAGGAGGCGACTGAGTGCCTTGCCAGGCCTGAGATTTAAACCAGAGCTCTTGAGTTTGTTGACTTTCTCGTAAGAAGGCAGCAGCCATGCCAACTCCATTTTAATTCACATGGCTACTTTGCATGAGAGATGGTGAAAGCGTACCTTTTAGTACTTTGTAAATGAGCCATTTGTTTTAATTTCACAGTTTGTGTGTGTGTGTGTGGTTTTTGCTCTTGAATGTGTCAACCTGTTTGTCTGCAGAGAAATTAAAACATCTCTTTTGTGTGACTAATATAGCACAAGTACAGTACCTACTTATCCTTCCACAAGGTGACTGACATGTACCACATGAAGTTGTACTGACCTCCCTGGTGGTTGATATACCCACCAAGTTTAGTTATAGATAGATAGATAGATAGATAGATAGATAGATAGATAGATAGATAGATAGATAGATAGATAGATAGATAGATAGATAGATAGATACTTTATTTATTCCCTAAGGGAAATTCATGAAAATAATAAAAGTAAAGGTCCATAGTTTACACCTTTCTTGTGTTTTATTTGAAGTGTTGATAAGATCGTTTTAAGAGCCGAAAAACATCTCAATGTAGTTTTACATCTCCTCTCTCAGGCTTCTCTCTGGAGCTCTAGTAACAACAGGTTGGTGAGCCAATCAGAAGAGAGGAGGCTCTGAGCCTCTATTCTGATTGGCTGACTTTTTACTGAGTTATCCAATAAATTTATAGCAGATTTCAGGTAAAAACTCAGAGAAACCAAATCCTGCAAGGGTGGATGGTGGGTCCAGGTGGACGGGGCTTGGGGGCATGTCTGAGAGCGGTGACTGCTTTGTTGTGACATCACAAAGTTTCAGAAGTTCTGACGGCTGGTTATAAGGCTCGGTTTCTGAAAACAGGCTGTGTGCATTTCTCTGTGGACTGAGCGCTTTGATACTTTCGGAGTATTAAAATCAAACATAGACCTGCTTTATAATCAAGAAGACATGGACATCTACCTTTATAGAATATAGGACCATTAAAAATGATGTAACAGTGCATAGCAAGTATTGTCATCTGTATTTTCAGTCTTACCTCTTTGAAAACCCCTGTGGGGGTAGAGAGGTAAAGAGATCAAAGATAACCAGTAGCTACATGTTGAATGCATCCTACAGTATAAACATGCATGAGGCATGGTGATAAGGACGTGCACCAATGTCAACAAACGTGCTAGTCCGCACATAAGAGCTCACAAATGCCACACAGCAATTTCTGCACTTTGACAGACAGTACTAAAAAGGTTAAACATGTCAGTTTTGACGGGTTCACACAGTGTAATGGCAAATCACCTACAGACCTAGTTTCTAGCCAAAGGCAACAACAAAAGTAAGACACTGGTAATATAATCCCTTGAATATCAGAAGAAAAAAATGCCACTGCCCTCTCCTGCATACTAACATACTTTGCCACATGTTAAGTAGTTTAAAAAGGGCTATTTGTAAGTTTTCTGGGTCGCCAAACGTAGTTTCTTGCCGGAAGCGGGTGGTGATGATTATCACTTGAGAAGAGCTTTGGTCATTTTACGTTTACAAGACAAGAGGTTATATTAAGTCCTCTGAGCAGTGCTACATCAACAGGGCAGATTGGAGCATGGTTAGCATGGTAACTAGTCAGCTGTTGGTGAGTAAAGGAATGAAGTTTGATGCAATGTTTCTTCTAATGGTAAGTAAAGAGCTGTTAATGCTAACCTTAGCTTTGTAGCAATAGCAAAACTTACAAATAGCTCCTTTAATGCTATTTAGGATTACATATTACACATTATTATAACAGCAATTCTCTCCTTGTGCTGGTTTTGATAGAACAGCCAAGTTTACTGATGGGACAAAGAGCGTGGGATGGGTTCATTGAAGGAGACTTTTCTCACAAACTGGTCGATTTCGGGAAGTGTTGGTGGATTCTCCAAGTTTGATGTGTTGGAGTTTCATTTTTCTCACTTCCTGTGAACAAGAGATTACCGTAGCCCTCAACCCCAAAAACTTTGATATTTGGCTTGAGAGGAAGCTGCAAAGTCAGTCACTTATTTCCAGTGGGCATACCCAAACAGACAGATGCCTTAAAATGGAAAGCAGCAGTTGCACTAAAGCTGGAATGTTTACAAAAGTATCCTCATGACCACAAATCACTGGTGTATATACACACAGGCCACAACCAGACCCACACACAGCAGTGGAGGAACATGGGACCATCATATGGTTCTGATGCAAGAAGCCAAAGACAACCAGATGACATCAGCGGGGTCTACCACAAAGCACAGTGATACGGCAAGTTTGTGAAAATTCGGGAATCACTGCAGACTGCTGTATCTCTGTGGACTGAGCCGAGGTCAAAGTGTCTGGGAGATCTGTAATCGGTTTAACAGTAAGAAGAAGACAAATGGACGATGAACACAGTGGTCTATTTGTTTTTTTTTAAACTGAAGACAGCAGAACAGATCTTAACTCAGTGTGTGGGAATCCAAACATCTGCAATACACAACACAAACAACGCATGATAACATATGAAGATACATTTAAGCAGGTTATAGGCATGTGTGTGCATCTTCAAGAAGGACTTCACTTCCTGTCCTGCTCATGTGAGCCTCCTCCACTTTAATATGTCTTGATGTAGTAGTAGTAAAAACAGCTGCTGGTTACTTATTTTGTTTATTTCATTTATTTTCCTTGCATGTCAGTTACACTATTACACTGACCCTTGCACTTTTCTGTTGGTTCCTTTTGACTTAAGCTAATGTTCATGAAGAACTGACACATTCCGCTGATGAACCTTCACTTTTGTTGTAAAATTTGTCTTCTTCACTGAATGTCTGGTGAAACCTCTGAACCCTCTGACCTAGATGTGACAGATACACTATGTCTAAAGCATAGCGAATGAATCATAAGTACAATTTTCCTGATCCAAATTATTCAGACAGTGATATAAGAAATTACATTGTTCTTGGTTTGAGTTACTCAGTTAAGCTGTCACTTTTTCAAAAAGTACATTTCGAACACAGTAGAACTAACAACATCATGTGTTCATATGAATTCAAACCGCATATGGCGTCATGGGTGAGTTTAAGAGACAGTGAGCTGCTGTGACTGTCACTAAAGCATGTGATAGAGAGTCTTAACCTTCAGTGTAGTCTGTCTTGATTACGCAGACAAGCTTGTGTGGTTGACGTTGCTCCAAAGGTGAGTCAGTCCCCCCATAGACTCCCATGATAAAATGTCAAAAAACAGTTTGAATAGTTAATTTTTTTCCCACGACTGAACCAAAGTTAGAACTTCTAATAAAACGTGACTCCTGTAGAGTGAATCTGAATCATCTGGACCTTTCAACTCGATCTGCCCAATCCAATTGTGTTCTGATTTGATTACTGCAGACACCTTGCATTAAGATACAGATGGCATGAATAAGTGTGTGATGATATACTTGGTAGGTTTTGGAGAAAAGTTAATTGAGAACATCTGCAGGCAGGAAACCAATGAAGACAGGACAAGATATTGTAATGTTTACAGCAAGATGTTTCCATGTTATTAAGGTGATAATGCTGACATCACCTCTTACGAAACACAGATCAATAAATCTTCTTCTGCATATTGCTTTGATTTTTCATTTATTCTTCCCATTCCACATGTGAAATCGTGGGATGGGTGATTCAGTGAAATA
Organism: Seriola lalandi dorsalis; assembly: GCF_002814215.2. Lineage (NCBI taxonomy): Eukaryota > Metazoa > Chordata > Actinopteri > Carangiformes > Carangidae > Seriola > Seriola lalandi. The sequence goes on along the minus strand of NW_019525242.1, from coordinate 602,572 downwards.
TTTGAGGCATTAGCATTTAAAACAACGCTCGCTGTGTTCCTGTAACCATGCAAAACATCTGTGTGAAAAGTGAAAAACTTTCAGTAATAAAACTTAATAGAATAAAATGAATGTGTCTCAACGTTTTTTGCACAGACCAACAATTTTATAATCTAATCAATTTCTCATTAGGATGTGGGTCTAGCATTGATTTCTGTGCCAGAAAGTCAACACCCCTGTTACAGTTTCCGCACAGAGCTAAATTAATTTCTCTTTTATTGCCAAATACCACCAAAGGGGGCTTAAGAAGGCCCCATTTGCCTTCGATTATTGTTAATGTTTTGCCCGAAAGTTATGAAAATCTGACAAGTCTCTACTTTCATTTTAAGATATGGAGATTTCACTTCTTTTTAATCGCTCTTACGATTCAGAGATTTTGAGATTATAGCGGTAGATGACAGATCCAAAATATTTGTTTTAGGTTGACATTCAGTACACACATACAGTACACAGAGAGGCCTTTAATAGCTTTCAGTTTATGGTGAAGATTAGCTGTTGTTCTTATTATTGGAGAGAAAACAAAACAAAAGCTTTGCCTCGTGGCTTCGGTGAGGTGTTTACTTCTCATGTGCAGTAATGACAAATTTATTGGAGATCAGCTCTGACATTATTGGACTCATTCTGGATACAAGCTGAGAGACTATCCCATTGATGTCAACCTTGAGATGGGCTCTCTGAGACCATCTCTTCCCCAAACCCAGACATGGTCTGCTGGCAGGCGGCTTGTTAACCAGAGCTGGACTCTCCTCAGATCCTGACTGCATGACTCCAGCAGAGAAGCGTCCCGCCGGGCCAACTTTCTGTCAGCAGCTTTAAAGTTACACTGCCTGTCTCAGGCCCCTCTTTGGCTTCACCTTAAAACCTGATGGGAGAAAGGGGGGGCATGTGCAGTCCTCCATGCACCACACTGTGCATGTTCCCATTATGTTAAGCTTTTATAGAGAGGTACTTGTCCGTAGACTTAGGTGTTATATCCATTCATATATCTCTGGTGAATACAAGTAAAGCTAGACCTGACAGAGACTGAAGAGAGCTGTGAGTGTAAGGACACTCAAAGCCCAAAACTTCAGCGTATTCAGTGTTGGAGGACAGTCTAGTAGATAAGGCTTGTGTAAATATTGTCTGAGAATATTTAGATTGTCATGTTGAATGAAGGTACCAGCATTCAGGGAGCTTCAGTGTTAGTGTAAGTCTGATAGAGGGTACAAGCATGAAAGCCCTGCATAGAGCCTGTATGGTTTAGAGACTTTGTTTTGTATGAGTGACATGATTGTGAAAGTCCCTCTGCTTGCCAAAACATGTATTACACCTGTTGAAATGAACACTCCAAGCGTTTTTCTTTCCTAGAAATATCACACATGCTCCTGCACGTGCATGACCAGGTAAAACTCCTGACCTACTTTTGAGAGGCGTCACAACCCGGTGCCTATAGCCTGGAGTAGGGCTGGGCAGGTACTCAAAATGTAACCGAAACCAACATAATGTCTCTCTATCCGTCTCATTTTAGTCGTATGAACATGCCTGATAAATTCATTCCTTTATATAGACTGATACCTCCCCTTTAGATTCCTGAATGTTATATATTTTGTCGGTTTATGAAGTGAACATAAGTAAATACAACATCTGCAGCAAAAAATAAAAAAAATAAGAATACTCTTCTCACAAACTGAAAAGAGGCTGGCTTCTACAACAGGACAATGATCCAAAGCAGACCTCAAAATCCACCATGAACTACTTCAAGAAACACAAACTGAGGCTTTTGGATCGACCCCTCACAGGCCCCTGGCCTTAAAGTGATAGTTCAGGTTATTTGAGGTACTTATACATAGTCAATGTATTACCAGTAGATTCGTATCGGCATGCTGCCAGTTTGAAAAGGGAGACACGAGTACCGGCACAGAAGCTGAGTAATTTACTGTGCACTTACACGTAGCTCTTTCTAATCTGTGGCATAATACAGTGTGCGTAGGGATATGGTAGCTCAACAGTTGAGAGAATGTAGTTTTCTCAGACCAAAACTGAAGCAATAAAACATGTGACATACCAAATCCTGTTGATTCGTACGGCAAACACATCTGTCTTATCAACAAACACTGTAAGCTCAGTTGTTTGTTCTTCTTTTAAAGGAAATATACCGTCTGGATTAAATGGACCTTTCCTTATCAGCAGAAATCTTGGTTTTAATGAAAATGCTTCCTCTGTCCTCTGTTGGATAAATGGCTGTGATTGGCTTGTGTCAGGACAGTTAGAAATCTGTAGTGAATAAACATGGGCTCTCTGATTGGTCTGATTGGTCTTTCCAGGCCTAAAGATCCTGTATGTGCAAGAGAGCCTAAAAATATCTTAGTTGAAGTGATCTGCTAAGAAGAGTGAGTGAAATAGAAAGACTCTTAACTGGCTGAAAAAAAGTATCTTTACGCTGTGATATCTGCAAAGGAGGGGGATTACAAAGTACTGATAAGCATGGTGTCCAAACTTTTTTATTTGCAACAGTGTATTAACATTTGAAGAAACGCTCAGGGTTTTTTTTTTACTTCTTTTCACCTCAAAAATAAAACAAAATATTTTATTTTCCCAGGGATTGCCCAAACCAGTCAGAGTTTGCTCTGTGGGTTCATTTCTTAAGTCAAGTCAGCATAGTTTCACCTAGCAGTTTTAAACGATGTAATTAACCATGCGCGTCCACTTGGATACACCACACTGCTCAAATGTTGGAGAAAAGTAGCTGGGTGAAAGATGAAGGTGAGGGGCGTGACACACTTTGGCCTCAGTCAACAAGATCCAGGACAAAATGAAGCTAAATACTGTCACTACAGCGGTTCACCCTCACCGGAAGCATTCAGTGACCCCCCTCCATAAATAGCAAACTCATGGAGAGGCGGAGTGGCTGCATTCAGGGAGGCGTGTGTGCGACGCCGGAGCAGAGTCAGTTTAGCATTTGGCCGCATGTGTAAAGGTAAATGTTCAGTCTAGTTTCTCAGAAGATAAATGCTTCAGCTGGTCAACCATGCTGATTTTCTAAGTTTTATTTACCAGCAGCTGAACAAAGTGATATGCAGGCTAATGACGCTGTTAGCTGCAGCTTAGCCATGGAGCAGGAAAGAGTTGAACTCCCCTATGTCTATCACACAAGTGTCCTTGAAACACACCGGCGATGGAATGAAATAACGGCAGCCATAAAAGTGTTATTCAGATTTAATTATAATTAGCAGATAGCTGCAACAAATGTGAAATGTGGCCTATTTTTGTCTGATTTTCCTAATTTAACAAACAAATATGTTCTTAACCACTATAATATGTTATAAATATTTTTATAAAAATTATTTTTTTAATACTATTATACATCTTTTTTGCTATTTTTGCTTAAAAAATGACTGAAACTAACAAACGTCAGTGTTCATTTTCTGTCGATTGAGTAATGGATGATGATGATGATGATGATGATGAATGATTCTTGTGTCTATGGGAGGAGATCCCTCTCCATACATAGCAAACTCATGAACAACCAAACATGGTGTCCTAATGACACGACCGTTAAAACTTATTATCTCACGAGACGATCATTGGCCGCGGTTTTGTCCAGTTTGACCTGCCATGAAAAAGCTGAATACTTTTCCTCATCACATCATAGGAATCAAACAGGTTTGTGTTTCCAACTGTGCAAAAGAGCAACCATTATCAGTCCAGTCGTTCCCAATCAAATGTTGGCTCTGGCTCTGTGGCTGGATGAGGATGAAGAGGGTGTGTGTCAGGGCAGTGCCGGTGCTCAGCCCTCCATGGCTAGTTTACAATAGAAGCTTAACTTTTTCCAAAGTAAAGAAATGTCTGAACTGTTGAATTCAGAGATTACGTCAGGTTGTGTTTTCTAGCTAGCTGCAGCTAAAGAGGAAATACATTCTGGTCCAATCAAAGTCAGAACCCAAAAAACCAAGAGCTGCATGAGGGCAAACAATGAAACAACCATTAGGAGGCTGATTAGCTGAACCTGCAGACTGTCTGCCTGCGGGTGTTTTCTTTATCCAAATAGGTCTTATTTTCCATTATTGCAACTCTTGGAATGGAAAAAGTATCATAATTTCCATAAAATCTCTCCTTCTGTTTCCTGTCTTTTTCAATATGTCTTGCATGAAGTCACTGCAGATTTTACATGCTGATAACATCCAGGTTTTCTGGGTTGTAGCTTTGAAGCACAGTCAGGAATATCAGTTGCGTATTTCTATGTGTTTGAGCATAGAAAAATATTTTGAAGATTAAATGGTATTTCCCTTTAAGGCGGTCAGTACTTTATTCTCTGAGCAGATCTTATCTCCATTACATTTGTTTGCACTGGCCTCATTGTTGTGTTTGTCTGACCACTGCATGACCACACTGGAACAAGATCCACGCTAACCAGAGCTGCCATACTACACACAAATGTAATTATGGTTCATTTGCATTTTGATCAGATGTTATCTCATGACCTTACTCAGATTTCAGTGGACAAACTGTTGGAGGGAAAAAAAAACACTCCTGTCAATTGGTCCATTACTAATTTTTGAAAATGCATTGCCAGTGTTTTCATAACACAAGTCTGAAACTGGAAAACATCCCCTGGCAACGAAAAAATTAAACATTTCAAAAACATTAACGTCAGTCCTTACTGTATTTGTTGTGATTGAAGCGTATTATTTCACAATAAAGTTTCCACATTTTGAAAAAAAAAACTAAATGATGCAAGATAAAGAAAATTAGTCTTAATGTGGTTATTTTTGAAGGATACAGTGAGGTTTTGAAAATATTGTCCAAAGCCTTTGTTCTCACAAACTGCCGGTTTCTTCACTCAGACAGTAAACTACCACAGGATATTCAGTAGCTGCCTTCACACAAAATTGAGCAGTTCAGTCACATACTCAGAGGAAAGTTCCAGTGTTTCATAACATGGGTCTCATTGCTGTAGTTTTGACTAATGTACCTCTTAGTCCTGCATTTGCCCACAATCTGTAATGATGGTGTTTTCCCATGGAGAGACAAAGTTATCTTTACATTGTTTTGGTGAGTATAATACACTTCTTCCTTTAAAGAACCAAGTTTTTTTCAATGTGTTACTTTGTTCAATGTTGTCATGCATGGTACTACTTCTTTGCCTTTGCTGGCATATTACTACGCTGCTGTATGTCTTACCACCACCAGCTCTTGATCGGCTCAATGGCGGAAAAATAACGTTGATGTCAATTTGGAATTTGAATTTCTAAATTGTGATTTACTGAAGTAAAAAACTTTCAAAAATAATTAGAACGTATCCCTAACATGGATTGTCCCATTGAGTTACTGGTTTGTATAATTTGGTATAGCTTGGAGGGCTAACAGCTTATTGTTCAGCACGCACCACAAGCAGAAGGCTGAGCTATTAGCAACATTCAAGATAGCCAATCATCGCCTGCTTTCATGTTAAATCTACCTACAACCAACCACTGCACCGCATTTTCAATACCACAGGGAAATGAAGTTATCAACCTGTTAGCCGCCAGGAGAGGTGCAAGTTCTCTCCATCTCTGAAAAGCTCCATCAATATTAACACATTCGGGACGTACACACACAACTACATTTGTAGAACAACCAATCGGAATGCTTATCTCTCTCTCGCTCTTAAAAGACCTTTGATTGGCCGAAGTCTCCCTGTCACAAGCTCCATTTTCTAAAGCCTAAAAACAGAACCCAGAGAAGGTGCAGACATCTAGTTTGCTCTCAGACCACTTTAATTACAATATGTTGAAAGGTGATTATGGGATTTTTGCCAATTGGCGCCAAAAAAAATCACTGCCAACCCCAACTTTGATTAATACATTTTCATGTTAATTCTTGCCTTAAATAACATCTAGAGAAATGTGAACATTAACACAAGTTACATGGTAAATACGATCATGTAATTGCAAAGGGAACAGAAGGTTGGGGGTGGGGGGGGGTGGGGTGTTGATTGAGCGCAGCTGTGAAGGAAAAATTTGTTCTTTGCTGGTGTTAATTTGAAAAGGCTTTACACTTCTATTTTACACAGAAAGCAGACTTGCAGGCCTGACCACTCTCCACTGCGGAGACTGAACTCACTGTGTACCTGCTTGGTCAATGAGAACGAGCCGAGACCTTTCCCCTCTCTACGGTCACCGTGTTCATTAGACATCATCATCTATAGAGTGGAGCAGCAGGTTAGACAGGCCCCGCCCCTAAGGTTTATAATGCTTATCTGTCATTCTTTTTCATACCAGGCTTCACCTTCTGACAGTTTTCTATAGGTGTAGTGAGGCAAAGCCAGACATCTACCCCCACCCGCCACGAACCTAACACAACATAAAGAATGTGTTGTGGTCAAATGCAAGAGCGGGGCACCATTACAGATGACTTGCAGCGACTGTTCTAACATGGCCCGGTTGAACTCACATAAGAGGCTGGCATCAACACTTCACTGCATCCAACCACATCAACGCAATCAGGGGGCAGCCAAAAACACTGCTGCTGGACACATGCAAAGATGAAAGAGCCTGTTAGATCCCTGTGGTGCAAACACCAGCCACTGGAAAAAGTATTCATGTGTGAGTATTTTTTTTTTTCAGTCCTAAGTCTCGCATGTTTTTAAAAAAAGGCAGAAACACAAAACCACTACAAAGCAGATCTGAATCTTTTTCTTTTTTTTTTTTTTGACTTTGTCATCCAGTTAATTTCACTTGTATTATCTGATGGCCGTGCTTTCCAAACAAGTTCTCTGTGCTCATCTTCCGGTCCGAAGCGCCGTCCCAAACCTCTGGCTTCGTCTGGGAATTAATGCGTCTTAACCGCTGTAGTTCATTTAGTCTTTTTTCCTCTGCATTTCCTTTCATATGCTCAGTGGGTCCTTGGACCTCACCCAGCACAGGAAGCTGAACTTCTTGTGTCCACCTTTCATGTGATTCCAGGCAACAGGGAAAGAACAGAACACACACACATGCACACAGACAGACGGCCAGAGAAAGAGAGAGAGAGAGAAGAAAAAGGGGACATACTGTATACTGTACAGCAAGAACACATTCAAATGATATATTTCATTGTCTGTGTTTGGTGGTTTGAATTTCTGACCTCCACAGCTGTGAACATTGTTGCCTCTCGAGTATGTTGGTCACGGCTTTGACTTAAACGCTCTCCTCAATGTTGTATGTTATGAGCAGATGTCAAGAAACTAAAATGTTTTTGTCTATGCAGCTGATAAAGTCATTCTGAGGGCTCCGTTTTGTTAAAGCATCACAGGTGTTCTCTCAGGGCTCTGCCTCGACTGGCTGGGTAGGGCGACCGACATATCCCTGTTTTCTGGAGACAGTCCCCGTTTTTGGTTGGAGCTGTCTGCGGAAATGTCCCCAGTTTTTAACAGACACAGGCTGGCGCTAGCTAAAACCATCAAAATGGAATTATCCAATCAGATTTTTCTTTTTTTTGTCGTCTCTAGGCAGAGAAAAGGTTACCTGGCTCACTCATTGGTTAGGAGTTCATACCTGGGCAGCAAACTAACAAAAACAAACAAACTTCAAACAAACTTCACAACTGCTTCAAGGTGAGGGAGTCATCATTTGATCAGTTAAAATCAGTTACCATGGTCAAAATACATGACTGCCCCCCTTTTTTATTTCCTTGGTAAAAACATGGGATATTTTAATGATAAATTGACCGCCGAACTGGAAATGTCCCCAATTATCATTTCAGATATCTGGTCACCTTATTATTCTGACTCCCTACACTAACATGGCTCTCTGACACAAAAACAGGATCTTCTGAATTTATCTTTTCTTCCATGTTGTCTCCCTGCTCCTCTCTATTCCCTCATGTACTTTCTACACCACTCAATCACATTCCCTTCCCATTGCCTTTCACCAGCGCTTCGGCTCCGTAATGACAATCCCAGATGTGGCTTAATAAATTCTCTGTGGCCTGAAGATTGAACCCTATAGCTTCACTCAGGGAAGTTTGCTGGAGATCCATGTTTCAAGGCACCAACAGATGAGTCTGCTCATTCTGGGATGGAAGATGTTTTTAGAGAGCGTGCAGGAGGCTCAGGAGCTGGGAGAGAGCATACTCTTTGCACACACCCTGAAAGTATGTTTTGCATTAGGGAGAAATCATATTTCATGTCTTTTTATCAAGAAGATGGCCAGGACAGAGTATGTACTGCGTGGAGCTGGTGAGACCGCAAGCTAAAAATACATTTATGTGCCACGATTGAGGCTGCAGCAGTACGCCCATTGCGTCAACGTCAGCAGCAGCATCAGGAGGCCCAAAGACACACAGTGTGTGTTTACATGGTCATGTGTTATATAAGCCTGATTGGTCTCACAGGCCATAAGTAGCAGACCTGGAATAAGGAAGCATGTGACAGTAGCTTGAGCTGTAAGACATACAGAGACCGACATGGATACTAGTGTGCTGTATATCAATTTATTAAAATGTATTTATTAAATTCAGGTACAGGTTTGAGGATGTGTCTCTCTGTCTAGTTTCAATTTACCATAAGTGCTCCTCATTGGCAGAGAGAACCGGGCCTTTATTTCTAGCTTCTCATGTTCCCAAGTTCATGCAAATTCAAAACTTCCTGAGTTTTCTCTTTGTCCTGGTAAATTCACAATAGTTTCCACTTCCACAGCACATATTCATCAGTGCAGCAAGAGTTGTGTCATGCGTCCCACTTTGCCCACAATGCACAACTACCATTAAACAACTTTGTCTATAATTTTCACATTAAAAGTCTTGCAGCCTTGTGTTTAGCTAGGGTTTTAATGTGAAACTAGAATTAACACCTCCAGCAGGAAATATGATCACAATCTCCCCTTCCTGAGTTGCAGCGTTGAATAATGATGATGTCACAGTTAAGCTGACCTTTGACCTTTTGGATATAAAATGACTATAATCATCACTTAATTTTATCCTCATAGACATTTTAGCTAAATAAATACCATAAATAGTTTATGAATTTGTGAGTTATGGCCAAAAATGTTTGTGCCAAATTTGAAGAAGTTCCCCTCAAGGCATTACTGAGATATCACATTCAGGAACCCGAAAACATAATGCCTCCGGCCCTGACTGTCGTCCGCATGGAGGCATACAGTGAATATTAAAAGTCTACACACCTCTGTTAACATGCCAGGTTTTTGTGATGCAAAAAAAATGACAAGATAAATCATTTCAGAACTTTTTAAACATTAAATGTAATTTATAACCTGTACAATTCAATTGAAAAACAAACTGAAATCTTTTAAGGGCGAAAAATCAAAAAGAAATAAAAATAATGTGGTTGCGTAAAGTGTACACGCCCTCTTATACTTGGGGATGTGTCTGTGTTCAGAATTTACCAACCATTCACATTCAAACTCATGTTAAATGGAGGTCTGTACACACCTGCCATCAATTAAAGTGACTCTGATTAACCCCAAATAAAGTTCAGCTGTTCTAGTAAGATTTTCCTGACATTTACTTAGTTGCATCTTACAGCAAAAGTCATGGTCCGCAAAGAGCATGCAAAGCATCAGAGGGATCTCATTGTTGAAAGGTATCAGTCAGGTGATGGTGAGGTCAATCAACGAAGGCAAAAGTACAAAATCAGCAGGCAAAAAAGCAGGCAGGGTCAAAGACAGGAAACAGTCAAAAAACACTAAAGGCTCACTAGGAAAATACAGGAAACAAGACGAACTGGCACAGAGGGGAGAAAACAAACAGACTATATACTCAACAGGGAGGGGAGACAATGAGATACAGGCGCAGCACATTAGGGCGTGGCAGGCTAATCACACAGGCGGGAAACACACTAGGACAGGAAGTGATGCACCTGAAATGAGACAAGAGTTGAGTATCAAAATAAAACAGGAGACATAGGAAAAAAAAACGCTAGGTATAAAAAGTCATTATATATACCATGGAGCACAGGGAAGTCATCAACAAGTGGGGAAAATATGGCACAGTGACATTACCAAGAACTGGATGTCCCTCCATAATCGGTAACAAGACGAGAAGAAAACTGCTAAATTTTGGCACAAAAAGATGAAAGTTTTGGAACGGCCCGGCCAAAGCCCGGACCTGAATCCAACTGAAAATCTGTGGGGTGACCTGAAGAGGGCTGTGCACAGGGGACGTCCTCGCATTCTGACAGATCTGCAGCGTTTTTGCAAAGAAGAGCAGGCAAATATTAAAAAAGTTACTGATGGAATTTTGTTCATTATTCACTAAATTTAGCATTTGAGCTGTCGTTATAGGCGACAGATAACCTGGCCTTTCTTAGCAACATGTATTTGTTTGTGCGGGCCACACCCCAGCTATTACTAGAGACTCTGAATAATATCTTTTTATGAGAGGATTTACTGTATATTAACTTTCTTAAACTGAGCAATATTAAACACAGCTGACTCATTAACAAGCTGCTATTCTTGATTCACATGTAGTTGTGCTTCTCTCTCCTCGTGAGTGCTGAACGTATGAGGTGATGTCTCCATGCTAATCAGTTATATTACCGAGATTTTATCTGCTCTATTTATTCTGTGGTTCTTCTCCCCTTACTTTACTGTCTTCATGGTTTGGTCCCATTTCAGAATTTAATCATTTAAAAACCAAGACAGGATTCACAGGAAAGATACCTAATCATGCACAATCCTCTATCAGTCTTCTTACTGAGACAGAACCGATCCCTTTTCCCTTTCCATCCATCCATTTCTGTTCTCACTGTGTCTCTGCCTCTTTTTTTTTCCACAGATCCAAACTGTTTGTAGCTTTCATTGACCCTTAACCCACTAACTTAGGAAATGTTTTAGTCCAGTTTTAAATAGTCAAAAGCATAGATTTCAACAAGACTAGAATATGGCTGGAACATGTTTGGTCAATGTGCGAACTTGAGGAGGTTTTTGAAAACTGCTGTAAACCTTTTAGCATTCTGCCAAGAGTCGGTCTGTTTCAGCCCTTTATTTGTTTGCTTCTCTCCTTCTCTCTGGGCTCACATGTACAGTATTTTCATATGTCCGAATTCCCAATAAGCTGCTCTCATTTACATGTTTCTCTCTCTCTCAGTCAGACGACGGAACAAGTAGGAAACAGTGAGACTATTTTAAAACTACATGTTACCCAGCAGTCACTTCCAAGCCATTTCCAAGATGCTGCTGCTAAAATCCTGATTTTACAACCACCACCACTTCTGAAGAAATCACTAAACACATAAGTTAAAGACAAAGACTGAGCTGTGATTTTGGCTGTATGTACTTGTAAAATGATCACTCAGAGAGAAAGTTAGAAGCTCAATCACGTCAGCTGCCGTGTGGTCAGTTGAATGAAGAGGCATCTTCAGTTCTGACCGACTGGTGAGGAAACCCAGGTATTCAACCTCTGCCGGGTCGTTATCAAGGTCACTGATGTCACTTGGTTCCTTAGTGGTCCTGGTTGTTTGGAGTCATTGAAGTCACAACTCATGACGCCAGTCATGAATGACTTAATTAACAACCATAACAAATAACGAATTGAATCAAAATTGTCGTTAATTATTGTTCTGTCAGTGGACTAATCAATTAACTGAATTCTTTTGGCTTTTAACTAAACAAACACAAAAAGACTCATCATCATGCTGTAAAGTCAACCTTCTGGTCACTCGATGGTCCAACATTAACTGGTCCTTTGACTCTGCTTTTGTCTCACCAGACACATTCGGAGTGTCAGATGTTTGACTTCTCACTAGCTGAACGCTTTGTACAGCTCACATGTACATGCACATGTTTAATTTGTGGGAAACAGGGTGGCATTTGTATGAATGTGGTAAGTTTGTAAAGGATCTGTGGTTTTTAAACTCTCCTCTTCCATCACCTCCGGCTCTTCTCCCTCTTGGCTGTGAAGTAATAGAACACATCCATCTTTCTGTCTCCCTCCTGGATGCCATCTCTTTAACACCTCTTTAACACCACTTGTGACTTATTTCACCTCCAGCTCTGTCCCAGTTTTTGAATACCACCTACCGCCTGGCCTGTTTCTTGACGGCCTGCTAGTCTGGGTCCAACCTTCGTCCACATCGGCAGTACAACAGCGGAGGAAGGACATCTGCCATAAGTACAGTAAGGAAGTGTGATAATGTACATCTCTGACAGGGTGGGATTCATCCTGCAGTGAGTTGTGTGTTGGGTTAAACTGTTACCCAACCAATCTTTTGAGCATGACATCGGATTCCTATAGTGACCAGTCTTCATGTGGGGAAAAAAAGTCAACTATCCGTGGGAGCTTCACAAACTGCTTGTGCAGCAGAATCAATTTCTCCACTGACGACATGCTTCAGGGACAGGTTGTTTAATTTAATTGATTCAGCCAGGATGCTGCCCCTAAAATCACTGGATTATAGAGTGCTGCAGGAATGAGTCCTAAAACCCAGTAATTAGTTAGCATTTTGCACCTCCGGTTCCCTCATCTCAAAGTCAATGGCTGCAATCTGTGGCCAAGACATTTTAATATTTTATTCTACGACATAAAATACGTCAGTAAATACCCCAGTCATGATATTTTTTATGCTTTTATGTCTTGAAAAAAGGCCAGTTGCTAACACGTGGGTAAATGAGACTACAGGGGTTGTTGTACGGTGGCCTTGAGAGCTCACACTTGCAAATAGATAAAACACAAACAACTTCAGAAAACAGCAGACAACACATACGCTGCAAATACAACAAAACCAAATACAGGAACACAAACACTCAACAGAAGTGTTTCCAGGGGACACTTAAAAGTGATAAATCTGGCCTTTTCAATGCCAAAAGCACTGAACAACATGTGCATCCCAGCCGGTTCATCACTAAAGTAATTTTTTGCCTTAATTCAAATAGTGACAGTGAGAGAGAGACAGGAAAGTCTGGGAGAGAGACATAGAGGATGGTATGCAGCAAAGGGGCCACAGGTTGGACTCAACCCCGCGCTGCTGCAGTTCAGATTACGCCTTCATGGTACGTGCTCTACCTACTTCTGGCAATTGTATTCAGTCTTCAAACATCACAAAGTGGTGTTCATATGTGAAGTTTATCCTGCTGAACAAAACCTGTCAGTATCATAAACTGTCGTTTGTCACAGAGCAGTAATCCAAAAGCCAATGTAAAAAGCTCATTGGCTTTTAGTCGGCAGAACCAGGATGATGCTAACATGCGGGTTGGCCTAAAAAAAAATACATCATCCATGCAGCAGCGCTCTACACTGTAGATGTTTGATGTTAGGCTCATATAGTGGATTGGTAAGTGTAAGATGGCTAAAGATTTTGCCATTATATGTATGTGGGTGTGTGTGTGTGTGTGTGTGTGTGTGTGTGTGTATTGTCTTGCCACACCACAGACAGAAGGTGAGTGTCTTATCAAGTCAAATCAGCCCATGTGCGTCCGCAGTCACCATAAAACACGAACAAGAGCCTAAATGTGTGTTTGACAGCCACTCACACAGCTTTCATACCATGTGTATGAGGGCATGTTGAGTTACTCTATGATCTCAAAGCTGAATGTGTGCAATCCACACAATTGCACAATGGGATCACAATTCACAGAGAAGGTTCAAAAGGGTGTTACGTGTAATAAATCGCACCATTGTTTGGTATCCCCCAGTTACATGAGAACCAACACAGTAGATTTCTTTCAGCTGCTCGGTGCCCTTTCTGCCATTATTTCGTATGTGCAGTGAAGTATGTCTTCGACTTTGCCTCCTGGGTATATTTCTTCTTCACGAGAGGGGTGTTTCTCTTTTTTTAATCTGACATTTGCTGACAAGGCGAAATTGCAAACCTAAACAAGTCGAAATGATAACTCATCTTCGCACAGCAACATCATTCCTTTAAGGTTGGTTTCACCTGTTTATAAAGCTGTCAGAGGCGGAAGCCATGCGTGTAGTTACAATAGTTTGCGCTTAACATAAATAAAAAGGGGGCTTTGCGTGGGAGACTTTCAAGGTGGGGTGCAAATATTGTATGATCTAATACTGTACCTGGCCTCAATCTACGAACCTGGATGCAGTTAAATGTGTGTCCCTGCATATGCACACACATGCAGGGACGTGCATGCCTGCATATACATGCGTCTTCTTGTCCGTCTGTTTGTTCAAACACAAACTCTGACACCCTCTTAAGAAGAAATCAGTGTTTACATGTGGGCGTGTGTTTGTGTACGGCACATGCACTGAAATGACTAAAAGAAAAGGAGAAGGAGGGGGAGGGGGATAAAAAAATGTTCCCATGGAAGTGCTGTGAGCTCCATGATGCCCTCAATTTGTTTGGTCGCTCCTGTCAAGCTAATGAGGTGAGTGAGTGAGGGCGGCCTGGTGGAGGCAGAGGTCAGCCAAGAGCCAGTGCTGCCTGCCAGGCTGCTGTGCTGTGAGGCTGAAGCCCAGCGGGCCCGACTGCAACTCTGGTCACAGCACAGCCCCCCTGGCAAGGCTTGGCACACAGCACGCCCATCTGCCACACATGAACACACTCACACACACACACAGCCTAGCGAAGGCAGATTTACACTCATGTATGTGTGAGCCACTTGTCCAAGTAAAAAAGCATGTACATTGACACATACTGTAAATCTTAAAGGCTTGAAAGAACGCACATACGCACACACTGTTCACTGTTTGGAGAGATTTCCTTCTAGCCCCCACAAGACCGCCATGAGGGCGGACTGCCCCCACCAGCTGCCAGTAGAGCACTCAGAATGGATGCTTCAGTGCATGCATCAATATGAGCAATTCTTTTAATTATGGGTGTTGTGCGTCTGATGCCGCTGTATTTCCTGGACACGGTTCCAGCTATTGGGTCATTCGCGCAGATCGAAACCCAATCTGTTTACAATTTCTTGCAAGTTCCTGCAGAAGTTAAAATCTATTTTTCAACCTTTTTTTTCCTTCTATGTGGTATACAGCATGGGCACGTGTGCTGCTCTGGTTTGTTTTCCAGTGTTATTTAGCGGGTAATGGGCATGTGTTCTTGAACAAATTGGCGGCCACCACTGTTGGAGCCACATGTTGTGCTCAGATGCTTCAGAGTAGAAATGTCAGATTAGAAATATTTGCTATTGCTACATAGCTAATGTTAGCTTTAACAATCGTTTATTGACTGGTCTAGAAGAAATGTCAATCCTTGTTTTGCATCTATTTCTATCATTTTCCTTCTACTGAAGTTAGCATGCTGACCAGCTAGCCCCAGCCCGTCTGCCCTGAGTCCAGCACTAAGTTCAGCATGAGAGGATGAAGGTTTAGGACGTATTCTAACCTGTTGTTTTGTAAACACAACATTGGCAGAAGCTCTTGGCAAGCGACCATTAACATCACCACCAATACCAGGCAGCACAGAAAACTTACATATAGCACCTTTAAACTCCACAGTGGGAATATCATTTATTCTCTGCATATCTGTCCTTAATAGGAAACTGCATCCACTGTACAACAGTTTATTTCAGCTAGAAAAGTTACTTTTGAATGCTTATATAATAATCTGTAATATATATATATATAATTATAGTATTACTGACATCTTCCAGTGTTCTGGAGGAAGCAGAGCCTCATATTCCCCCATGCCCTGACACTGAACGCCTCTGCAGCCTTCAGAGTTGCAGCTCTGAGCTGAAAATGAGTCGCCACACCTGCTGGATGTTGCAGCTGTGGCTGTGTGTCTGAGTCCACAGAAATGGAGAAAGGTCAAAGGTTGTCACCTTTCCTCCTCTCCATCTCCTCAGCAGCTCCCCCACCCCCCACCCCCACCCTTAAACCCCTCACGGTGGTGTAGCAGCACCGGTGTCACACACATATATGTCAACACACTCACATACACACAGCTGAGGGTGATTTGATGGAGGGGTCAAGGTCAGGGAGCAGATGGGGCTCTCTGTCATGACCTCGTGTGGACAACAGGAACTTGATTAGCCCTCTGCTGGCTCCGCCCTCTCTAACTCAGACTGGACTTAAACCAGTTGCAGCCAGCCGCCTCTGCAGTGATTCATTGGGATAGTTGCCCAGTGATTTCTCATGCAGACCAAACATAATCCACACAAACGATTTCTCTGTTTGCAGAGGACTTTAAAGGTACCACACAGAGGTTTTCTGTGTTTTTTGGTAAACAAACAAAGGTATGTTTACGTTGCATGAATCCCAAACATTTCAAATGCATTTCCTTCCCCAAAAAACATTTCCACTGCACCACTGTCACCATCAGTGGATTAGAGTGAAACTATAAGCAGGACTGTGTCTCACATCACCCACATCCTCTATACCCAGTGCTCCATAGCACTGTTAGTGGACAGAAACATTTGCCTTTATTTTAATGGCATATGTTTTTATTCGCCAGTCCAGTTAAAAACCGGTGCAATCTATACATTGGGTTTGTTAAACACTTTTTACAGTAAAATTAGCAGGTATAAGCAGGTTATTTTTAAACGTGAGTAAACCCGGCAATTGATTCTTTTTACACTGCAATCAGAGTTTGCCTTAGAGAGGACACACGGGAAGGTGTCAACGTGCAGGTACAGAACACACGCACAGATGCAGGGGAGAAGGATTGAGTTACTGTGCTGGTAAAACAAATCCGTCACATGCTCCTCTAAGTGTCAGAGCCTCCGTGTGAGATGCTTCGATCGGTGATTGTGTGTTTTTAAAACTTATTTCGGGTTTGTGCTCACTCTTTTCTCATTTAACAGCACCGTGCTGGACAGGTGACAGGTCTGTTTACACTGTTCGTGCTCTGAAAGACGTCACAGCACAGAATAGGGACCAAAATTTGCATCTTAATCTGGGTGTTGTGTTTACATCATCATAAATACTGCAGTGTCATTTGACCTCGGAGCGAACCCTTTTCCATTACCAACAAAAGTCTGATCATAGCAGGTCTTAGCAGGTTTTTTGACCAGTGTAAAAAAGGCTCTACAGTTGTCTTTTTTTTTTTTACACTTTTTCCCTTCACTTATTTCACACAATCTAAATTTACTGTTTTTGTTCAATGATGAGGAAAGAATAACTTGTTTCCTGGGTTTATTTATTTAACTGGGAAGGTCAGACCTCGGTGAAGGTGGTTGGCCTTAAGAGAGGACTTGGTCAACCAGTCTGGCCTAGTGGCTTGGTATTCTGCACTGATAGAAAACCATATAATTTAGTGTTAGCTGTTGCGCTACATTTCCAAAGTGTACATCTATATTTAAATACAGAGGGGTTTTATTTCTGTCCAGACAGTTCATCACATTTACTGTCAATGTGTAAATTGCTGGACAGTCATGTGATATAGTCTCTCAGTGGTTTCAGTCACATAGTTCCCTGTGTGGATCCTTCTTTTCACATATTTTTTTCTCAAACAAGCAACAATAGAAGACACTGTGCAGACACCCTTAATTCAGAGTCTCTATTATCTGTTTTTGTTTGGGGGCTTAGTTTTGAAGAATGTCATTTGGGAAAGACATTACCCTACTGTTGACTGCAATGTTAACTTAAATCTTTGTGTCATTTTTGATTGGTGCAGTACAATATGTAGCCACTTAGCTCCAGAACTTTCCGGATCATTCAATAGAGGTTTTTTTTGTCTGAAAATTTTAAGGCAAAATCTCTCAACTTTTAAATGAGGAGAAAGAAGGGAGAGAAAGGAGAGACACAGAGCTTGTTAACTTAATGAAACACTCAGAGGATCAGTTGTTGTTTTACTGCGGTGGGAGCCAGAAGCCGAGCCAGCGAGTGGTTTGGGTTCATGTCAGGGTCTCCTCTCTCACAGTATGTGCAAATGTGACAATGACGCCAGCTTCCACTGTGAGTGGCAAACTCCTTCCTCGTCTGGCTTATGATAGGAATTGTCATAAGAACAGGTGTCGCAAGCAGCTATTGGGCCTTATATTACACCATGTGATGGAGTGTCTTATGTTATGTAACAGAGCAAATCTTTCTGAATGAAATTTCTTTTCAGTATCACTGTTTGCTTTTATCCGGAGTCGCTGCATGAATTGAAGCAACATGTCTTTGAGCAGTGAGCCCGGACTTTGAGGCCAGATGTTGGACCACTTCTGCTTCTCGCTGCCTTTTGAGTGTTGATGTGAATCTCTGACCCACAACCTGACTGAATCTGGGAAGTTATTAGAGAACTTGTGATTTGTTGGCTTCACTTTAGTTCAAAGTTTTGGAGACTGTCTTTTTTTTAACTGACCTTCATCCAGATGTGGTCCAAACTGATACAACTGGAGTGTAGTCACATTTCACGTCACAGGCGCCCCTGTGCATGCGATGTTGTTTGAGGAGAGATCTGGACATTACTCACAGGCGGTGACAGACATAGACAGACACATGCACTGGCACGCAACAAACGCGGGAAGTGCACAGCGAAAAGAGGGAAGAAGGAAGAACTCAATACCAGTGACTGTTTACAGTTGCCACGATTACAGCCCACCCCTTCCACACAGACACACACACACACATCCCCACAGTCCCACCAGGCAAATGCATCTGCCAGCGAAGATCCGGCCTAAGTGAGAGAACACTTTCCCAGAGATATCAGTGACGTACATGTGTGAGCAAACACGCTCGCAAGCACGGACAGACGCACACACACACAAGCTGATGTCGTGTCAGTCACCGTTGGTTTTCATTGTTTGCATTTCTTGCGGGATTGCCTGTTTATTTTAGCAGTCAATCCCCAGGGAGCCAATGGTGGTCCAGTAAGCTGTGGACTCCCAGAAGGCTGGCTGTGTTGCCCCTCCTCTATAGCATCAGGGTTTCAGGACATCCAAGACATAAATAACTACACATAACATTACTATGTGTGTGTATCTTTAGTATACTGTATGCATAACCATATGTGTCGTATTGCATAGTAGTAGTGCATAAATTATAAGACCCAGACATCACCTTCTTTCCTGTGGAGTCAGGATGTTCTCCAGGTCTGCAGTTGTCGTGTCGTGGTCTGACAATGGAAAGAATGAAAACCTGTGATCAGTATAAGTGGAGTGGGCACTGTGGGATTTGGACTATAGGGAAGGGGGGTTGGTATGTTTGAAGGCATGATGGACAGGCTGGAGGGAGGGGTAGACAGGATACCAGGGTAGGTAGGCAGGGTTGGACACAAGTTCGTACTCTGGTACCGGACTGGGCGGTGATCAGAGTCTAGACGCTTTGTAGGCAAGATGAGGGGTTCAGTGTTTGCTTTCCAGCTATGAAACCAATATGCTCGGCTCTTGTTCCTCCACTTTTCACTACTTTTTGTATTTTCCTCTCCTCATCTCTGACTGTAATCGAGGAATCTGGATCATAGCCCGCAGCCTAAAGAGGTTAGGCCATTTTGGCATCAACACTACAAACCTCTCTATCTTGTTTTATTAGAAACGGTACAGTTACAGGCTTGGGCAGACCCTTTGGAAACTATTAATCACGTGCTAATCACGTGTCTTTGAAACTTCTGACTGACACAACTTAAACATATATAATATGTAACAGCTCAGTAAATGTTGTCCCAGTCTGTAATTTTTCACAGTGCGGACCACTGTATGCGGGGAAACCCTGTGTTATAGCTCCCACTGTATGAAAAGTTTAAGGAATCAGTATATTAAACCATATGCTTCACCTGAGGAAAGGGACATTAGAGAATATATGATATAAAACTCATTATGGATGAGAACAAATAAGACAGACAGAACATTTACAGTGATTTTAACCTTTTTATGCCTCCGCACCAGCGGCAGCTTAGGGCCAGAGGCATTATGCTTTCGCTTTGTCCGTCCGTCCATCCTTCCGTCCCATTCTTGTGAACATGATATCTCAGTAACGCCTTGAGGGAATTTGTTCAAGTCTGGCCCAAACATACACTTGGACTCAAGGACGAACTTTGGTGGTCAAAGGTCAAGGTCACAATGACTTGTGAATGAAATATCTCGGGAACTCTTCAAGGGAATCCATTCACATTTGGCACAAGGTCACTATGACTTCATATAACACAGTTTAGCCATAACTCAAGACTTCACACCACAATTATGAATATTTTATATGACGAGATAAACAGGGATGTAACCTGAAACTAGTCTGGGTGGGTGGTAATTCTAGTTTCTGTAATATGTTTATTGAGACTATATCACACATTCAAAGCTGGAAACTATGTGGTTCATCTCCTTAAAAATACTCAGACAAGACCACATAGCTTCCATTTTTATCAGCTTTGCTCAGCACACTGTTGAAATCCATATATTTCAACAAAACTAAGGGTCGACAACCATGCCAGCAGCTCTGTGAGGTTCTGCTTAGCCACAGTGGTACTTTGTGCTAAATGCTAACGTAAGTATGCAAACATGTTGATAATGATAGTGCTTACATACTGAAGCTAAGCAGGTATAATATCTACGATGTTTACTGTCTTCCTTCTGCATGTTAGCATGCTAGCATATGCTTATTAGCTCCAACCATAAAGTACAGCTAGATGAAACGTTAAGTGATCACCAATTTCTTTATGATTCATCCACTAAGAACCATGGATGTTCCGAATTTTGAGCCAGTATATCCAGTATGTTATGATATTTCACAAGATAAGTGATGGCGCTCGAGGAAAGGTCAAGGGATCACCAGAGTCGTCAGGATTCATCCTCTGGGGACGATGAAGATGTGTTCCCAAATTTTATGGCAATCCATTGTGGAGATCAACATTGCCATCCCTAGAGCCACGCTGCTAGCATGCATCCTGCAAAGTCACAAAGTTACATAGATGTCTGAAGTTGTCAAGCTACAACTGACAAATGTGTCTGTCGGTACACAGGAGCTGCGTTTCCGAGCAGTTTCTAAACAATTAAAAAATATTTGCAAAACATCTAAAACAAGTTAAAACGCACCTTCAATAAATCAAAAAGGTCTTGGGGGTTAAAGGGCACAGATTATTGATGGTACCACACTGACCAGGTTCATCAGTCCTTCCTTGAGCCCTGTGTTTACTTTGGTCATTCCCCCTCCATGGCTTAACAGCGCACTTTTCCAGAGCAGGGGGGGGGGGGGGGGGTGCTGAGTAAGCCGAATGTAGATTCTTGGGGGTTGGTCCGGGATGACCACTGAATCCCTCCATCCTGGCTTCTTGACCTGTAATCAAAGCCCTGACTTTAGGAGAGCGAGGTGGAGGGGTGGGGGGTGGTGGACGCCACATGGCCACATGCTACTCATCCACCTGCATACTGACAGGCAGACAGGCCATGTCACAACAATCCCAAACTCCCCTGTGCCCCAGCATAACCTTAGCCAACCCCCTCCCCACCCCAGCTAACCCATGGTGACCCCTGCAGCCATCTGTTACAGGGCTCTGTGATGTGTTGATTGGCCGGGGGGGGAGTGGGGTGAGGGGTGGGTCTGGGCTAAGGATGGGAACTGAAGGGCTTTGAGGGAATTTGTACACAAAGTATGGCGGGGTTCAAAGTGACACATTGCACTGATCGTCCGTAAAACATCATTTTAACACCTGTCCACTTAAGCATGTTGGCATGCACAAAGGTTTTAGTCTGTCTGTGTATCTGGAGGCGATACAGCGGGCCATTTTGTTAGTCGCACACACCATTCACTCACAACAGCTTGGGATGGAGCTGGCTCATGTTACAGTGTCACATCCATCTCTGCCCGCTGTCTTCCATCGTTGTGCTGCCAAAAACCCCATCAGCAGGAAGACATTTCACTCCCCCTTAAATACAGAGAACCAGAGAGGATGAAATTATGTTTTCTAAGAAAAGTTTGTATTTGTTTTATTGTTCAAATTAATTATTTATTCAGATCAAACTTTTAAAATGTTCAATCTTGTTGTCAAGGGGTAACTAAGCCTGTAACAAAGTAAAAACGAATGACACATGAAAATGTCATAGTAAACAATTTCAGAATGGGATTAAAAAAAAAAGTGAAAAATCAACAGCTGTAGCTGAGAGGAAGCTGCTGGTGTGTCTGCAGCCTCCGGAGGACAGAGCTCCATGTCCAGAGGCGTGTCACCAGTCTAATGGCAAGTCTACATGTAGAGCGTTTCATCCTTGTCTTTCATTCGCACAGATAAAATTCTATTTTAATCAACCCAGCTGTCTGCAAAGGCCGGCTCACATTTTTACTTAAAAGCGTATTTTTATGCTCTGTGTCTATTTTCCTGAGTTTTATAACCACTGTGTTTGTGCATTGGGCTCCGAACGCTTCCAAAATGTGGATGACCTACCAATTAACACTGTTGCCTAACGCCTGCGGTGAAGCTGCTGCTCCGCTAACGTGCTGCTCACGGTACGTGACACTCAGCACTCAGCTGACACTCTAACAGATGCATGTCATACATGTAAGCGTTCACTGGAAGAGCAACAGGGTGTGATAGATGTTTGTGAATAGGACAAATAATTCACAAAAATACCATGCTCCAGGCCATTTTTTGATACCAAGTCACTGTAGCGTCCAGCCTGCTCTGAAAAATTATAGCTTATATATAAGTATATATGTATATTATACTCTCTTGTACTGTAAACAAAACACTGGCCAAAGCTCCTGGCAGGACTGGTAAGTAAACAGCTGTTAATGCTAACGTTGGCTATGTAGCAATAGCAAAACTTACAAATAGCTCCTATAAGTGCTCGTGGTGCAGTTGCTTTACAAGCACGATAAGATCTTGTTGCCTAAAGGTGTTCCTTGATTTAATAGGTCTAAACTTTTCATTTAACACCCCACATTCCATTTTAAATGTAAAATAATTTTTTTTACACATGTAATTACATCATTATTTATTATTATTATTATTATGTTTGAGTAAAATTTCTTTACTGTAGAAATAAAGTAACTGTACTTTTTCTTGAGGACAGTTTTCCATTACTCTTTCCACCCCGGCCCGTTTTACTAAACGAGTGTGGTTTACCACATTCCACTGAAAATTCTGGTGCACATTCTTCCATGTGGTTGGACATTCACTAAGTGGGATAAAACAAGCTATATAAAGTACTGGAGCCATGTATCAGGAAGTGAGTTCAGCTTAGTCAGACTCTCTCTGGATACCTGGCTTCACTAAACTCAACAGTGGCAGTCCAGGAAAAAGCTGGATCTGTTGACTCTGGGTTTTTCAGTCCAGCTATTAGCTTGGTCACAATGAAAACATTGGAAAATAGACAAATGCGAAAACCAGCAACAGAATTTCACTGCAAAGCCTGAATGGCTTAAATGCAACGACTGTGACACTTCCCCAACTTTTGTGCAAGCGAGTTCTTTTGGAGCCGGGAAATTACAAAAATGTGCAAGTAAAAAAAAATGGACATATGGCCAATAAAACTGCTTTGAAAATGCATAAAATTGGAGTCCCAACAAAATAATAACAGGAGAAAAGTAGTTTGAACCAAACATAGAGGCAAACATCCATCCAGCCAACACTTCCCAAAGCCTGTTTCCTAATAAAAAGCTGTACAATTTTCATGCCACCTGTTGAGATTTAGAGAAGGAGCATGTGTGTTTGTTCCGTTATGCAACTGACTCTCCCTTTGCTGGAGATATCAGGTGGCTTTCTCCCCCCCTGATAAATTCTGTCCTCATTTGGACCAAGGGGGGCAGTCAGTCTCTCCCAACCCAATATTGTGAGGCACTGCTGAGGCTGACCTTTGACCTGTCTCACCTAGGCTGTTTTTACTGGCACGTGCTTGACATGTACCCACCAGAGAGGGGAGTGGGGTAAATGACCCCAACTATATCCAGTCATTTGCAGTGTCAGAGGTAATGCTTTAACCAGTGTCGTGTTACTCACTCAGATAAATTCATCATATTTAGTTTTCATTCAAACTGCCAAACAGAGGGAAAAGCCTGATAACTCTGAAGTTGACTTATTTACATGTGATTTCCTCTTTGCCTGCTTGCTAATGTTAGCCACTGCATTCAGCAATCACCTGGGCTTTGCTCAGCTTCTACATGTGATGACCGGGGCTAAGCTAGCTGCTGATGGTCAGTAAAGCCCTCAACCCCATAGACTGGCCACTTGTCACAATGACTCGTTTTCGACACAGGTTAATAGAGTGGAAGCGGCATGTGGGTGCGGTGGCTTTGGAATTGGGCTGTCTAATGAAAGTAATAATAAATATAACTATTTACTTAATCTTTAATTCAACACATTAACGTCATTTTCATTGTTTTATTACAAATCCAATGCACATTTTAGTGTTCACTAGTGGGTAGTCGAACAATCTGAAATTACAACACTGACATATAATGACCTCATAATATTGATATGGCTAACATATAAGCAAACAGTTGCGTATTTTCACACCCAGCAGGCTCGGAGCAATATTAGCATTCATTTGTTATTTTGTGTCACGCTGCCTGATTAATGCAAGTAATATTCACAACTCGCTGTTGCAACTTGAGACAAGGTTGATGAGAGGGGACTTACAGGCCTGAAAACCAAAACTAAGAGCTAACACAAGAGAAAAGGCTCAGTAGGGCAGAGATGGTGATAAATCAATTCATTCTTTGTAGGTGTTTCACTCCGAACAAACCCTTTCAACTTTCAGTGATTTGGTCAATATAAAAATATTGATCAGTTGTGCTTTAAAAACAGCCTCATAAACCCCAAAATCTCCTTCATTCTCCAGGAAGTGTTTTTTTTTTTTTTTATCAAAGCCAGTGCATGCCTACTAGACAACGTGACTACATGATTACGATAGAATGATGTGTGTGTGAGCAAACTCACCTTCATTACTTACTGAAAGGAGACAGAAACATAAATTGCCAGATTCAGAAAAAATCCAGGCCAGTCGTGTATTAGTGCTTCTGCAATAACATCCTGAAGGTAGTATTTTTAGTTAAAGCCTTTGAGTCAGGGACATGAGGCGGGCAGCCCAGGAGGGCTTTTACTGTCCAGATGGTGACAGCACTCTGATGGTTTTGCCTTTGAGGCGCCAAGACGGAAACATTTGGACTAGGAGTGAGTCACACGTACCGGTCACAGGATGGACAGTCACTCATGACTGCAGAAAACACTCACATACATATACAGTTTGTGTGTGCACGTGAACACACACAGGATACATACTGTATTTGTATCACACAAATGTTAGTTCCTTACAAACGCCAGTCGGTTGTAGTAGCCACAAACAAGATGCACTTAAAGCATGCAACCTTGCAAAATACAAACTGCACACACAGACATTTCTCTCTTGTATGTTTGTATCTCTTTTCATGGGCTCAGTCGTAATTTTCATGGTTAAAGGAAAAACTTGGCTCGGATGTCAAGTGATTGAATCCTTGCCAGATCCAGGGATACCTAACAGTTTGCTTTTTACTGACAAAGGGAATCTGCTTTCAGACCACTCACTATTTTAGTGTATTAACTTTTTAATGTACTGTATTATATCAGAGTAGAATGAGCACAGTACATTATATACATTTGCTTTCTGCTCTCAAGGTTTACACTCCATCTGGCAAAGTGCAAACTGACTTCTCTGTGTATCCAATTGGAGGCAGGAGGCCTGACACTCTTTCTTGCTCCAAATGGTGACATGTTTCCATGTGTGACAATAGGCAACAGGCTGTAGCAAGAAACACGACACCTGTTGCTCTGGTCCAATTACCGCACTCTGCCAAGCAGACATAATATTGATTTTCAGATTTTCCCTCCTAGTAAGTGAATACGTTGGCTAACTTAATTTCTACGACACCTTATTAAACAGATTTTTATAAAGCACTTTGCAGAAATAGACAAAATAAAAGAGGTAAAAAGAGGAAAATACACAGATTAGAGGTTATTTAAAAAATCATGGACCCCATCATGTATTTAAATGCCTTTGAAACCAAGTATGTGTTATGAAATATGCATTATTTAGACTGTCTAATGACAATATCATACGGAAAGTTTTGGTTTTAAGCCTTGATCTTCATTCACATAGGAGGAGATGGAAAATTTAATTTGAAACAAGACTAAATGCAATACCAAAAGTGTTCCAGGGTGAATGTTTGGGCACACAGTGTAAATTTTGAACCTGGAGACCATCAGAAGATATATTTGTGGTTTTAAGAACCAGAAACCATCTCAGTGTAGTTTTACATCTCCTCTCTCAGGCTTCTCTCTGGAGCTCTAGTAACAACGGGTTGTGAGCCAATCAGAGGAGAGGAGGCTCTCAGCCTCTCTTCTGATTAGCTGACTGTTTTCTGGATAATTGAATAGAAATATAGCAGATTTCAGGTAAACACTTGGTTGGATGGTGGGTCCAGGTGGGCGGGGCTTGGGTCCTAGCCTGTGCTACACACACATATTAGTAACACATCCTAACTGAATTGATGGTGACTGCTTTGTTGTGACACCACAAAGTTACAGAGGTCCTGATAGCTCATTTTAAGACACAGTGTTTGAATACAGGCTGTGTACATTTTGTCTGCGGATTGCCCCTTAGATACTTTCAGAGAATTCGTATAGAACCTAGGCCTGCTTTATTAACAAACAACACATGGACATCTCCCTTTAGACTATATGGGACCTTAAAGCAGGAATCCATCTTATCCTTCCTAGAGAACATAGAGTTTGCACCAACAAGTCCTCTTACATTACAACATCACCCTCTAAAACAACAACCTATGAAGCTTTGATGACCTGACACCACCATGGTTCATGTTCATGTAACTTAAATTACTTGCTTATGATTATGGAAATCTCATCCATGTGGTTTTGTTAAATAATGTTGGTCTTAACATGGCATAATAATATTAATCAGATGGCATCAGGTAAGGTTAGACTTCTGGCTAAGCAGGCAGCAAATGGAAGACTGGGTCCAGTATTAGACAAGACAGGTTTGGGGAGATGGGTTTGGGTGTGGAGCTAATTAATCCACAGGCGCACAGCAAGTGTCTGTCCAGGGAGTCAAGCTCTGAAATCTGAATATGAAAAAGGTGTCAAAATCAGAGCCACGAACTAGAGGAGAAACTAGCAGGCAAAATGGTACATAGAGCAAACAGATTAAAAGGATTATCCCCCTGTCATCCACCCTCTCTGCCCCCAAATAGACCATCTAATTCTCCCCATCTTGTCATCTAGACCCCCTGTGGAGAACAAATTACCATTTTCCAGAGTCACAACTCTATTCCATGGTGTAAGGAAGATGAAAAGATTGTAATCCTCCTCTCAGGAAGCATTACACTGGACTTCCAGTGGTGTTGTTACATTTTCCCATGAACTAAAGGTTGTACTTTTTTTCGCTTGTAAAAGTACACTCAGTGAATCCTGAAGACAGAGAGAACACACTGTTCGACGAAAGACGAATTCAAGCATAGACTGTGGATAACAGCAGCAATATTTCATGTCATTTAAAGTCCTGTTTAAAATCTCTTGCACAAAAATATGGATGATTCCCTCTGCGTATTTGACCTACACAACAAACAATAAGCAATATGTGTAAGTAAATAAAGAATCTACAACCAGCTTCCAACAAACACTAGTAAGACAAATTGATCCAACATCTAAGAGTTAAACACAGAAGAAACGCAACATGTTATTTACCTTTAAGTGAAGGCAGAGATTAAATAAACACATCTTGAGAACAGTGCAAATGTAAACTCATTTGGACAAATGTCAGTGGATTTATGGCAGACTGCCTTTTGGCTTTGTTTTGACTGAAAAGGAAACACTGGCATCAAGTGGCCAGAAATATTATTACAGCCTACACACAGTCTAAACCACTTCTGCTACTACCACAATCACCAAACACTTTAGTAGTGCACTCTTTGAACAATGTAATGACAAACCAAATAATAAAAACATGAATTCTGTTCTATTCTACTTTTTCCCCATGAAGACATTTAGCCTTTTATACATGCGATACCAACAGGTGATCATGCAAATCCAAAACAACAGGGAAAAGGCCAGTGGTAATTATTGCACTCAAGACAAGGCTGTAGGATACAAGCACCCCTTTAATCACTCAATTCAAAACTGTTGGCATCTAACTGGTTTGATACAGATTGTAAAGGAATTTTCCAGAGATGAATGCATGGATGATCTGTACAGAGGGCACAGATGTTACGTGAGATCCTTAGATTTGATGCCTTAACCATCCATAATAAGAATCTCCCTCTCACAGACGAGTTACATCGGTGTGTCCTGCTAATTCATTGCACAAGTGGTTCTAGGGATGGTAATTTTGGTCGGTTTACTGCTTTGGTCCCAAAATAAAATATCCAACAATCGGATAGTATTTCCATGACATGTTGTAGAGACAGTTATAGGCCACAGAAAATGAGACTGACTTTGCTGATATCTTGACTTTTCCTTTAGCACTTGGGGTTGAAGTCTTTGTTTTTTTATTTTTCTATTAAACCTATTCTATTGCTTTTTCAGTATTCAAACATACTGTATTTTAAACACACACCAGATTGGATTGTCACGAAGTTTCATACAAATAAGTACAAACAAAATTTTCATCAAGTGCTATTTGGCAGAAGTAAACACACTAAACTAAGATGGCGAATATAGTAAACATTACTTGATTAAGATTAGCATTTTAGCATTGTCAGTGTGCTGGTGTCCATTAGTGGAGCCTGATAGAGCCACTAGTGTTCTGATACCATTTCCATGTATGATGCCATCTTAGCTCATGCACAGTTGTCTTGTATAGCTAAGGTGCCCTTGGTGTTTTCTGATAAGTTTGGTTCAGCTAATGAGTTTAGTATCTTTTCCACCTTTCAGTCCAGTTCAGTTTCGGAAATTTGATGTTTGTTAGTTGCTTTGCAAATCTTACCATCAGTTGTGAAATGTCATTTTCACAAGGAAAACATTTGGGTTCTCACTCTTTAAGTGATAAATGGGCTACCCCTTGGTTTGCATCTATTCATTGCATGAGATACATTCATTTCCCAAGGCACAGGTCACATACTCATTCACTCTCTTTTTTCATCTAGTGGATATTTTAAGGGCTTCTTAAAGCATCTCTGTTTCTAAATATCCCCAAGCTTTTATTTCCTTTAGTTCCATAAGTTTGTAGCTTAAATCAAGGGAAAAATCAATCTCATGACATCATTGAAATAAAATGAATGACAATGTTCAGAGAAATGTTTATAGTGTCACATTCCTGCAGCCTGCTCGTTTTAAATGTCTGCATTTTTTCATCACTTTATTAAGCTGGTAAGGGTACAGAAAATTGCTCTCCATAAAATTTTATTATAACAATTTCAAACTTTTATAGACTAAAGCAATGATGTCACAAGATTGCACTACCAATGATCTCCATAGTTGAAGCCAGGCTTGGCTATGTAATTGAATAGAAAAGCCATTTGTTGCTGCTATTTTATTGTAAATCCTGAGCTATGACTGCAACTGAGAAGTGTCCCATCCCCCAAATCAAGATGCCCAAGGCCATAGTTACTTCTCCAGCCATGTAAATGAAGTGAAAGTTCTCAAAAGGAAGCTGGAGTGTTTCCATATAGGATTAGGATTATGATCATGATCTTTTTTTTTTTGACTTCTTGGCCATACTATAATATGACGTTTTTCAGCATTACAATGGTTAGGACTGTCATCTTTCATGCAGAGGGTCATGGTTTCAACTCCCACAAGGTCCTCCACCTGCATATTCCTTTATTAACATTTTTTAACCATACTATAATATGACGTTTTTCAGCATTTTTATGCCTTACTACACTAGGTAGTGGCATGCCTTGCCATACTATGACATTTTTATGACCTTTTAGGAAATAATTTATTGTGATGTTTTTTGAACTTTTTGCCATACTATACTATGGCGTTTTTTGCATTTTTATGCCATACTATAAAATGATGTTTTTAGGCATTTTTATGCCTTACTATCCTATGCAGCTTCATGCCTTGCCATACAATGACGTTTTTATGACCTTTAATGCCTTAATATATGATGATGTTTTTTTGAATTTTTTGCCATACTATACTATGGCGTTTCTTTGGCATTTCCATGCCACATCATACTTTGTCGTTTTACTGTATAACAACATTTTTGTGTCCTGCATTACACAATGTCTGTAATGAGGTCACTTTGGTACGATGGTTAGGCCTGTCATCTTTCATTCAGAGGGTTATGGGTTCAACTCCCACAAGGTTGTCCACCTTCCTTTATTAACATTTTTTACACCATACTATAATATGACGTTTTTCAGCATTTTTATGCCTTACTACACTAGGTACTGGCATGCCTTGCCATACTATGACGTTTGTATGACCTTTTATGCCTTAATACATGATTTTGTTTTTTATTTATTTTTTGCCATACTATACTATGGCGTATTTTGCATTTTTATGCCATACTATAGAATGATGTTTTTGGCATATTTATGCCTTACTATACTATGCAGCTTCATGCCTTGCCATACTATGACTTTTTTTTATGACCTTTTAGGACTTAATATATTGTGATGTTTTCTCGAATTTTTAGCCATACTATACTATGGCGTTTCTTGACAATTTTCCTATTAGGATAGGATTTTTACACATAGATATCTTAAGGGTAACCAAAGCTATTAAAAAGTAAAATAGGAATTTTTCTTTCTCATTGCCTTAAAATGCATTTCTACATTTCAGTCCCTAAATAGCACACTTGTGTAAAGAAGAAGTAATGACTGACACACAACAAGGTTGGTTTAATCAACACTGCGCTTTAGTGAATCTCTCCAAACCAAATGAAAAAATGATTTGTCACTATCACAAAGCAGAATATTTCAGGTGCTTAAACAAATAACACCACAACTCTGCTGCTGCCAACTGCAGAACAACAAAGAACTCAATGGCTAAAATTCATTTTCACAACGGTTCCCTCTA
Organism: Seriola lalandi dorsalis; assembly: GCF_002814215.2. Classification (NCBI taxonomy): domain Eukaryota; kingdom Metazoa; phylum Chordata; class Actinopteri; order Carangiformes; family Carangidae; genus Seriola; species Seriola lalandi. Next base: position 571,818 of record NW_019525242.1, on the reverse strand, counting down.
CTGTTCCAAACATTTCACTAAGCTCTGCACTTTAATGAGGACTGTTTAAAAAATTTCTGAGGGATGGAGCAGTTCCCACTTTATGTAACCCAACGGGAGACTGGGACTCGAAATCTGCATGGAATCTTGTGGATTTGTGATGTTTAACCAGGTCACCAGCGACCTGATCTCCTTAGTGCAAAATAGTGCAGCAACACCCAAAGATGTTTTATGCTTATATGTTTGTCAATATACCTTCTTAGCTCAGATGAAGAATTCATAATTTAACCATTTGCTTCTTGTGAATAGAGTACAGCGTAAGATCTACAGTATAATAAAAATAACACTGAAGCATGTAAATCTATTTTAGTAAACTCCAAGAATAAAATGATGAACCCTAAAAATGGCCAAAATATTAAATAACTTGTAAACTTTACTTTATTGCATCTCCAAGTGACACTAACCTTGGTAGCATAGTGGGTCAGTGGTGGAGGCCTTTTCTCTAAGCCATAATTTAGTGTTAAAACAAGAAAACAAGTATACCAGTTTCCATTCATTATACAGTCCTCGCAAACCTGATGTGAATGATAAATTAAGATTACTCCACTACCACGCCTTAAAGTTCCTCTCCAGACATGTTTTACACTAGGTAAAAATACTGTCAAAATAATACATCTTTTATATGTTTATGTTGTTTGTTAGCTTGTAACTGGCAGTGGCTGACACAGGGTTAATGGTTGTGCTAATGCTAACGCTCTCTTTCTGTACTGACAAAGTTTCAGGTTTATTTAGCCCCGCCCCCTGTCCCCACAAGTTGACAGGATTGGTTCCTTAGGTTTGTGATGTATGAAACCCTGGCTGTCTGAATCTGTGTTTATGAGACTGTCATTGGTTCACTGCAGTTCAAGGGGGAAATATTCAGTCATAGAGTTGACTGTTTATTTCACACGTCTGTATTATATAAAAAAATATCATATGGATGTTAACAAGATTAAACACTTGAGTTTCATAAGAGGAGATCTATAACAGATCATTTAGTAGAAATGTATATCAAAAATTGAACCAACTGATGATCAGGGGGGTTTTAACCCTCTAAGGCCCACTGCACAAAGCACACACATTATTGCAAACTAACCTCAAACCTATAATTTCCCACAGTTAAAGTAACAACAAGGCCAAACTGCATGTTTGACACAAATAAGAACAGACATCAGCATACATTTTGATTTGTACTGCTTTTTAATGTGTTTTTTTTTCCATCAGAAATAGTAAAAGCCATACAATGTAGCAAACCAAAAAAAAATGACAAAGCTCTATACAGGCATAGTAGCTCATTCACACACATTCTACAGTCCAGACTGATCTGTCAAAGTGGGCAGATGCCACTGGAGTTTCCATCTTGGCAAACAAATGGCTAACATTCAGTTTGAAGACAAGGAAGTCCTCTTCTCTTAACAGGCAAAAATATAGAATCTTCTTTCTCATTATCTGAGTCAAGATACAGTCGTCACGTGAAAATCAAAACCTGATGTTGATGAACTACCTATGGGCATCTTTCTGAGACTGGTTGAGTAAGACTTGAGGATACTGTGTACAGATTACAGTCAGCAGCGCTAAGGTAACAAGCTGACTTGAGCGTGCAGGCTCTTGCTAATAAATAATGGAACATTCTAGTCAGATATAAAAGCCCTGTAAGTGCTGTATTTTTTTTTTTTTTTGAAGAAGCACATTTGAGTTAATGTATGTCCCCAAACTAACCCTTATCTAAGTATTTTACATCATGCTGCCAACTGATCCTTGTGTGTCGGGCATAAAGAAAGGAGATTGAATGGGACTTTAAAATAAAGTAAAAACTAATTTGCTAAGAAAATCAGCACAGGAATCAGGATTAAAATTATTGAAAAATTAATATTTTAGTTCATTTTCTCAGTGATCGAATTTAACTCAAACATTTAACCTTTGACCTGCCGTAATCACAGCTAAAACACTGTATTAGAATAAAAGTGGTTCTGTTGTAATGATAGTTCTCCACCACATGAGGGCAGCAGCTGCTGACTGAACTTTATCATTCTCCATGTACAAGGATCAGTCCCATGCTGTAGAGATTGAGGAACCAGCAAGTCTCCCTCCACACATGCAATGATGACATGAAATGGGTCTGTCAATGTCCATATCTTATCTTTTTGCAGAAACACACTGATAATACTTAAAACATTTAAGTGCTAAACTTGGGCAATGTATTTTCTAGGCAGGTTTAAGTTAATAAAACAATTTTGTTGGCATCACTTTAGGATAACTCCAATTTGGACTTCAGTAACAACAATCTTTCACACAAAATAAAAAAAAAGGAAACAGAAAAAAAACAAAAACAACAACAACAAAACAACAACAAAAAGCCTCCCCAAGAAAACAAGAATGTTAACAAAAAGAAGTAATGCTGTGAAAAAAAACATTCAAAAACAACAGTGATACACTTTTAAATGCACACACTTTACACCTTATATATGTCAATGCTCTTGACTTTAGCCAAAATAAAAAGCAATTTTTTCTTCTCGTTTTCAGTAATCTTGATGTATACCTTATAATACATGTATACAAGATAACATAGAGCAACAAAGCAAAAAAATAAATATCTTAAGTCACTGTTTGGAAGTTTTTTTTCATATATATCTATATATGTATATTTATATGTATAGCTTACTTTTGGGTAGGGTGTGAGAGTTAACAGTTTTGGCCGGCTGACGGAAAACTTTCAACGCAGAAAAACTGAAGAGCGGTGTTGCAGGAGGACACTTTTCTCTAAAGGTCGTCCTCCCAAAACAACTGTGGGCCCTTCAGTCATGAGCGGAATAGCGTGGCTACGTGCTGCGCAGACTGAACAGAGGATGGCGGTAGACAGGAAGCTCGTCTGTTCCAAAACAATCAAGAGACTTGACTGTTGATGATCCAATAGCGTTCTTACAGATGCTCACGTGGATACAGTAATAGGTTCAGCCGATTTTGTCAGACTCTAGCTGCACGTCAGAGGAATAACATCAGTTGCATCTTCAGCTACACTACTACATCAAACAGGGAAGGACCTGTGGAATTTTGGAGAAGAACCTTATTTCAGAGTTTGGCTATTTGCATATTTAAGACGGCCTGTATGAGTTTTATGTTCTTCTTTTTCTTAAAAAGCTCTGCATTACAAAAAAAGTCAGGCACCAATTGTCATCTAGAACAGTCCTACTCATAAAGCATAAATCTAGAATATTTACACAGACCTCCGCCGGCTGCAAAAATGTCCGAGAACGCAGTTTGCAAGACGGCGTCGGTGCTGAATTGACCTACAGTATCAGTACATACAGAAAGAAACAGTTCAGTATTTTTTTTTTTTTTTGATTAAGCAGCCATATTTGTTTTACAAAAGAATACTTCCGACCCTCTGACAATGGCACACTATACACGCCCTGACTACTTTTTTAAAATCTTTGGTTGACCAGTCAAAAGCCTGATAGATATACAATCCACCTTTACATCACACAACTTGACTTCTTCTTTAAAAAAATAAAAATGAAACAATTGCTAAAAAAAATAACATTTGCACACACAATGTCATTCTCTCGTCCTGTTCATGAGTTACCCTGCCAGGGAGATTATCATCACCTCCCGTCCCACCGTCACACACAGCCACTCCCCATCCTGCACTTCCTCTGGTCCATTCTGGAGTCCGTCCAAGAAGAAAAGCACATGCATGCAAGCCGCATACACACAAACACATCACACACACTCTCTGTCTTGTTCTTTTTTCATTCGCTTACACACACACAAACACACACACACACACACACACACACGCACACACACACACATACACACAGATTTGCCTAAATGTAAAAGAGCAGGAAAAATAAGGTGGCGCATCAAAACAAATGCTTAATTGTCCAAAACAGAAAGTGTCTGTGGTTAAAAGGAAAGAAAATAACCAAAGGCATTTAAAAAAATAAAGCGCCAGGGTTTGCAGACAGCTTTCATTGTTTCTGCGAGGCGATCATCTTCGAGACGAAGTTGACGATGGCGCTGGCAGGCTGGTCAGGGTCCATCTCAGCGAAGAGGTGGCTGACGTTGTCGGTTGTGCTTCCCTGCTTACGTGCCACAAACCCAAACAGCCTGGAATGACAAAAGTTAGATGTGTATTCACTAGAGCTACCACGTTTCATCAAAAACCACATATTGTTAGACCCCTGAACTGTGTCTGAATTTGGTGAAAAAAATTCTTAAAGTTTTGAGACTGGATTACTCATATTTTTGCCCCCTGCTGTTATCTAGAATCATCAGAATCAACAGGAGTATGACATTACATTGAAGGTTTACTTACTTGGCTGTGCCTCCCTCAGGCTTGTTCCACCTGAAAAGATTTGATAAAAATGTTAATTTTACCATTCTAAGAAAGCAAAATGAATTGGATAGGATACCAAGGATACGTCTCTCTTGGAAGTCAGGTTAAACAAACTTCTAATTTGACTTTATTTCATGTTTGCGTACTCACTTTCTGTCCTGAGGGTCAGTATCGCAGAACGTGACAGTGTTGGTAGGGTAGTGGCGTCGGAAGAAAATCCTATAACAGACAAAATCAACAGAGAGACATGAGTGATAAAACACAGTGACAACAAGCATTGTGTGGAGCAGCAGATGATTCATTGTGCAGTACATCCAAATTAGTTTAATATGGAGGAAGCATACTTCATCGTTTGATGCTAATCGTAAGCATGCTTATGGTTAGAGTGTGACCAATACAACAGGACAATGGTTAGCTGATCACAGCCATTGATTACATAAGACCAGCTGGTCAAAACGAACATGTAACTTACTTCAAGACGCAGACTGTCTTGGGTAAAAAAACATTTGTTCAATTGAAGTTAGTTTGATAATCATCAAACTAAACTGGATAAAGTACGGTGGCCCTGAGAGTTCAGTGAACTGCAGCTTAAGAAAGCGCATGCATATAGGCAAAACACAAACAACTTGAGAAACATCTATTTGACAACATGTGTCCTGCAAATCTGCAAATATTGGCAACTCAACCAAATACACAAATGTGCTGCAAGTAGCAGAGACAAAGTGTTTCCAGGGGACACTAAAAAGGACACTAAACACGTGTTCCCAAACTGACGATGTTCTCTCAGTTAGCTTGTTTTGCCTATTTGCATTTGTTTTCTTAAGTTGCAGTGCATTGAGCTCTGTGAATAAGCTGTTTATTATATTTCCTAATTTGTAATAATTTCCTCTGGTATTAGGAGAGGTTGCTCTTGAGGTGGGAAACCCTGCACTACTGGCTTTCAGAGGGCGACACCGGTATCGACATCTGGGGTTTCAAAGAAAATTGTAATGTGACATGTCAGCCAATATTTTTATCTACTGTTTGTATTTAAATATTTCCCTTATAAGCTGGCAGTAGCAAAGAGATGACAGGAAATAAGGGAGCAGGGGTTGCAACAAGTGTGCATGGCTGGATTTGAAGTGACACCTAAAATGTAAAATGTTTTTAAACTTTGTTTAAAATGTATTTTATCTATTCTGGTACGCTGCAAAAAACAGTTTTGAGCCTTTGATTGAAATACCGCAGTAAATAATAAGGACCTGATCCTTTAATCCTCAGTTATTATTGCTTCTGTGTGTAGTGACACATGCTGACACTCGCCCTTCAAAAACAAATTTATGTCTCCAGACGTGTTCAGTCATCAGAAAATGTCTCTTCAAATACGTCTGCAGCCAAATCTCCAGATGTCATGCAATGTTTACGCTTCCATACACTTCAGTGTGTCAAACAGTGTGTGTGCAGCATCCAGACTTACTTCCTCTGGTTGTCTGTCAGCGTGATGCCTTGTGAAGACACCTTGAAGTGCACAATGGTGGCAGTAGGTGGAGAAGTGGCAGCCAGTGTCTCAGATATGGCCTTGGCAACAGCCTGAGGGCCTGTCAGCGACTCCATCTCCACTGAGTTGATGTAGAGAACATTGCATGCTGGGAAGAGAACAGATGTCCCGGTCAGATTAAATAAATATGTCAAGATTGGAAAGGCAGAAGTTTTAGGAAACGGACAATGGAGCAGTAATTCTGTAAAGACAAAAACAAACTGTATTGATTCCAAATTGAATCCTGTAAAATGTTATTAATGACTATTTAGGGAAACACGATTGCCAATGACCTGTTCATGCAAAAATGTCTTCTCATTAGAGAGCATGCTTTCTGGAAGCTCCATCCAAATCATTCCACATAAAGCATTCTGCCTGTTATAGACGGGAAGCTGGGCGCTAATGTTAAAAGACACTTCTGAGGGAACTCTGTTAAACAGGGCCGTTAACATCTGTCTTCATTTGTGCAGGTAACAACATACACAAGCAGACAATAGACACAGAATGCACATTCCAGATGTAGGTTTCCAAATAAAAGTGCACAGGGTTTACCATGGGAATCAGCAGGGGCACTCTGCACTGGGATGACAAGGATGTCATGTTGTCAGAATAAGTGAATGGGATGGTTCATAGTTGAATTTGAATGTCACGAGCAGAGTGGTATAAAATGAGAGGACTGCGCTTTTAACAGTGACAGTGAGTTGATGTTTTACCTGCTCCTTGTTTCAGCCGCTCAGTCAGTGGATTTGTCGTTGCGACCTCTGGTGCTTCCTCAGTGAGATCTGCACAAAACAGGAGAGAGGGGACGTTCGCAGTTTTGACATAAAGCTCTAATTGTAGCTTTAATCTAGTTGCACTGCAGCCTCCTGTGAGCCTGCAGGGGTACAACATGTGACAGTGTAGTTTCATCTCTTTTTCATTCACATGCCTCTTACTGTGTTAATTACAGGTTCCAGTCTCACCAGTGATATTATATACTGAACTACCTGAGATTAAAAAAAGCTTTTATAGTAATCTGTTTTAAATCTTACTTAGCAACAAAAATATTTACACAAGGAAATCCCTGGAACAAAATTCATTTAAAACATGGGGTAGCTGGGTAATAGTTATGTATTTAAGAGTTAAGAACTTGAAAACCTGAAATCTGTTTTGCTATAACTCCTTTACACGAGACCTACGTCATACTTCACTGTTTGCACATTCACTCAAGATCAGACTCTTAGTTTTACTTTAGTTTTATTTTTAAGCTCAGTTTCTTTACACACTCAAACGTGTTCATGTAAATAAACAGACAATCATCAGCATTATTAGATCATGCTGAATGATTGTTGGTTCACTAATGCTATTGAGTTTTACTCATTTACTCATTAGGTGTTGAAATTTGGTATCGAATGACAGGACATTTTTCAATCCACAACTCTTGATCGTATCGAACAAATTCAGTCAGTCTGTAAAAGTATCAGTTTGATACCCAGCCCTAGTTTTAATTGAGCATTTATCTGTAGAAATGTATGATTACTCATAAACAATATAGGAAAAAAAAGCCTAAACTTTACAACAATCACATGTGGCTGCACGGACCTGTGGTAGGGATGAGGAGCTTGCAGGGCAGGGCCAGTGGTGTGATGGCATGTTGGTAGACCAAAGCAGACAGACAGCCTGCCAAACAGACACAAGACACCGAGTCAAAAACAAGGATTTATCCTTCAGCAGTTCATTCTCATCTTTGAACTCTAGAGCTCACACTGAGAGTGAACTCTGACAGTTAGACTCACAGCATTGCTTTAGACTGCTGCTTATTTCTTGTGTAATAAACATACATTCTGTTGACTGTAGTTTTCATTAGTTATTGATTTTATTGGTTGCTATGTATCACTACTGTTAGTTAATGTAGACATTAAAAATGTACATGCATTAATAGCAACAGCAAGTCAGTGTCAAATTTCTTTGCCACGATAATTATAATAATCATTCTTTATCTACTTTAGTTAGAAAAGTTATAATGTTATCAGTTATTTAATACAACTAACACTCCCCATAATTCATTCTGTTGGGTTTGGGTAAATGTGGTTTGTTAGTTTTAGGGGGAGATTGAGGGATAAAAAAAAAACTGTTAGTAATGTAGAACAAACACACTTCATCATCCCTTTGGTATCAGTAGTTGTAAAATGAAACAAAAACATGCAGCAGGAGGAAAGAGTTACGAGCTGAGGACAGGAGAGGAAGAAGAAACAAGGTGAAGCACGACAGATGTTTACAGAAGTCAGCTTGCCCCATTTTGGATTTGGCAGAAAAAGGATTGTACGGGTGCATGCATACAAAAACACACACACACACACACACGTGATACAGCCAGTGTAATTAGTAGGGAGAACACGAGTTAGATCATTTCAGTCAATACTATAATTACAGTGGGATTAGACGTTACAGGACTTGCAAAGAGGTGCAGATCTGTGAAAGGTGCACAGTCAGGAGAGGAGAACTGACTGACTTTACGAAGCTGTCAGTAGAGCTTACATGTGAGTGTGTGTGTGTTAGAAAATAAAAAAACGAGGGGGTGGGCTCTCACTGACCAAAGTAAGGCTCATTGGGACAACCCTTCAGCTTCACTCCTTTCGGGCTGCTCTCGATCAGGAAGTGCCTCACCAGCTCGTTGGTGATGTCACCTGCACCAAAGGAGAGGGAGAGGGGGAGTGAGTAAGTCTACACACAGCTGATTAACCCGGAGACATCACCTCATACCTTTGGCATTAAGATATTAACTGTAATTCTGTCTCCACCCTGACCTGAGACCAAAACAAGGAGAAGCAAAATAAATACTTGTGGCATTTTTTACTGCTTCGAAATATCTAATCATGGTACCAAACATCCTGCCCCCTACCTTTCTTGCTCTGATGCACGGAGGGCGGGGGACACGCCACCTTCATGGCCAAACCGTAGGCCCCTCTGAACGAGTGACTGTCCCGAATAACAAAGGCTCCCGGCTCCCTCTCTCTCAGCAGGCCAATAGCTGCAACACAGGGACACTTCAGTTATTATTCTTTTATTTTTTAATTGGATCCACCACTTTAGTCCAGATTGAAATGTCTCAACAGCTATTAGATGGATTGCTTGTCCAGACATTAATGTTCCTCTTAGGTGATTCTCAGGACAAGACACCGCTACTGAATTAGCAATATGCTTTTTACACTGTGCCAAGCTAAATTTGGCTGATAGCATTTGGAGGTCAGAGAAAGTGAGCACATTAAAGGATCAGAGTGAGCCAGAGAAAAAGAAATCAAAGGTAAAGAACAAACAAGAATAAGGCGAAAGGAGTCCTGATCCTTTGTTTAAAAAATTGCTGTCAGTCTGTATTTCACTACAGCCTACAACATCTAACATCACACTTTGCCTCAGACGCTCCATTGTTCAAGGAGAGGAGCTTCACTCTCTCCTCCATTACTTCACTATTTAGTTCAATGCCTCGGCCTGTCCACATGTGGCAGTTTAAGGAAGGAAGATGGATGAGATGAGCAACACATGCAGATGTTCCCTAATTCTCTACATATGGTGCGGCTTTCCTTCTGGGAGTGCATGGGACTAAGTATAAACTGTGTGTGTGTGAATGTGTGTGTGTGTGTGTGTGTGTGTGTGTGTGTGTGTGTCTGATGTCATTGCAGTTGAGCATGTGCTTGTGTTTAACATGATATAATCCAATACGGGCCGTGAGCGAATGCAGATGGGGAAACCAATAGCCGCTGACCTCACAACCAAAACACACAAGCACAGAGACGTTGTGTATAAAGTGGTATACGCGCGTGTGTGTATGCATATGCATGCATATTCATTACTGCATGTGTGTCTGCAAAAGAGACAATGTTAGAGTGTCATCAGACCTTGTGTGTGAAATTCAACACCGGGGCTTCAAATTCAACTAAATCTTTCCAGTTGAATAAAAACAGTTTAATCATACTAACCACTTCTTAAATGCTTCATGGGAACAGTCTATAATAGAGACTGAGCTCTACATCTCTGCAGTGTAATCCACTCCTCCACTGTCTATTCCCATGCTCTGCGTGTTTCAACCGTTTCTAACTTTGCCAGAACATCACTAATCACGCAGCTTCCATTCCAATAGTGTGAGACATTGAAATTCAAAGTGTTAGTTTCTGGTGGACTGTTCCTTTAACTGTACTCTCCAACTTATCACAATGAAAAGACCAGTGCCCACGGTTGACACCCGGCACCAAGAAGATAAAACAAACCGGCAAAAATAACCTTTTCCCATTTGGACATTGATCTGATTAAACATGTAATAGTAGTGATTACAGCATTTGCAGAAAATATCTGAAGGTCATTCAAGGGAAAAATCTTTGAGCCGTGTGAGTCATGCTCTGTGCGATCTTACCTTGCTCCCTGGAAATGTCTGGCTTGTACCAGAACTTGGACGTGTCTTGGACAAACTTGACATTCAGCCTGCTCTCAGGACTTCCATCTGCAAGGAAAACAAAGAGAACCTTACAGAAATGGATACGCTGTGCTTTGCTAAAATCCCTGTGAAGTAGACCAGTTACTACAGTGTTCTTATAGACAGTGTATGTCACTCAAGATACACCCGAAAGCTCTAATATACAGTACGCTCAGTATATTTTGTTGTTGAACTGGCCGAGCTGTGACGGTGATCTGGTCAGCACTCCAGTCAAGTCAAGTTTATACTGGTACTGACGAGTATTTTAATGTTATTTTGTGTGGATATAATCATGGTGTATGACTTCTGAATTCACATATCGATGTTCTCTGGAAAAGAGATTAAGGTGGTAGGAAGACGGACCAATAACTGGTTTGAAAATTTGAGAGCCAACAAATGAATTCAGGTGATAAGCAAAAATCCAAAATACCAAGGTCAAGTGACGTCTCCCATTTTGCATCTGACATTACATTAGGGGTCAGTCTTCATAGAAATTCAAGGGCTACATCCACACTACTACATTTTCATTTTAAAAGAGCTTTTGAAAACCAAAAAATTGTCACACCTGAAAACGCACACATACATGACGATTAACGTACACTGGGCACGTGCGATCCAGTGTAAAGAGGAAGCAGATTGTCTGCTCCGCTGTTGGTTAGCTGCACAAAATACTCCCAACGAGGAACAGCGAAGGGTGTTGTGGCATCAAAAGGCAGAATTCAACTGCACAACAGCTGCTCGCAAAAACGACAAGGTCAGTAACACTTGTAATTGGTTTTCCACGTTGCATTCACCACTGGTAGTCGAGGCTGATGAGACCCGATCAGTTATTGCCCATCTAGACTACAACGCAACCCCAGAGTTTAAACTAAAAAAGGTAAAGCGAGCGTGAGGTGAGTAGTGTGGACGGCAGGCGCAAACATAGCAAAAGAGATATGTTTTAAAACTAAAACATAGTAGAAAATATATATAGAAAACTCTAAAAGCAAAACACAAACCAAGAGGCGGCTGCCGACGCACTGGGCTGAAAGCCACTCTATCGCTACCCTGCCCCCTCAGCATCTAGATCTATCAGTGCTGATGCGCCGTTTTAATGGTCATGTTACTCCAGAGAATTTATGTCCTTACCGGACATATTGAACCTGGAGAAGTCAGAGAGGGTGTGGAAGTAGCCTTGATTGCCTCCTCCGCTCATTGGGGACACCATCTTCCCGTTCAGCGTGCCATAGGACACGGCTCCGTTTGGCCTGTCGCCGCTCGACATGCGCCTCTTCTCCGGAAGCTGGGGCTGGAAACCGGGGGCTGGGCTACCCTGCCTGAACCCTACACCCATCCCCATCGTCCCCCCATCCTGGTAGCCTGCAGGCGCGATGGGGAAGGAGGGAGTGGGTGGTCCCTGGTAGCCTGAGGAGCTGCTCTGTCTTGACAGGTTCCCATGTCTCTCGTCTGGGGTGGTGTAACCGCTGTGCATGGGGTGACGGTCCAGACTGGGGCTCCTCTGGGACACCTGTGACACAGACGGGTGACGGCCCAAAACCGGACTTCCTTGGGGGTGTGTGACGGACGGCTGTCGGCTGAGCACGGGGCTGCTCTGCAGGGGTTGGCCCAAGGATGGCTGCCTGCTGAGGACCGGACTCCGCTGAGACCCCTGTCCTAAAGAGGCCTGTCTGCTGAGGACTGGGCTATTCTGAGCTCCCTGAGACAGACGACGGCCGAGGACGGGACTGCCACCTGACATGAGACCTGGCATGCCTACATCAAAGCCATTGGCTGGTGATGTATGTTGACCCATTATGAAAACATCCTGATTAGCGTTCGAGCGCTGCTGGAGGACAGGACTGTGAGCGGAGCCGAGGATGTTGGTCCGGTGCTGTGCACGGGGACTTCCATGGCTGAGTGTGATCTGGGAGGGTTCTGAGGTGGGCGGGCTTGGATCTGTGGCCACATAACTCCCCTGGATGGTATTGGGACCAAGGTAGGACAATGTAGGGGCAGTAGTGCCAAGGTAAGAAGAGGCTGGAGAGCTGGAATCCAGGTAGGAGGAGGTGGGAGTATTCACGGCTTGATATGAGGGGGTGGGAGTGGGGTAGGCACTCCCTGTAGCCTGGGAGCGGAAGCCTGAATCAGTAGTGGGTTGGGACGGAGTGCTAACACTGCTCTCTGTTAAGGGCCGGTCACTGGAAGAGAAATGGAAAAGTCTATTAACCAGCTGTGCTAGTTGGCAGTCGGGTACAGAGCTTCCTCCTCACTAAGAAACAGACAAGACAATCCTTATTTTCAAAGACAATGTGACTATATAGAGATCTTTTTTTTTTTTACACTTTTACTCATTTCTTTAAAATGCATTCTTAAGATCTCACAAAAAAAAAAACATTATATATTTGACCCACCCCTGTGAGGTCTGGATGGGACTGCTGCTGGACAAAGGTGGGTTCAGTGTGTGGGTGGAGGGACTTGGACTTCTCTGCTGGCTGGTCGCCTCTCCCAGCGGGCTGAGGCTCCGCGGTGACGTGGACGGCTCTCCACCTGCCGCTGCCGACCTCGCCACAGACTCTACGTAGCTTCTTGGTGCTGCATGTGAGAGAGAGGAGTATCTCTATGAGCCACAAAGGGTTTTCTGTTCTGTGTGTGTGATAATTAAGCGATTTCCTAAATGTATTACATGGAGGGTGGTCTCATCATGAATCAAGGGTGATACACAAAAAAAGAAAAAGAAAACTATAAAAGTAGGTAACTACCAAATGAGTGGATATAAATTGACTGTTATCATGTATTTTGCCATGAGAGTGGTTTTGACTTTTCCAGACTGTAAATGGAAATGGAAAAGGTCTGAAAACACATGACATGTAGGTGGAGAAATGAGGTGGAGGAGATTAACAACTCGAATGGTGATAATGATCTCTGGCACTTCAGCAGCGCTCTTACCTTCCTCACCCTCACTGCTCTCATCATCTGTGAAGCATCATTGGAGATAATCCAGAGAAACAGAAGAATGTAAAGCGACACATGCACAGCAGGGCGGAAGGAAAGAGAAGACATTTTCTGCGCTGCATTTATCTAATTGTGTGTTATTAAGGAGAGCGTGTGTATGACAGGGAATGTCAGTCAGTAAATTAATGTGAAGCCCTATGTGTTGTGTTAGCTGCTGGGTGTAAGGGTTTAAATATTAATGCTACAAATACGCAATCCATGCATTTTTGAACAGATAAAATTAATGTCATTTTGTGTTTCTCATGTGGTCTTACTTTGTTATTATAAGAAATAGGCCTGTTTTACATTGTTTACATAGGTAAACAACCTCGATACAGTCCTTTCCTCGTCATCCTTCCTGCCATATCTGATTTGCTACTGAAGGTCGTGATTAATAGCTAATTCAGTGAGTGGTACAACCAACCTGAGCCTGTTTGATTCAGGAGGATTTCTGCCGGGTTGTGGGGCTTCAACCCCAGGGCTGACAGTGGAGTCTTGGCAAGACCAGGAGGGGACCGACCTGAAGAGAAATGAATAGTTATGAGCACACAGCAGCATATATCACACACATCTTGACAGGTGCTACCTGTTTTCACACTCTAACCGTGATTCATCACCCTTTTTTTTTGGGAAAAAAAAAAAAAGTTGAGTGTATAAAAACAACCAATAAAGATTAAAACATCATAATAGCCATTTAATATTTTAATGATAATATAGTCAGTTCATACACTGATACACAGGTATACAGCTGTCAAGACGAGTCATAAATCATCAGTGCGGGTTGACACACGAGCAGTATGTTCAGAGGGGCGTGCCCATGCCTCATGCTCTGATGGAGGGGCAAAACATGCACATGACCAACCCAGATGTGACAAACCTCTGGCTGTGACAACACCTCAGTCTACAAACAGCAGAATGAGATGTGTGCCACGCTCATCAAAGCAGAGCTGGGTCAAACTGAACTACACTTGGTTTCCTAGACGCATACGTAATACAGGAAAATTGTATGTGTATTCATTCGTTGTTGTTCTTATAAATTTGTGAGTTTTATAGACTGCAGCTTATTCTAGTTTTACGTTCTTTACCTTAGCAATGCTAACAGCCCTGTATTCCTTTGGGTTACATGCTACTACTGTCCATGAGAGAAGCTGAACTTTGACACAGTCTCTGCTATATTAACGCCGGAGGGAAAGATGAGGAGTAGAGTGTGTTGCCTTACTCACTTACACTGAGATCTACATGACTATAATCCTCTTTCAGTGAATGTGTTTTATTCCAGGTGATGCTTTTCACGACATTAATCTGCGCTCCAGTGCCAACTACTCCTTTTATTCCCTCCAGCGTAAACAAAAATAATCATTTGGAGGAAAAAAAAAACTTTTGAGATAACAGACATGTATTGCTGGCAAGATTATCAAACGACAGGACATAAATGGCTGGGTAATTGAGGCTGTTGGCAAGGGGGGGGGGGCTGCAGGCAGGGTGCTGGTTGCAGTGAAACATGGCAGCAACAGGAACCCAAACACAGATGAGATGAACAGCAACACACAGCAGCAGCAGCTGAGAGTGGAAGTTCACAATAATGGCACATTTGTGTGCTGTACACTATGTGTATGGATCTATGTGTGTAGGTTTTCAGTCATCACACAAACTGCAGTGTGTTTTTTTTTTAGTGTGTCTGATGTGTGCGCTCCACACTGTGTCCATTTCGTTGCCAGTGCTGCTCTCGTGTGGCTCTCATGCCAAAGCGGTGCAGGACTGTGATAAGTGATGGGCAAAGGGTCACTCGGGCAGAGAGACGGCACAGGGCTTTGGGAATAGGGGGAGGGGGTAAATATGGCTGACGTTGTGGGACAGTGGAACTCCGGTAGAGACACGTGCATCCTCCACTTACCAAAGAATCCAAATCAATTCTTTGTACTTGCAACCTGGATGCCCGACATGTAATCGTGGGTGGTGTGTGTGTGTGTGTGTGTGTGTGTGTGTGTGTTTGTTTGTATTATCGTATGTTTTTATGGGGCTTTCTGTTTATGTATG